>NC_090649.1:76980963-77291796 GCF_040937935.1 Hyperolius riggenbachi | reverse complement strand
TCTTCTTCTTCTTCTTCTTCTTCTCCTTCCTTTTCAATATAGTCTTATTCTTCTTCACGTATTTCTCTTTTCAATTTTTTTTTAAAGAAATGCAGCTATTTTTGAGCGTAACAAATAGCTGGTGGGCGCACGCATGTTGGAAGCGCCATTGTATGTGCTCCCTGGCAGTGGAAACACAAAGACAGCAGGAGGTAAATTCAGCAGCAGGAGGAGGAGGATGAGTGTGTGGCAGCAGGCAGTCAATGAGGCAGGCAGCTCGCCGTGACATAATAGCCCTGGTACCTAGCGGTGATACCAGGGCTGTAAATAAACACAACAGGAGGTCCCAGACAGCGGTCGTGCAGCCCACATTGTGTCCAATACACAACTGGGACAACACAGTTTTCAACCCGGGCACCTCAGAAAAATTAAACCTTTTTTTTTTTTTATGGTTTTTTGGTTTTTGGTTTTGCAACCAATATAGCTATTGTTTGAAGTAATAGCTGGTGGCAGAGTGGCAGCAGAAGGTAAATCATCTGTGTACCCTGGCAGTGGGAAACACAGACAGACAGCAGCAGCAGGAGGAGGAATGGAGGAGTAGGCGAGCAGCTATTGTTTGACGTAATAGCTGGTGGCAGAGTGGCAGCAGAAGGTAAATCATCTGTGTACCCTGGCAGTGGGAAACACAGACAGACAGCAGAAGGGCAGTACACAGCAGCCCACTGTAGGTGTAAAATGTGTGGCTGCAGGCGACGTAATAGTCAAAGTGAACCAGGCTGGCTTAGTGAGCAGGAGCCAGGAGGTGGTAAAGGGTGGTAAGGCACATTAACGATGGTTCCGGCAGCCAGTTCATGTCCCCCTCTCGCCGACAACAGGGGCCAGGAACTCGCCTTCCACCCACGCCTGGTTCATCTTGAGAAACGTCAGTCTGTCCACAGACTTGTGAGACAGACGTGAGCGTTTCTCGGTGACCACGCCACCAGCTGCACTGAAGCAGCGCTCGGACAGCACGCTGGAAGGGGGGCAGGACAGCACTTCCAGGGCGTACTGCGCCAGCTCGCTCCAGATCTCCATGCGCTTGACCCAATACTCCATGGGATCAACAGGGGCATCGCTGTCAAGCCCGCTGTACGACCCCATGTAGTCAGCCACCATGCGGGTCAGGCGCTGGCTGTGACCGGAGGAGGATGCTGCTGCATGCATCTCCTCTCTAGTCACTGCTGCCGGAGCCTCTACAGTCCTGTAGAGCTCGTGGCTGAGAGACAGCAGGTCTGTGGGGCGCTTGCTGCTGCTGGATGCAGGCACCTGCTGCTGCCTCTGTGCTGGCTGCTGGACAGTGGGGGTGGAAGGCTGGGGGAAGGCTTCCTCCAAGCGCTCAACAAGGGCCTGCTGCAAGCTCCTTATTTGTTGCGCTGGGTCTCCTCCTGCAGGCGGCAGGAACTGGCTCAACTTCCCCTTGAGGCGTGGGTCCAACATCATGCTGATCCAGATGTCCTCCCTCTGCTTCATCTGGATCACCCTGGGGTCCCTGCGCAGGCACGTCAGCATGTGCGCTGCCATTGGGAAGAGGCGGGCCACGTCTGCTGGCACATCGACGTCAGTGCTGTCCTCATCCTCCTCCTCTGCCGCCTCATCCTCTCTCCACCCCCGCACCAACTCAGCTGCGCTGTGCTGATCCCCCTCATCAGCAGCCAGGTCAGGGACCTCCACCAAGTCCTCCTCCTCCTCCCCCTCAGAGGTGGACTGCGCAGCTGGTTGCCGCTCCTGCTGGTCCAAGGCTGCCGCTCCCTGTTCCAGCAAAGCATCGAGGGCCCTGTTCAGCAGAGAAACCAGGGGCACCCACTCGCAGACCATAGCATGGTCCCTGCTCACCATGTTTGTGGCCTGCAGGAAGGGAGCCAGCACTAAGCACACCTGCTGCATGTGCCTCCAGTCATCATCGGGGACGATGGACGGGAAGTTGCTGGTCTTGTCCCTTCTCTGAGCTGCGGAAACAGTGGCCAGGGCAAGGTACTGTTTGACAGCGCGCCTCTGTTCAACCAGACGCTCCAACATCGCCAGGGTGGAGTTCCAGCGAGTCGGAACGTCAAGGATCAGCCGATGGCGTGGCAGATCCAGCTCCTTTTGCACGTCTTCCAGGCTCGCACAGGCTGCAGCCGAGCGCCGGAAGTGACGCACAACATTCCTTGCCGTTTCCAGCAGTTCGCCCATCCCCTGGTAGGTGCGCAGGAACTTCTGCACCACCAGGTTCAGCACGTGGGCAAGACAGGGGATGTGGGTCAGGTTTCCCCTGTCTATTGCGGCAACCAGATTGGCCCCATTGTCGGCCACCACCTCTCCGACTCTGAGGCCTCTGGGGGTCAGCCAAATCCTCTCCTGCTCCTGGAGTTTGGCCAACACATGGGTTGCCGTCAGCTTGGTCTTCCCAAGGCTGACCAAGTGCAGCAGCGCTTGGCAGTGGCGGGCCTTCACGCTGCTGCTGAGGCGGGGGGTTTGGCCAGGTGTGCCGGAGGATGGCAGAGGATCGGAGGAACCTGCTGCAGTTCCCCTGAGCCTGCGGGGTGGCACCACCCACTGTGTTGCTGCTGCTGCTGTGCCCGCTGCTGCTCTCCCATCCTCACCCCCTTCCACCAAGCTGACCCAGTGGACAGTGAAGGACAGGTAGCGGCCTGTCCCGAAGCGGCTGCTCCAGGAGTCCATGGTGACGTGGACCCTTTCACCAACCGCGTGCTCCAGCCCTCGCTCCACATTGGCCATCACAAAGCGGTGCAGTGCAGGAATGGCCTTGCGGGCAAAGAAGTGTCTGCTGGGGAGCTGCCAGTCTGGGGCTGCGCAAGCAAGCAGCGCACGAATGTCGCTCCCCTCCTGCACGAGCGTGTACGGCAGGAGTTGGGAGCACATGGCCCGTGCCAGCAAGCCGTTCAGCTGCCGCACGCGACGGCTGCTGGGAGGCAGAGCCCTAACCACCCCCTGGAAGGACTCGCTCAAAAGGCTCTGGCGTGGCCTTTTGCTGACACGGGAATCAGCAGACACAGCAGAGGAGGCCACTGAGGACTGGCTGCCAGAACAGGCCTCAGTGTCGGCGGCAGGAGTTGCAGAGGGGGGAGGAGCAGTGCGTTTCCGCACTCCTGCTGGTGCTGCTGGAGGAGCAGGAGGGCGGGTGGCTGCTGTTGCTGCTGCTGCTGCTGAAGGCTGTGCAGTGATGGGTGTGGTGCCACTGCCAGCACCAGATGCCTTCAGCCTCTGGAACTCCTCATGCTGGTGGAAATGTTTAGCCGCAAGGTGGTTGATGAGCGAGCTGGTGCAGAACTTTAAGGGGTCTGCACCTCTGCTCAACTTCCGCTGACAGTGGTTGCAAGTGGCGTACTTGCTGTACACAGTGGGCATGGTGAAATATCGCCAGATTGGTGACTTAAACATCCCCCTACGGCATGGAAGCGCTGCTGCCTGTCTCCCTGTGGTGGTTGGGGGGGGGGCTTGGGGGGCTTGGGTGCGGCTGGTGGTGGTACTGGCAGATGCTGCTGCTGCTGCTGCTGAGCCTGAGACACCAGCAGGCTGTGGGACCTGCCTACTGCTGCTGCCAATGCTTGCAATGATGCGCCTCCTTGCAAGGCCCACAAGAGCATCCTCCTCCTCCTCCTCAGAGCTGCTGAGGACGACATCCCCTGGAGGTGGTGGCACCCAGTCTCTGTCTGTCACCGGGTCATCATCATCCTCCCCCTCCTGAAACATGTCCTGCTGGGATGAGGACCCCCCAAACTCCTCTCCTGATGCATGGATGGGCTGCTTGACTGTCGCCACAGTCTTGCTGTCCAATCCCTCATCCCCCAAAGTGCCCATCAGCATCTCCTCCTCAAGATCGCCAACAACAGCAGACAATTTACTCATGATGCCTGGGGTCAAAAGACTGCTGAATGACAGGTCGGCGAGTGACGGTGAACTGGCCTCCTCCCCAGACCCTGCTGGGCGGCTGCTGCGAACAGGGGTGGTGGTGGTGGTGAGGGTGGAGGCCTCGGATGCAGAGCTGATGGCGGGCTGCTCATCCTCCGTCATGAGTTGCACCACAGTGTCTGCATCCTTTTCCTCAATGGGACGTTTCCGACCCGGCTGGAGGAAAATGGGAGCAGGTGCTACACGCTGCTGCTGCTGTGTCTCTGCAGCGTGAGTTGCAGATGCTCCTGCTGGGCGGCGCCCAAGGCGTCCACGGCCAGTGGCTATGGGAGGAATGTTAGCCACTGACGCTGCTGCTGCTGCTGCGGAACTGTGCATGGTGGCGCGCCCGTGGCCGCGGCTTGCCACAATGCTGCTCCCTCTCCTCCTGATTCCCTTGCTGCCCTTCCCCTTGCCCAAACCGCGCTGGCTGCCACTTCCAGACATCTTAAATGTTTTGGGCGTATAGACAAAAGTTTTGTAAAAGGGCGGGTGAAAAGTGGGGTACTTTAATGGAGTGGGTTGGTTGGTGAGGTGACTGAGTGAGTGTCCCCTAGTACAGTAAGTAAGTAGTAACAGTCAGGAAGTACAACTAGCAGTTACAATTATCAGTAGTAATCACAAGTAAATTTAGTGTGTGTACACTCAGACAGTGAGTGCACGCACGCAGGAGCTAGTAGCCTATGAACACAGTGACTGAGTGTCCTAGACTCCTAGTACAGTAAGAGTAAGTAGTAACAGTAAGTAGAACTAACTAATTACAATAATCAATCAGCGATCAGAAGGAAATGGAGTGTGGGTGTGTGTACACTCAGACAGTGAGTGCACGCACGCAGGAGCTAGTAGCCTATGAACACAGTGACTGAGTGTCCTAGACTCCTAGTACAGTAAGAGTAAGTAGTAACAGTAAGTAGAACTAACTAATTACAATAATCAATCAGCGATCAGAAGGAAATGGAGTGTGGGTGTGTGTACACTCAGACAGTGAGTGCACGCACGCAGGAGCTAGTAGCCTATGAACACAGTGACTGAGTGTCCTAGACTCCTAGTACAGTAAGAGTAAGTAGTAACAGTAAGTACAACTAACTAATTACGATAATCAATCAGCGATCAGAAGGAAATGGAGTGTGGGTGTGTGTACACTCAGACAGTGAGTGCACGCACGCAGGAGCTAGTAGCCTATGAACACAGTGACTGAGTGTCCTAGACTCCTAGTACAGTAAGAGTAAGTAGTAACAGTAAGTACAACTAACTAATTACGATAATCAATCAGCGATCAGAAGGAAATGGAGTGTGGGTGTGTGTACACTCAGACAGTGAGTGCACGCACGCAGGAGCTAGTAGCCTATGAACACAGTGACTGAGTGTCCTAGACTCCTAGTACAGTAAGAGTAAGTAGTAACAGTAAGTAGAACTAACTAATTACAATAATCAATCAGCGATCAGAAGGAAATGGAGTGTGGGTGTGTGTACACTCAGACAGTGAGTGCACGCACGCAGGAGCTAGTAGCCTATGAACACAGTGACTGAGTGTCCTAGACTCCTAGTACAGTAAGAGTAAGTAGTAACAGTAAGTAGAACTAACTAATTACAATAATCAATCAGCGATCAGAAGGAAATGGAGTGTGGGTGTGTGTACACTCAGACAGTGAGTGCACGCACGCAGGAGCTAGTAGCCTATGAACACAGTGACTGAGTGTCCTAGACTCCTAGTACAGTAAGAGTAAGTAGTAACAGTAAGTAGAACTAACTAATTACGATAATCAATCAGCGATCAGATGGAAATGGAGTGTGGGTGTGTGTACACTCAGACAGTGAGTGCACGCACGCAGGAGCTAGTAGCCTATGAACACAGTGACTGAGTGTCCTAGACTCCTAGTACAGTAAGAGTAAGTAGTAACAGTAAGTAGAACTAACTAATTACAATAATCAATCAGCGATCAGAAGGAAATGGAGTGTGGGTGGTGTGTGTACACTCAGACAGTGAGTGACCGCACGCAGGAGCTAGTAGCCTATGAACACAGTGACTGTCTGACTGAGTGTCCTAGACTCCTAGTACAGTAAGAGTAAGTAGTAACAGTAAGTACAACTAACTAACAATAATCTATCAGTAATCAGAAGGAAATAGAGTGTGTGTACACACAGACAGTGAGTGAGTGCACACACGCAGGAGCTAGCTAGTAGCCTATAAACAGTGACAGTCAGTGAGTGTCCTACTCCTAGTACAGTATAACTACAATACTATTAGTAAAGGACAGCAGAAATACTGGTATAGATGAGAGAAATAAACAGAGGACAGCTGCCCACAGAGGCAAGGCCCCCCTGAGGCCTAAACCTGTAAGCTTGCAGCAGCTGCCTGTCTCTAATGTAACACACAAGCTACTAACTAAAATACAATGTCTATCTAACTAACAACAATATAGGTGTATATGGCAGGTGTAGGTGAGCAAAAACGCTAGGTAAATGATCACAATAGAGCACTTGCTAAGCCAAAGCACAAAGGAGCAACTCTCTCTCTGTACAAGTCTTAGGCAAGCATGGAGAAACGGAACATGGCGGCCGCTATTTATAGGGTAGGGGCTGGCCAGGGTCCCCCTCTGTGATTGGCTGCCGTCAGAGGGCCTGGGAGCCCTCTGATTGGCTCTAAGGACATCAATCTGGGCTATGACGCTATTCGAGCTCGGTACCGAGCTCGAATAGCGCCGTTTGCTCGAATAGCTCGAATAGTGAATGGGCTATTCGAGTGTACTCGGATAGCCCATTCGAATAGCTACAGCTATTCGGAGCTCGAATACCGAGCTCGGATAGCTGAAAAAAAGCTCGAATATTCGAGCTACTCGAATATTCGAGCTCTGCTGAGCACCACTGTTCTACTGTAACCAGTGTATGAAATTTATTTATATAGTGACAACTTTCATCAAACCAGATTATGGTGGAAATACACCTACTGTATCAGCCACAATGTTAAAACCAAACAGGCAAGTGAAATGAAGAACATTGATTACCTAATTATTTTGTCACCTGTCAAAGAATTGGATACATTAGGCAGCTAGTGAGCAGTCAGCTCTTGAAGGCCATAAATTATTCAAGTGTAAGTATCTGCGTGACACTGACATGGACCATATTGCGATGGCTGGATGACTAGGTCAGAGCATCTGTAATAAGGCATGTATTGTGTGACGTTGCCTGTATCTACGAAACGAAGTCTAGCGAAGGACAACTGGTGAACTGGCAACACCCAAGGCTCATTTCTGCAAGTGGGGAAGTAAAGTAAATTAGCCCATTGAGTCCAATCCCACAAAAGAGCAACCATGGGCCACGGGACAGATTGATAATAAGCTTAAAGGGACCTGAGCCTCTATTCATGAAAAAATATAACATGAACCTCCCCATAAGGATAATTCATAATAGGATGTGCCGTTGGCTGCAGGAATTGGGGTGATAGGCATTACTTACCTATGAGGGCTGCTGCTCTAGTCCCCCTAACCATATGAGTTTTGGTATCTTCCTCAGGGAGCGACCGCATCTTCAAGTGGTGTTGTGCTTTTCCGGCAACCGCAATGCATGCTAGAAGATGTAGTCCATTGATATGAGTACTTCTCCCGGCCAGGAGGTGTACTCACATCAATGGACTATATCTCCCTGCATGCATTGTGGTGGTCGAAAGTGTGTGACACCTCTGCGAGTCTGCAGGAGCTTCAAACTGCGGTCACGCCATGGGGAAGTTGGCGAATCCCATATGCATGGAGGGCTAGAGAAGCAACTGCCTGTAGGTAAGTAATGACGCTCTCTCAAACCAACGACGCTCTCACCAGCCGCCACCCCCTAACAGCATGTTCCACAAGTTCCACAATGAATCTCACTTATGGGGAGGTTCATTTTATATATTGATATGGCCTGGTGCCTGGTTGCCTTTAATGCTGACAATGAAAGAAAGGTGTCCGAACACAAAGTGCATTATGGACTGCTGTTTATGTGTCAACTAACAGCGTACTTTGTAATGTAGCAACAGCCATTAGGGGTGCTCGGATGTGCCTCATCCACGAATTCGGCAATCCGCGTGGTTGCAAAAAAAAATCCGCATTCGGCCCCGCCGCATGCGGATTTTCGTCCGCGTCCACGCAACCACGCGGATTTTCTGCCGTGAATGGCGTAATCACGCGTGGATTCCCGCCCGGAGGCGGAATTTCCTTTAACATTAATAACAAAGCCCCCATACATGCTACAATCCCCCAAATTGCATGGATTATCGAGGTGATAAGGGGCAACATAACTTCAACATAAAAAATTCCAATTTTTTTTTTTTAATGGCTTTTAAAGACAAATCATCACTGTAAATGGGGCTATTAATTGGTAATACGTGGTTTTAAAAAGGGATATACGCGTTAAGCAATCAAAGAGGTGAAGGCGAGTTTCAATGGCACTTGGCGGCGAAGGTACCGCTGGAGGAGGATGAGTGGCTGATGCCAAAAAGGCCCCAGAGAGGTTTTTGTAATTTTTTTTTTTTTTGCAGCAATTAGCAATGACATCGCAGCAGAGTTGTCAGTGGACACGGGCAGTGTGAACGCAGAGTGCAGTGGTGGTAGCGACTGAGTCAGGAGAAGGACTATGCGGGCGGTCAGTTCAGCAGCACAGAAGGACCACGGCAACATACTGGTAGTAGTAGTAGCAGCACAGCGTCATAGTGCTGGGCAAAAAATTAAATGCACCCGGTGACCTGGGCAGTGTGAACGCAGACAGAGTACATTGGTGGAAGCGAGTGAGTCAGGAGGAGGAGGACAATGCGGGCGGTCAATTCAGCAGCACAGAAGGACCATGGCAACATACTGGTGGTAGTAGTAGCAGCACAGCTCATAGTGCTGGCCAAAAAATTAAATGCACCCAGTGACCCGGGCAGTGTGAACGCAGAGTGCAGCAGCGGGAAGCGACTGAGTCAGGAGGAGGAGGACAATGCGGGCAGTCAGTTCAGCAGCAGCAGCACAGAAGGACCATGCCAACATACTGGTGGTAGTAGTAGTAGCACAGTGTCATAGTGCTGGCCAAAAAATTAAATGCACCCGGTGACCCAGGCAGTGATAACGCAGACAGAGTGCATTGGTGGTACCGTGGTAGCGACTGAGTCAGGAGGAGGAGGAGGACAAAGCGGGCGTTCAGTTCAGCAGCACAGAAGGACCATGGCAACATACTGGTGGTAGTAGTAGTAGCACAGTGTCATAGTGCTGGCCAAAAAATTAAATGCACCCGGTGACCCGGGCAGTGATAACACAGACAGAGTGCATTGGTGGTACCGTGGTAGCGACTGAGTCAGGAGGAGGAGGAGGACAAAGGGGGCGTTCAGTTCAGCAGCAGCAGCAGCACAGAAGGACCATGCCAACATACTGGTGGTAGTAGTAGCAGCACAGCGTCATAGTGCTGGCCAAAAAATTAAATGCACCCGGTGACCCGGGCAGTGATAACGCAGACAGAGTACATTGGTGGTACCGTGATAGCGACTGAGTCAGGAGGAGGAGGAGGACAAAGCGGGCGTTCAGTTCAGCAGCAGCAGCAGCACAGAAGGACCATGCCAACATACTGGTGGTAGTAGTAGCAGCACAGCGTCATAGTGCTGGCCAAAAAATTAAATGCACCCGGTGACCCAGGCAGTGTGAACGCAGACAGAGTACATTGGTGGAAGCGACTGAGTCAGGAGGAGGAGGACAATGCGGGCGGTCAGTTCAGCAGCACAGAAGGACCATGGCAACATACTGGTGGTAGTAGTAGTAGCACAGCGTCATAGTGCTGGCCAAAAAAATTAAATGCACCCGGTGACCTGGGCAGTGATAACGCAGACAGAGTACATTGGTGGTACCGTGGTAGCGACTGAGTCAGGAGGAGGAGGAGGACAAAGCGGGCGTTCAGTTCAGCAGCAGCAGCAGCAGCACAGAAGGACCATGCCAACATACTGGTGGTAGTAGTAGCAGCACAGCGTCATAGTGCTGGCCAAAAAATTAAATGCACCCAGTGACCCGGGCAGTGTGAACGCAGAGTGTAGTAGCGACTGAGTCAGGAAGACAAAGCGGGCGGTCAGTTCAGCAGCTCAGAAGGAGGACCATGGCAACTTACTGGTAGTAGTACCATAACACCAAAAAATTAACCAAGGTAGGCACTAGGCAGGTAGTAACTGTCTTTATAAAGGCAGGCATAGTTAACAACAGCACATGCAGCAGCCACTTCATGTCCCCCTGTGTCCGACAATAGGGGCCAGGAACTCACCTTCCACCCAAGCCTGGTTGATTTTCAGGAAGGTGAGTTTGTCCACAGAGGCGTGGGAGAGCCGAGAGCGCTTCTCTGTGACCACGCCACCGGCCGCACTAAAGCATCTCTCTGAGAGGACACTGGAAGGAGGGCAGGATAGGAGTTCCAGGGCGTACTGGGAAAGCTCGCTCCAGATGTCCAGTCTCTTGACCCAGTACTCCAAGGGGTCCACGGGGCTGTCGGTGTCATTGAGCCCGCTGGATGACCCCATATAGTCAGACACCATGGTGGTCAGTCGTTGCTTGTGCTCGTTGGTGGTGGATGCTGTGGCGGGCACCTCTGTTCTGGGCTGCTGCACTGCATACAGGCTCTTGCTTAGGCTCTTCAGGTCTCCGGGGCGCCAGTTGCTGCTGCTGCTGCTGCTGCTGGTGCTGGTGGTTGTTGTTGTGCTGCTAGTGGCAATGGCAGGCACCTCTTGCTGGCTTGGCAGAGCAGTTACAGTGGGGGTGGAAGGCTGGGGGAATGCTTCCAGTAGTCTGCGCACAAGGGCCTCCTTCAACTCCCTTGTGCGTTGCTCGGTGGTGGATGGCGTCATTAAGTCTCCCAGCTTCCCCTTCAGACGGGGATCAAGCATCAAGGTAATCCAGATGTCCTCCTTTGAACGCATCTGGATCACCCAGGGGTCCCTGCGAAGGCAGCGCAACATGTGCACAGCCATGGGAAACAAGTGGGCCCTGCCAGCAAGATCTTCCTCGTCCTCGCCATTGTCCCATAACGCATGCCTGTCCTCTTCCTGTGCCATGTCGTTGTCCTCCTCAAACCGCCATCCACGTACAACGCCTGCTGCACTCTGCTCCTCCTCCTCCTCCTCATTCAGGTTAGGGACCTCCAACTCTTCCACTACCTGCTGTGAGCCCTCCTCTGAGCTGGACTGTGCTGCCATCTGCTCCTGTTCTTCCAACTGCCTCATGGCTTCATCCCCACACTCAATTAAATTGTCCATTGTCTGCTCCAGTAGACAAACCAAAGGCATCCACTGGCACACAGAGGCCCGCTCCTCACTGACCATCTTGGTTGCCTCCAGGAAGGGACTCAGCACCAGGCATACTTGCTGCATCAGTGTCCACTGAGTGGCAGTAATCATGGGGACTTGCTGGTTGCTGGGGACACTTGGGTCTAGCATGTAGGCCTGCCTGTGCTGACACAGCCGCTCCAACATGGCCAGAGTCGAATTCCAGCGAACTGGCATGTCGATGATCAGCCGGTGTTGTGGCCTTCCATACTGCTGCTGTAAGGTGGACAAGAGTGCAGAGGCAGTGGCTGACAGGCGGAAAAAGCGTACCACCGCCCTGGCATCCTGCAGCAGCTCGCTCATCCCCTGGTAGGTGCACAAGAAGCGCTGCACCACAAGATTGAGCACGTGGGCCAAGCAGGGGATGTGCTGGAGGTTTCCCTGCTGCACTGCTGCCACCAGGTTGGCCCCGTTATCGGCTGCCACATACCCCACTTCCAGGCCTCTGGGGGTCAGCCACCTCCGCTCCTGCTTCCTGAGGGCGGCCAGGACGTTGGTGGCCGTAAGCCTCTCCTTCCCCAGGGTCACCAATTTTAAAAGGGCTTGGCAGTGCCGAGGCTTGGCGCTGCTGCTGCCAAGGTGGGCTTGCTTTCCGGGTGCAGAGGGAGTGTCGTGACAGGACCCTTCTGCATCCCCCCTGATCCCACGTGGTGGCACCACTAGCTGGGGTGATGCGCTCTTGTCCTCCCTCCCGTCCATCAGTGTCACCCAGTGGGCCGTAAAGGACAGGTAGCGACCTGTCCCAAATCTGCTACTCCACGAGTCCATGGTCACGTGGACCCGCTTGCCCACAGTGTAGTCCAGGTAACGGGCCACGTTTTCCACCTCAAACTTGTGGAGTGCTGGGATCGCGCTCCTGCTGAAATAGTGGCGACTGGGGACTTGCCACTCGGGGATGCCAAATTGGAGCAGCGTCCGCATGGCGCTCCCCTCCTGCACCAGGGAGTAGGGAAGCAGCTGTGATGCCATGGCCCGGGCCAGCAAGCCATTTAGTTTGCGGATCCGCCTGTGGCTTGGAGGCAGAGGCTTGGTCAGACCCTGAAAGGTGTCGCTCAGCAGGGTCTGACGATGCTGGGATGCAGGGGAGACAGAGGAGAGAGACGACCACTGGCTGCCAGCCTCAATGTCTGTGTCCTGAGAAGCCGAAGTGGAAGAGCGCTTGCGTGCTACTACTGCTGCTGCTGTGGGGGATTCACGACCCTGAGGGAGGGATGATGCTGCTGCGCTGGTGGGCCTTCTGCTCTCAGGAACCCCTGCCAGCAGTGCCTGCTTACTCTTAAACTCCGCATACTCGCGGCAGTGGCGGCTTCTCAGGTGGCCCTGGAGGGATGAGGTACCCATCTTGCTCAGACTTTTCCCACGGCTCAATCTTTTGCTGCATAACCTGCACACCGCATACCTTTTGTCATCAGTACATTCGTCAAAGCAATCCCACACTGGTGACTTTAATTTATTGCGGCCCCCACTAGCAGAGGGTGCAGCGGAACAATGTGTGGTAGTAGTTGCCGGGGGTTGCATGGTGGTGGTGCCGGCTGAAGCAGTGTCCTGTCTACTTCCTCCACGCCCACTGCTGCCGATGCCCCTGCCCCTGCCTGACATATGGTGATATCCTTGCCTAGGCCGAGGTGATTCGTCATCCTGCTCTGACCATTCTTCCCCGGACTCAGCAGGCTGCGCATAGTTAGGGTCCACAACGTCGTCATCATCAGCAGCATCATCATAATCCAGCTCTTCCTCTGACTCCCCCGCCTCCTCTTCTGTCCCTACATCCCCAGACACAGACCTCTCTTCTTCATCACCAGAACTCAACAACGCTTGTGATTGTGGCCCGATCTCAATCTCTGCCACATCAGTCCCCAGTAAGTCCTGAGCTTCTTGCATCAGCAGGTTCCCAGATGCCGGACTGAGGGACAGAACGCTGTCATCCTGGGAGGGCTGCTGACCAGTGGGTGCTGGGGTGGATGTCACAACAAGCGTGGGACGCTGGCTGCTGCTGCTTGGAGTGGTGCTCACAGTAGAGGTCTGGGAGGAAGTCATGATGTCCATGAGTACGTCAGGTTCCATTTGCTCAACCACCACACGGGGACCAGAAACTTTAAAATATTTGGACAATGGCGTCCGCTGACTCGGCCCAAGCTTTGCTGCCCCCCTTTCTGCTGCATCACGACCACGTACAGCTGGGCGTCCTCTCCCTGGACGTGGAGCAGTCCCAGAAGTGGCTGAGGCAATTGAACTCCCTTTCCTCTCACCCCGCGAAACCCTGCCAGACATGTTGCTAGTAATGAATCACTGGATGCAGTGGGCACAGTACAAGGTCACTGAAGGATGCACCAGGCACAGTACAACGGCACTGAAGGATGCAGTGGGCACAGTACAAGGTCACTGAAGGATGCAGTGGGCACAGCAGTGGGCACTGGATATACAACTAGGTCACTGAAGGATGCAGTGGGCACAGTAAAGGTCACTGAAGGATGCAGTGGGCACAGCAGTGGGCACTAGATATACAACTAGGTCACTGAAGGATGCAGTGGGCACAGTACAAGGTCACTGAAGGATGCAGTGGGCACAGTACAAGGTCACTGAAGGATGCAGTGGGCACAGCAGTGGGCACTGGATATACAACTAGGTCACTGAAGGATGCAGTGGGCACAGTATAAGGTCACTGAAGGATGCAGTGGGCACAGCAGTGGGCACTGGATATACAACTAGGTCACTGAAGGATGCAGTGGGCACACAAGGATGTCACACTGTGTAATGAGATGCTTATATGCCAGCGAGCGAGCAGTGGGCACTGGGTACGGCACAAGGTCACTGACAGAATGAATGAACAGCGCTGGCAGAGAGTGGCGGTGCCGGCGGTGTGACTGGCTGCCTGCAAATAGTACAAGTGAAGTGTATAACTGTCACTGAAATAATATACAAGTGTGTAATGAGATGCTTATATGCCAGCGAGCGAGCAGTGGGCACTGGGCACGACACAAGGTCACTGACAGAATGAATGAACAGCGCTGGCAGAGAGTGGCGGCGCCGGCGGTGTGACTGGCTGCCTGCAAATAGTACAAGTGTATAACTGTCACTGGAATATACAAGTGAACGATGCAGCTGCACTAACCTGCCTGCCTGCACTACACACAGATAATCCCCACTCCCACTACACTGACTACACTGCAGCACTGAACCTGCCTGCACTACACACAGTTAAATAATCACTAGACTCCCACACTCCCACTACACTACACTCAGGGGCATAACTAGAAATCACTGGGCCCCCCTGCGAATATTTGGATGGGGCCCCCCCCATAGGTGCCAAATAATCGTAATGGGGCAGCGTTTCACTGTAAATTAGTTGTAAAGTGGGCAGCATTTTACCAGACAATCGTAATGTGGGCCAGAAAATCGTAATGTGGCAGAGTTCACCAGAAAATCGTAATGTGGGCCTTTAGAAAATTGTAATGTGGGCAGAGTTCACCAGAAAATCGTAATGTGGGCAGAGTTCACCAGAAAATCGTAATGTGGGCACCAGTCACCAGAAAATCGTAACGTGAGCAGCAGTCACCAGAAAATTGTAACGTGGACAGCATTCACCAGACAATCGTAATGTGGGCAGCGTTCACCAGAATATCGTAATGTGGGACAGAAAATCGTAATGTGGGCAGAGTTCACCAGAAAATCGTAATGTGGGCAGCGTTCACCAGAAAATTGTAACATGGGCAGTGTTCACCAGAAAATCGTAATGTGGGCCAGAAAATCGTAATGTGGGCAGCGTTCACCAGAAAATCGTAACGTGGACAGCATTCACCAGACAATCGTAACGTGGGCAGTGTTCACCAGAAAATCGTAATGTGGGCCAGAAAATCGTAATGTGGGCAGAGTTCACCAGAAAATCGCAATGTGGGCAGCAGTTACCAGAAAATCGCCATGTGGGCAGCAGTCACCAGAAAATCGCAATGTGGGCATCAGTCACCAGAAAATCCTAATGTGGGCAGCAGTCACCAGAATATCCTAATGTGGGCAGCAGTCAGTCACCAGAATATCATAATGTGGGCAGCACACACCAGAAAATCCTAATGTGGGCAGCAGTCACCAGAAAATCCTTATGTGGGCAGCAGTCACCAGAAAATCGCAATGTGGGCAGCAGTCACCAGAAAATCGCAATGTGGGCAGCAGTCACCAGAAAATCGCAATGTGGGCAGCAGTCACCAGAAAATCCTAATGTGGGCAGCATACACCAGAAAATCGTAATGTGGGCAGCAGACACCAGAAAATCGCAATGTGGGCAGCAGACACCAGAAAATCATAATGTGGGCAGCAGACACCAGAAAATCGTAATGTGGGCAGCAGGCACCTGAAAATCGTAATGTGGGCAGCAGACACCAGAAAATCGCAATGTGGGCAGCAGTGACCAGAAACTCGCAATGAGGGCAGCAGTGACCAGAAAATCGTAATGTGGGCAGCAGACACCTGAAAATCGTAATGTGGGCAGCAGACACCAGAAAATTGCAATGTGGGCAGCAGACACCAGAAAATTGTAATGTGGGCAGCAGTCACCAGAAAATCGCAATGTGGGCAGCAGTCACCAGAAAATCGCAATGTGGGCAGCAGTGACCAGAAAATCGCAATGAGGGCAGCAGTGACCAGAAAATCGTAATGTGGGCAGCAGACACCTGAAAATCGTAATGTGGGCAGCAGACACCAGAAAATCGCAATGTGGGCAGCAGTGACCAGAAAATCCTAATGTGGGCAGCAGTCACCAGAAAATCGCAATGTGGGCAGCAGTGACCAGAAAATCCTAATGTGGGCAGCAGTCACCAGAAAATAATCGTAAAGTGGGCAGCAGTCACCAGAAAATAATTGTAATGTGGGCAGCAGTCACCAGAAAATCGTAATGTGGGCAGCAGTCACCAGAAAATCGTAATGTGGGCAGCAGACACCAGAAAATCGCAATGTGGGCAGCAGTGACCAGAAAATCCTAATGTGGGCAGCAGTCACCAGAAAATCGCAATGTGTGCAGCAGTCACCAGAAAATCGTAATGTGGGCAGCAGTCACCAGAAAATCGCAATGTGGGCAGCAGTGACCAGAAAATCCTAATGTGGGCAGCAGACACCAGAAAATCGCAATGTGAGCAGCAGTGACCAGAAAATCCTAATGTGGGCAGCAGTCATCAGAAAATCGTAATGTGGGCAGCAGACACCAGAAAATCGTAATGTGGGCAGCAGTCAGTCACCAGAATATCGTAATGTGGGCAGCAGACACCTGAAAATCGTAATGTGGGCAGCAGACACCAGAAAATCACAATGTAGGCAGCAGACACTAGAAAAAAAAATGCACCTGTGAGAAAAAAACAATTCACTTACCTGACAGAAGTCTTCTCCTCTCCTGGCATCTGGCACACAGCTCCCCGAGTCCTCCTGCAGCACATCTCCCGCGCTGACAGGCAGAGTGCAGGGCTACGGCAAGATGGCTGCCGAAGCCCTGTACTAGAGACACAAATAGTCTCCAGTGTAGGGCTTCTTCGGCGGCCATCTTGCCGTAGCCCTGCTCTGCTTGCCGGAGACCATGCAGGCTGCTGGAGCGGGGCTGCGGGGAATGAACTGGCGCAGCGTCTATTAGACGCTGCGGCCAGTTGAGCACCTTGCTGGGGGGTCCAGAGCAGCGCTCCCCCCACGCACAGTGAGCGGGCCCCAGAGCAGCCCCGGGCCCCCCTGCGGCTGAGGGGGTCGCATCCCCGGTAGGTACGCCGGTGACTACACTGACTACAACTAACTACAGCAATCACTCACTGACTAGCTAACTGTGTACAGTATAAGAGCAGTGTTAGCAAAAAAAACGCTTTGTTTTTAACACAATAAATGCACTTGCTCAAACAACAATGGCCTGGAGATAATCCTCTCAGCACCACAGTCTAGCAAGGACAGAGCTTTTCCATCATGGCCGCCGCTTTATATTCAGGAGGGGAGGGCATAGCTCCCCTCCTGTGATTGGTTGCTAGGGCCTGGCTGGGGCCCTCTGATTGGCCTGCAATGTGTCACTTCCGCATAGTTTGATGCATTTCCGCTAACCACGACTTCAGCGCCGGGTTTCACGAGCGTGAATGCGGATTTCTGTCCGCATTCACGCGAAGCCGAAGCAGATTTTCGTGGTTGAAAATCTATTCACGGCTTAGCGTGTCCGAGGCGGAATGCGTCAAAATGGTCGTGAATCCACGCGTAAGCGTGATCACGACCTGGCGGTGAGCACCACTGACAGCCATCCATAAACAGTCACCCATTACTGGTGTCAGGAGTCTAGATATTAGGATTAGGTAACACGTTGAAGAAACTTTTATGAAATTATGCCAGAAAAGGACACTTAACGATGTCAAGTAGATTTTTAGTGTTTGTTTCTGCTCGTGCTTGGGTGTTAATTTTGAATGTTCAATCAATGTCGCCCGACGGGGCTTGGGATCTGATGCTTCAGACGACATTGCAGGGCTCAGGCTGTGCAGTGTCTTCTGTTCTATTCAGTAGGTGGCGCGGGAGTATGCAGGAGGTGGCATAGGAAACGGTCGGGGGGCTTCGGAGGCTGCCGTAAGCATGGTAGATTCTCAGCGGAGGAGTACATTATTGGCCATCTCGCGGCGTTTCACATAGCATCTGTACACGCCTTTACCTTTACGATTGGAGCCATGTGTCCGAGGCAGCTGCATGGGCGCCATCTTGAAAAGCCATCCTCTCTAGAACCACTAGGCACAGGAGTACCTTTTTTACCCAGGCTGCACTCCTACTGAACTCCAGACCCCTTGAAAGGTCACACTAGTCCCTGGACAGTATTATTATTTCCGAGACCCCAGCCCTGATCTTCCATGCACAGTGAGGAACTTGCCCTACACCCTAAGTTCTTGTCTGTCCCATTTGCTTTGAATGTACGCTTCTTATGCCTGTTTCATGATCATTTCTCTCACAACAGGAGCATGATCGAGGACGCACTCGGCCACGTCCCCCACATTAAATCATTTTGTTTCTACAGTTGAGATTCCCTTTAAAGAGGAACTCCAGTGAAAATAATGTAACAAAAAAGTGCTTCATTTTTACAATAATTACGTATAAATGATTTAGTCAGTGTTTGCCCATTGTAAAAATTTTTAAATCCCTGATTCACATTCTGATACTTATCATATGGTGACATTTTTTCTGTTGGCAAGTGATGTAGCTGCTGCATGCTTTTTTTTGGCAGTTGGAGACAGCTGTAAACAGCTATTTCCCACAATGCAACAAGGTTCACAGACAGAAAACTGCCAGAAGTACCACGGTCCTCAGAGCTACTTGTGGGAGGGGTTTCACCACAGTATCAGTCATACAGCGCCCCCTGATGGTCTGTTTGTGAAAAGAAATAGATTTCTCATGTAAAAGGGGGTACCAGCTACTGAATGGGATAAAGTTGAATACTTGGTCGGAGTTTCTCTTTAAGGTGCATAGATTCCAAGGCTGCAGATAGCAACCATAACCAATCTCTGACATGTAATACCTTTTATTCTTTGTGTTGCTTGAGAAGCAGTATGGTGCGTAGTAGCAGGAATCCCCCTTTAAGTTAAGCTCCCTGGGTTACATTATAGTTTCTGACAGTGAAAAGGATTATCATGGCTAAGCCTGGAGTGCCCTATTACTTCGTAAGAACAGCGCTATGATTAATGACAGATATGGATGTGGCCGTGGCATTTTGCACTAAAAATTACAGACATGGGTTTAATAAAACGATTAATTACCGCTCTCTGCAGCTCCGGATGATCTGTCATTTCCCTTTCACACACATCACATGAAGCTGATCCCTCTCCCACAGGGCATTTTGCATTCAGAGATAATGTTACCTGCAGAAGAAATGACACAAGTGCAGTTACAATATGTTCCTCCGTAGAAGACGACAGAGGCAGCATGCATGGCTAGAAACAAATCAATGTCATGGCCTCACAGCCAATCAGATTCTTCTTCCCACTCTATAACCTTCACTAGGCTTGTTGGGCTGCTATGCTTATTGGCAAAAAATACAGAACCAAAAGGTTTAAGAGAAACTCTATCAGTGCCAACGGGGACTATACAATTAATCGCAGCTGAGGATAGACAATGTCCAAAGTCCCAAGAATTATAGTAAAAATCAGCCCAGATCTTCAAATACAAAGTAATACACTAAACAGTGTGTAAGACTTCCCCACGGTGGTATACAGGCCTCCTTTATTCTTGTAGTCACCATCACCCAAAGGAATAAAAGGGGCTTTCCAACTCCAAACAACCCACATTATAAGGTTGTATATATCGCTTTCAATGGTAGAAGGCATGGGCCAAAGTCCACCGGGGATCCACACGACCTCCAGTCCCTCAATCCAAGTGGGTATAGTATCCAGAAGGTTAACAAGAAAAACAACAAACAAACGGCAACTCTAATTGTAAACCGTTTATTTCAAAACCATATATGTAGACCATAAAAAGATAAAAGAATAAGAACTTACATACGGGGCCCAAGACTTTGGGAACCCTGAAATAAATTTGCATGTATGTGTTGGTCAACAGCTAAAAGGCAATAAAAGGTGCCGCCTGTCTCCTTCCCGAAAATACAGAACCAAAAGGTTTACTGTGGTAATTTGAGTGAATAGTGAATCCTTGTTTTAAAGGAAACCTGAAATGACAATAAACAGATCACATAAACAGTTGTAGCTATAGTCCTACTCCTAAATTGGACTTTCCTGGAATGCCATAGTCTATTTTGGTGTTAAAAGTTAAATATCTGTATTACGTTTTGACTGTGTCAAGTGAATTCTAATGTTTATTCAGGTCCAATACACGAAAATCTTTAGGACCCGTTTCCACTTGCACAGTTTCCGCACGGAATCCGCAGCGTTTCCCCGCACTCGAATCGCGCGGGGAAACTCTGCCATAGTGAGTGATAGAGCCGCTGGCCGAATCGCTTGCGCTAGCGATTCGGCCGGCTTTTCCATCCGAAGTTGTGCGGGAGGCTGCGAATCCCATAGCCGGGCATGGCACGGCTGATGGGATTCGTCTGCGTACCCGTGGACTCGGAAGTGCCACCGTGCGTCTCGCAGACGCGTGCGGCACATGTGGAAATGGGCCCTCAATGATTGAACTTTTCATCTGTCTCCTGCACTCAGATGTGTTTTTCTAAGCCACACAGGAGTTTTAGTGAAAGGCTCAGGTCAAGGGCAGGCTGCAGACAAGCTTAGTTGGGTCACAAGCCAAGGTCAAGGGCAGGCAGAATTCAGGCATAAATGTGCAACAGGCCAAAGATCAGCACAGGCAAGGTCCATAACAGGTAATCAATGAGGATCAGGAATGCCAAGTACAGGTACTACTAAACTAATCCAAAGCTGAGAGTACAATCAGAACAGAGTGCAAAGTGAGGCAGGACTATGGGCAGGGTGACCGTGTTTTGACACTAACTTTCGTTCATGGTGGTTTCCCACAGGCACCCAGGATGGGACGTCATAGAGCGTTGCACCGCTGAACAAGCAAATAAAGCCATAGCCTGCCCTGTGGGCACACACAAGAGCAAGATGCCAATGAGGAGCATGGCGAGTATGACAAATATATATTTGATTGGGGGCCCTCTGTCCACATCCAGTATTACCAGTTGATTGCCCCTATTTTATAGGGTTACATACCATGTCCTGTCAGTTGAAGCCTAACATCATTGTCTCCTACTTAGGAGCCAAAGTTTGAATGCAAGAATGCCTTCCAGAGTAAGAGGATGGTCACAAGACCTAAAGCTTTCCAAGTGGCTGCCCACTCATCCGACAACCCAAAATATGTGAGTCTATTACACACCCAGCAGGGGTGTACCTAGAAGGGAGCAACACCTGGGATCTCGGGGGGGCCAGAGCTGTGGGGGGCTCCAACTACTAACCTTCCCTTCCTCTAATACAGGCTTTTTCTCTTTGTGCCCAGACTCCTCAAGCATTTCTACAGGACACAGCACTTGGGAAGGGGTAGAAAGGCTAGGGGTAGAACAGCGCTGTACACAAGACCCTGCTGAACACTAAATAGGGATTGTCTACAAATCTTTGTCTTCAAAACCTTGTATGATTCCTTACCAGTGGCTGAGCAGATGCAGTCATTAGAACAATTGTGCAGAAACTTTTTTTCTCTTCTTGCCCTTAGTTGTCAGTCTCTCAAGACAGGGCCCCCTGTACCTTCTGGGCCCCTCTGCTGTTGCACCCCTTGCAGGGTCTATTGTTATGCCCTGTACACTTGTGATAAGTACGAAGATCATGATGTTTTATGACCCTTGTGAGGCGGGGGGGGGGAGGGCCAAGGGAAGGGGTGTGAACATTGGGGGACCCTATCAAAGTTTCGGTTGGCAGCCCCCATGAATTGTAGCTAAGACACTGACACACAGATTGCCTATTTCCAGTGTTTGAGGAAATACACCAGATCTGTCTCCTGGGTGTCCTCTCCCCCCCTTAAAGTAATTGCATTACTGATCATGGAGCAATCTGGGACTAATTCAATACATTTATGTTATGCACACTTATCCTTTAACTTAATACAGATAAAAATCCAGCACAGGCACACTTTAAAGAGAAATCTATTTAATTTTCAATGAGCACACATTTCGTATGATCTTTGTTTAATAAGATTCATAAAACATATGCAGAAAGTTGTAATAGTCTCATGTCTCAGCTGCAATCTGTGGTACGAATTAACAATATAAAGCGCTTTAGCATAACTCCAAGTAAATATAAACTGCACTGCTGAAAGCAAATTAATTTACTTGAACACTTATAAAAAGACCTTTTTATGAGGCATAAAGCACTCGGTATGAGAAATTCGACTATACTGGGAAAGAGCTCCATGTTGGTATACATATTAAAGTATGTCCCAAGTTTATGAGCTGTTTCAATTAATTTTTAAATACCCTTTTCCCTTGCTTGTGATATGCTTTAAAAATTCAAATTTTCTGCCAATGTGATGACACACACGGTCATGACATAAGTTCAAATAAACCCCTTCAAAGGGCAATTGAGCAACAGTTGCTGCCTTGTCAATAATGCTTGTTTCAGACAAAACATGCTCATTATACTGCTTGTAATCAGTGGCTTTTTTTCGGGGAGGGGTGATAAAAATAAGTTCAGCAATGATAGAAACCAAATGTAAACATCACACACAGAACTCAGAGGCTTTTGAGCAGAGCAGATTGACCAAATAATGGTGCTATTATTGAAGAAAAGTTGCCTACAGCTGTACTTGGCTAGTTTGTTGGTATACTTTAATCCTTACTTGCTAGCAAGCTGCTCCTGTGTGGACAGATCACAGACAAATCATTGCTACTGAGCAGAGCAGGGGGCACTCAGGGTGTAACGGTGATTCCCAGGGATGGTGAGGGGGAATAGTTCCCCAGTATGCACTAGTGTAGCACCGCCACTGTTTGTGATGCTCCCACCAGCCAAGCATGTGTAGAATGTTAATCAAGCCTTTGAGAAGATCCGACTTCTTCCTGGGGAGTCTCAGTCTGTATACAGAGACACTGAAAGCATACCTAAGCATACCTAAAGTGAAATTTGACATGATGAGATAAGCATAGGTACATATAATACTAGCCAATTAAGAAAGTTTTTGAAGTCCATTTCTATTTTCTAGTACAGTAAGAGTTAAAAAAACTTGAGTTGTTTTCTATGCAAAAAAGCTTACTGACCAGCTTGGGAAATTTAGTTAGTTTTCCTGAAAAGTAGATAGGGGCTAGAGCAGCTGAGAAACAGTGAGATAAGGCTTCTCTTTCAAAGTGTGGATCCTAAATGGCAACTCTGACTGTCTGATGCAGTTTTAAAGTGAATGGGAACTGAAATTGAAATAAAAAAGTCAGATACTCACCTAAGGAGAGGGAGGCTCTGGGTCCCATAGAGCATTCCCTCTCCTCTCCTGGTCCCCGCTGTTGCGCTGGTTCCCCGTAGTGGTATTCGACCGTTTCAGTCAAATACCGCTGTTTCCCCGCCAAAGGGAGGCTTCGGAAATGCTTCGGGAGCCCGAGTGCTCCCGAAGGCGGGCCGGTCTACACTGCGAACGCGCGAGCGCCCTCTATAATGCATTCGCACATGCGCAGTATGGAGCCGCCTATCTTCAGACTTCCGAAGGTGGGGGATTTGAACGGGGGAGCCAGCCCAGCACCGGGGGCCCGGGAGAGGAGAGGGAAGGATCATTAGGACCCAAGCCTTCCCTCTCCTTAGGTGAGTATTTGACTTTTTTTTATTTAGTTATCGATTCCCATTAGCTTTAAAAATTAAGCTTTTAAACTGATAAAAATATGGGATACATTTCCATGTTACGAATGATCTATTTGTCATCCAAACCACACATAAAATTAATTATCTCAAAAGTTTACTTTTACTTCAGGTTCACTTTAAGACTATCTGACGCAATCTTAAAAATTAAGCTATTAAACTGATACAAATATGGGACGCATTTCCATGTTAAGAATGTTCTATTTATCATCCGTACTACACATAGAATTAATTATCTTAAAAGTTCATTTTCACTTCATGTTCACTTTAAGATAATGTGAACACATTGCTGCAACTAATAACTTCTTGAATTACAAATGTTATTTTTTACTAAAGTGACACTAGCATCAAATTATACCCCTCTGCTCCAATACGTTAGCCATACCATAAGAACTTCTATAAACAAACAATTAGTTTCTAGATAATTATTGAAAAGGTTAATAGTGACTCGGCAAGGGTGCCCTTTTTCGCCTATACAGTTCATTTTGTCCATGGAACCCCTGACTATCATTGTAAGGCAAAATGTTAGGATTTCTGGGGTGGAACTGAGTGGTAGTTAGCATAACTTGAATTTATTTGCAGGCGACTTGCTATTTCTCACTAATCCAGCATCTTCCATCCCAGAATTGATGTCTTTACTAGATTATCGTCAGTTCATGGGCTCCATGTGAATCCCAACAAATCTAATCTTAAAGAGAAACCGTGACCAAGAATTGAACTTCATCCCAATCAGTAGCTGGTACCCCCTTTCCCATAAGAAATATTTTCCTTTTCACAAATGGATCATCAGGGGGCTCTGTATGGCTGATATTGTGGTGAAACTTCTCCCACAGGAAACTGTGAGGACCATGGTCCTGGAAGTTTCCTGTCTGTGAACCTCGTTGCATTGTGGGAAATAGCTGTTTATAGCTGTTTCCAACTGCCAAAAAAGCGAGCAGCATCTCCTTCCACTGACATCACCTGCCAGCAGTAAAAATGTCACAATGTAATAAATGTCACAATGTAAATCATGGAGTGGAAAGCTTTTAAAATGGGCAAACACTGACTAAATCATTTATACATAATTATTGTAAAAATGAAGCACTTTTTTATTACAGTACAATATTTTCACTGGAGTTCCACTTTAAATATAACTTTAGTACCCGAGTTTTGAAAGCTAAATTACCCCTCTACTGTTCAGCGGCTTCGATAGACTACTTAGACATCAAACTCACCACCTTTTATCAAACGTTGATTCAGTATAACTTCTATCCTTTAGTTAGTTTGATGATGGAATAAAAGTTCTATATTATTTTAGAATGCTTCCAGTTCAGGTCCCCTTCACTTTCTCAGAATGCCACTGGGCAAGTTGTTCAAATGTATCTAAGGTAATTTTCGCCCAGGAGCGTCAAAGCTTACATTGTATGTCCACAAACATAGTGGAGGACTGGGGAGTCCCCAACTTGACTTATTATTACTACGCAGCTCAGCTGGTTCAGCTCATTAATCTTTATAAGGGTGAGAGAATGCCATTCTGGATCCTTTTTGAAATCACTGTTGCTTTTGCCCAATCAATTCAGACTTCCACGTGGCTATCCAAATCACTTCGTTCTCGTACTTTAGGTGTAATTCTATAACATTGTCTGGCGGTTTGGGACTCGCTAATCGAGAGGACTGATATCCTTGGCCCTACTCTTGTCTTTAGTGTCTTCTACTGATAATCCCATGTTCAATTTGCAGCAGATCTGTAGGGAATCTACATGGCAGAATATAGTACAACTGTATCTATCTTGATTAAATTATACAAACACTAAACGCATATTTAATTATATGTCATATTAATTGATTTCATGAAGCAAGTGAGTTTTAAACCCATGTGAAATTAGTCAAGAGTTAACCATAGTTACATGTGTTTACACTGAAATGTACTCATTTAAATATATAATTACAGCTCAAGTAACTGTGAATTGTCCAACTTTATCTGTGAAGTTGGACATTGTAACATTTATCATTTACATTTAAATGTATTAGGCGTTTGAGTTTGCACACTTTTTCTAACGCCAACTGTCCGTATTAATTCTAACTCAAATTTCGACTCTAGATCAATTACTTTACAGCCCTGTTCCTCATCAATAACTACCGTATTTTTTGGACTATAAGACGCTCCTGACCATAAGACACACCTAGGTTTAGAGGACAAAAACCAGGGTAAAAAATATATACTAAACCTAATGCATCCATGGTGAAGGGGCATCTTGTGGATTTTGTCCTCTTTGTATGTCATGCCCTCTTGTGTCTCCCTGTGTCCTCCTTTGTCCCCCTTGTGTCCTCCTGTGTCCCCCATGTGTCCTCCTCTGTCCTCCTTGTGTCCTCCTCTATGCCTCTTTGTATCCCCCTGTGTCCTCCGTTTTTCACTCTGTGTCCTTCTTTGCATGGGCACAGTACAGGGAGTCCCCAACATTGCGGCAGGTTGGAGGTTTTGTATTGGCAGGCGTTCACAATCACAAGTCAGGAACTTCCTGCATTTGGACTATAAGACGCAGTGTCATTTTCCCCCACTTTTGGGAGAGATAAAGTGAGTCTTATAGTCCAAAAAATACAGTAGTCTTTCTTATGACATGCTCCTCCAGGTCATAGGGACTTCTATGGGGAGTAAAATTGCACCACAGTACACAATCCTTTCATAACTGACTTAGTGGAAGTATTTGTCAGAACCTTGCAGTTGAAACAGCTTATTTGCCACCGATACATTGATTTTTTATTTGTTTGTATTGACAGAAGAAAGAGATAGTCTAAAAAGAAAAAAAACTTTCAATTCAACTTATTCAACCCTCAATTTTCCGGTCTTCGGCAGCTCTGGATCCATCAGATGAGATTGCTGTTTGTCATCATGACAACAGATGGCGATCTCACTATATGGGTACAGCGCCACCCAGAGGATAGAGGGATAATTGCAGCACTGTAACCCAGGGAGGTAAGTTCAGGGGCTGCCACTGATCTTACTGCAGTGTGATTTTTTTCTGCTTTAGGGTCTAAAAGTGTGTGAAAAAATTGCACTGCTTTTAGACTCTAAAATTCAGAAATAATCAGCCAGAAATTCAGATACCATTGGATGTTCTCTGTTCCACAAGACAGAAATAAACACCTGAAAATGTTTGAATCTTTTCAAGAAAAATATTATTTAATCTGAACCATCAATACAAGCAGAAAAGCAACACATCTGACCCGAACACAAACCAAGAAAACAAAACCTATGAGTACAATACTTACCACCTGCGGATTCTGTCTGCCATCAACTTTCCTTCCTTGTTGTCCTGTTTGGCCATGACTACCCTCTGAAAATTGTCACTTCCATGTTCAAAGTGGTGCTGTCACTGGACGAACTTCAGGATTAGTGCTCCACTGTTTCCGGAATACGTACTCAAAGGTCTGTACAGAGCATCCGCAACACTAGAGAAGAGACAAGCACAGTCGGCAGGTAAGAGATGGGTAAGGGGTGTGTGTGTATGGGGCTCGGGTATAGACATGACTGAGAGAGGCTAATACTACAAGCCTGCTTCTTCCAGTATTAGAATCTGACTTTCACAAAAAGTCTATATTTTTGAATAGCAATACCTTGTATGTTAAAGAGGCATTGGCAGCCATAAAATCAAATTCCAATTATCTACTGCTGTTTGTCAAGTAGTCTACATCATGACCCTGCATCTCAAACATTCCAATATAATCATAAATGTGTCTGCTGTAATGACTCTTATCTCAGTCGGAGAGAGGGAAGTTAAAAAAATGCCTTGTTATCCTTGTTCTTCCTCTCCTACATTCCTGCTCCTCGCTGAATGGCTGAGGAAAGTTCAGGGAGATTGTGTGACACAAGGCAGAGAAGGGAAACAGAAGCTAAATCACCTCATTCCTCTGCAGAAGCTGCTGGAATCCATTGTATGCTCAGCTCACATGTGTTTACAAAGCAAACTAGATATGACAGCACAGTTCCTAGTACAGAGCTGAATGGGAAGGAGGGTGGGCAATGCATACAACATTTCAGGCAGAGGGGAAAAAAAGAGTAAGGGAGGAAAAGACATCAGAATTTGCTTCAGTCAATGGCAGCAAAGATTGAAAATGTCTGGAATAGTTTTCTCTTTACTTACTATATAAAATTCCCTGAAATCAAAATGTGGACAGCACAATACGTATGTTATGTACGTAGAACAAGTATTTATTAACTTATATATGTGTGGTTTTTTTTCCTGGGATAGTATGGCTGTCAAAAAACAAGCACATACAATCCAATATTGAAAGGTGTATTCAAATTTATAAAGGAACTATAGCCCATTATAACAGTGGATTCATCTTTTGAGATAAATCTCAGAGCCCCTATTCTGGCCTTCAAACAACCTCAGATAAAGAACTGATTAACTAAAAGCTCCATTTTTGATTGTGAAAACATTGTCAAGGGGAACAAAAAAAACATGTTAGGGTAAACTGCGCAATTACATTAACCAATCATCAAGTGTCACATACAGTATGGGGACACAAGGTCATACAGCTGCTCTTCTGGCAATGTACTTTTTTCTCATACAATGCGATACACGTGCCAGGGAATGTGACAATGAAAAAAAACAACCAAATGACAGAAATTACAGAAAAGAATGAACCTACCGTATGTAGTCAAACAATAAAAATTAGACAAAGATAACGGCTGCTATTTATTTGAATAGCATTGTTCCATGCTGAAAATGTGAATATTATGGTTCTTAAAAGGAACCTGAACCCAGTAAAATTATTTAAAATAAACACATGATGTACCTGCAAATGAATATTATAAACGTACCTCACCGTCAATTCCTCTCAGAAGCTCACCATTTGCTTCTAACAATGATTCCTTCCACTTCTGACAAGATTTTGTCAGAACTGAATCTTATCAGTTGATGTCAGTTATTTATCTGTTGCTGTCAGTTATAACTGAAAGGGCATCTGATGTGCAAAGTACAGCCCATGTTTCCCTATGGCTCATGTGGGCGATATTACAGTTTAACAGTGTGCTGACCTGGAAGCTGTTACGGCGTCATCACCTTTTTTTAAAATGGAGGACGGAGAATTCCATTGATCACAGTGGACAAACAGGACGTGGGAGAGGAAAAACAGATTGATGAGTAGACTACACGGAAGGTAAGTATTTATGTTTATTTTTGACTTGTAAGTTTCAATTCAGGTTTACTTTAAAGATTGAAATCCCTTTTGTAGCAAACAGTTATCATTGATTTTTTTTCAACTTTTATTATTATTATTGATTTTAAAAGCGCCAACATATTCCGTAGCACCAGGCCCAGATTTACATCACTGGAGCCTATAGGCACAGATGCCCTGGCGCCTTAGATTTCACCCTCCATTAACCTACAAACCCCCTCCGAACTTCACTGTAAGTGTGTTGGCTGGCGCAGCTGTCACTTCTCCCTGACTTACCTTGCCTGTCATGGGTAGCTACAGGTGCCCCTTAGAATTAGGAGGGCTGGCAGTGGCGGTACAGTGACCCAGAGGCATGTCATTGTGCACACGACATGCCTCTGGGTCCTGTTAGGATTATAATATGCCACCTCGGGTTCTCTTTAAAGGGCAAACATCTATATAACACAGCCAATGTGACAAATAAAAGTCTGCATACATAACTGCTGTGAAAAACATACTTAATATGTGTACGGCGCTCATTTAATAAGTGAGATGACGCATCCTCTCTTCAAGGCAATTAGTGAGCACACAACAGGATTACAAGGTAGAATAATGGCATCGGTTTTTATCACGTTTGTAATTATATTCGCTGTTTATGTAGACTGATTAAGCAGTAGGCACCTTAAATGATCACGTTATCTGTCAACACGCTGAACTGACACACACAGCTGCTATACTGATGTTGTTACAGTGACAAATGGATTCATTTTACTAGTGTGGGGTATTTTTATTTTTTTTTATTATTTTAGAACTAATGAATTTCCTTGACGATTTTTTTTTCTACTGGGTTAAAAGATGGATAAACTGAAAATGAAATAAATAATTAAATAATAAATTAAATAAACAATAAGTAATGGCTTTCTTCTTTTTTTGGGATCAAATATTTGATCACATTTCTGATTTATTTTGTTAATATGTTATTATGATGCTAAGCATATTTTGCTGTTGTTTTGATTACCCTGAAATTATCCCACGAATTCAGAGAAGCTTGTAGTAATCATCCAGTTGGGCAGTAAACCTCCGTCAAGTACAGCACTGTCAACCTTAAAAGGAAATTCACATTAAAAATGGTGAAGTATTACCTAGAGAGGTGCTGGAGGCACATATAACTGTCATCCATAAAAATGGTAAAGATCCAACTCTGTGTCAGAGTTATAGACCTATATCATTGTTGAATCTGGACATAAAGGTGTTCGCGAAAATTCTAGTGGAGAGAATTAAGCCTTGGTTAGGTACAATAATTAATTTGGATCAGGTGAGGTTTGTCCCTGATGGCAACATCTGTAATCTTCTCATATTAGGTTCTCTTTAAAGTGCACCTGAGTTGAAAAAAATTAAAGCATTTATTCCTCCAGCCAGCTTCCTCCAGCCTACTTCAGGCCTGTGAGCTCCCTCGCCACCTCCCCGGGCAGCTCCGATCCTTGGCTGACGTTCACAGAATATTTGGTTAGTTGCGCTTGTCGCGCACTGCCCCGTCGCATGACCCATTATATGCATGTGTGATAGACCGCGACTGACCAAATATACTGGGATAGCCAGTTGAGGATTGGGCTGGCCGGAGGAAATGGCGAAGGAGCACGCGGCCTGAAGTGGGCTGGAGGAAGTTCAGGTAAGTATAAATGCTTTAATTGTTAATTTCAGGTTTCCTTTAAAGGATACCCGAGGTGACATGTGACATGATGAGATAGACATGTGTATGTACAGTGCCTAGCACACAAATAACTATGCTGTGTTCCTTGTTTTCTTTCTCTGCCTGAAAGAGTTAAACATCAGGTATGAAAGTGGCAGTTCCTGTCTGAGTCAGGACTGGGTCAGACTACAGTGTGACCCTCACTGATAAGAAATTACAATTATAAAACACTTTCATAGCAGAAGATGGCTTCTGAGAGCAGGAAAGAGATAAAAAGGCTCAATAGTTCATAGATGTTAGCTCTGGCATACTTCAAAGAAGGTGTCATTGAGGAAAAACCATAAAACAGTACAAACTTAAAAAGTAGATTTAAATATAAAATAGAACTGTGTAATATCTTAAAAAGTAATTTTTAGGAGAAGGAGGATAGATTGTTTATTGTTTATTTCATTAGTTTATTTTCCCCTCAGGTGTCCTTTAAGGCACTTGGGGAACACATTACCATAAGTGTATTAACAGCATAAACTCAGACAAATAGATGTTTTGCCAACAACACTTATAAATAAACCATAATTGGATGCACTTTAGCCTTTTGAAAATTCTTACTCCAGATAAATTCATACAGTACATAGACTTATTACCACATCGTGGTGATCAAAGAGGAATCAATTATTTGAAATAGTACGCAGGTTACCCGTACAACCTTTATCATTTATCCAAATATCCCATTTTTCATAAAATTGCAATAAGGAGCTTTCAAGTGAGTTTACCACCCGTTCCATCATCATTATGTTATCAAGTCTCAGAATGAATCGCTGCTTAAAGCGGACCCAAACCAAACATTTTTTTAATTCAAAATATTTAGTTGCACCACTCTGACACATACAAAGATAAATAAACACTCCTTCAAGCCTATGAGCATTTCAGTGCATGCTTTTCACCCTTCTCTTTGCATAACTAGGGTTATACAGGTGGCAGCCATTAGCAATTCCTCCTTTTCTGGACACCATCTACTCCACCAGTTTGCTGGATTTTTTGTCGGCAATATGAAAGGAAGGGGAGGGGCTTCTCCAATAAATGTAAAATATTTTATATTTGTCATCATGCAGCTGAAAAAAGGCTGCTATTTATTATTATAATTTAGAAAATAGATTTTATTTCTGAAATCTTGTATTTTTAGTGTGGGTCCACTTTAAGAAACGTGGCACTTCTACAGTTAAAGGCTATCAGCCAATAAGCTGCACCTAGCAAAACCAAATATGGCTTCTTCGCAATCTTGGGGGAGCCCAGAGGGTGATTAGTGGCATTCATTAGCATGTATTTTATGCTAGCATAGGGTCACCACTGTAACTTGTTTTAACAGATTAATAAAACCAATTAGGGATGGTCAATGAGATACAAGTGATTTTGAGTTGATGTAGGATTATGCCAATTTTGCATGCAAATGTATGCAGCTTGAACATAGACCAATCGAATCTTTCCTCAGCGGAATTTGAATGGTTCATTTTTAAGCTGCATATATTTTACAAATTTGCATAAGGCTGCATCAACTCAAAATTAATTGCATCTTATTGACCATTTCTAAAAACAATCTTTTCAAATTCCAGACAGTCCCACACAAAGGTGTATGTGTGTCCCTAAAATGTCTCATCCCCTAAAGACAGGAAGGAGCCATCAGAGAAGTTGTGTGCCAGCATTTGCATACCTTAAAGGAGTACTATCGATTGAAACGACTTTTTTTTTTAATACTCTATATTAGTGTACACATTCCCACTAGTGCTAGGGGCACTTTATTTATTCACCCAGGTCTCTCTCTCACTATCCCTGCTTAAACATTCATTTCTCACACAGCTCATAGTAGTTTGGGTCACCCTGAGCTGCTTGGTTACTCTGTCACACAGCTCACAAATATATTTCACTGTGTCACTCACAGCATGCAGCAGACATGAGGAGAAATAGGCTGATCTGAGGTGGTAACAGGTAACTAAATGAGCTGTAATATTGCTGGAATATAACTAGCTATAACTGTGTTTACACTCAGACTGGTTGCCTGCTTGTGGTGATTCAATCCAGGCTGCATCCACTTTACAAGCTGCTGAGAGGGGCAGACCACTGTCTACAATTAGCATTACTAGTATCTTTATCAGTAAAGAGAAGCAAAGATAATAAACACACATTGCTAGAATCTTTAACCCCTTACCACCATATCAACAAGATTCTTTCAGCAAGGTGATAATGAAACTATAAACTGAGGAGTTGATAGCATCTCCCCTTTGCAGAGACATGGTCTAGCCCTCTGGGAGCTCAGTATTAGATACATTTTGTATCCAACACTGACGCCAAAACTGACGGAGGATTTTACAGCTGAGAGGAACAGCTGTGTGAGGAATCAAATTGCTCCTAGTACTTGACCTAATGTGTGCTACAACATACAGCATTTAAAAATAAACGCATACATCGATAGTATTCCTTTAAAGCAGGCTCCTGTAACCTTTTCCCATCCATTTCCGTGATCACCCATGTACCCCCAGTCTTTTTTTCTGATGTGCAGGAGGTCGGAGGGGGGATGTGGGTGATATCAAAAATGCTGCTGGGTCTGTATTGTTCCTACCTCCTGTCAGGCATGTGGAGCTTACCTCGCGATCAGCTGCGCATCGACGACTTCCGGGTCGCCTGGCCGCACTGTCAGTAATGACATCAGCGGTTCGTCAGCTGACCTCCTCACGCAGGGAAAGAAAGAGGGTGGTCGCACACACTGTTTGCGTCACACCTCTTATGCCCTTAGGAAGTGTGTCAGCTGACAGCCGGTTAGCTGACACGCAGGGCTCCATCTCCTGGTCCTGATTGATGGGCGTTTGGGGGCGTGGCTTCCCTGCCGTCCTGGGCTTCTTAAGCTCTGTGTTGCCAGTCACACGTTGTCTGTTGTAGCTAACACTTCACAGTGAAGGCTTCAGACTTTAGTCAGATCCGTGTGTGCTTTTAACCGGCAGGACCCCGGGGATTTTACACTAGCTCAGGAATAAACATATAATTGTGATTGTATGTAGAGATGTACAGAGGCGCCAATAGGATAAAAAGCACTAAAAACGTTAAAAATTTGGAATGCGGTGGTGGACCAGCCAACCCAAAATAGACACCGGTACTGTCGATTATGGTTGTAGTCAATTTATTCACATACTCCTAAAACAGGTTGCAACGCGTTTCGCAGGCAATATCCCGCTTCATCAGGCATTAAACAGGAGCAAAAACACAGCACGGATGCAGATTTACGCTTGGCACCTCTGACAGATGTGCTGTGTTTTTGCTCCTGTTTATTGCCTGATGAAGCGGGATATTGCTTGTGAAACGCGTTGCAACCTGTTTTAGGAGTATGTGAATAAATTGTCTACAACCATAATCGACAGTACCGGTGTCTATTTTGGGTTGGCTGGTCCACCACCGCATCCCGAATTTTTTAACGTTTTTAGTGCTTTTTATCCTATTGGCGCCTCTGTACATCTCTACATACAAAGCTATCCACCCTTGGTGGAAGGGTGTTACACCCTCTTTTCTCCCCTGTCAGAGAGCGACGTTTTACTCCTGAGTGGGGACAGGCTTGTTCTCCCCACCTGCCTATTCAGTGGTTGCCTTGGAGGTAACCCTGGTTTGTAAGTATAATACTTACGTCTCATTTTCTCCCACCATATTTCCAATACATATTACACTATATTGGGCTCTCGGTTTCTTCTTTCATATCGTTACATATAATTGTGATTGTATTATTGACCTCTGCCTGTTTTCTTACTACTCTGTTGCCTAACGATTCTGTCTCTTTGCCTATCTGATCTGATGCCGACCTCTGCCTGAATACTCACTCTGATTTTGCCCTACGATTTTGTACCTTATCTGTCTGATCTGTTATCAACCCGATTTGTTTACTATTCTTTATATCTGTATCAGTGGCAGTATCGCCTTCTACTGACACTGACGGTAGTCTACCCCTTTTAGGGAATGTCTGATATTGTCTGTCTGCTAGTGCTCATACACTTCCAGATCGTTACAACTCCTTGCACTAGAGCTGGTGCCAGCTCACGCACTATATCTCCCTTCCCACAGCACATGCACACGGCCCTAGCGACAAGACCAAATGCGCTCACACAATATTTGCATTACTTGGCACAAAGGCAGAGATGGGGACTAGTGGAAATCAAAGTTTCAAACTTTAGAGCAACACTTTTATCTAAAGGGGCTTACAGTGTGCCAGATTTTAGCCGGCAACAGCGCCCCTTAGCAACAGCCATTTTTACTATGTCGGCCTATGTACGACATTGGGTCTATACTAGAAAAGGCCAATGTCAACATAGGAATAGAAAAGGTTAATTATAATTGGCCTAGTACTTTTGTGATTCAAAATGTTTATTGAAAGATTGCATAGTGAAAATTAAATCAAGACTTTTAGTTATGGTTTTACATACCATATCCAAAAAGCAACTGTTGTGGGCTAAGGTTAAGCTAGTGTATATCCAACACTGGTCATGTAGACATATTTTTTCTTAAAGGATTCTGAGTTAAGTAGGCCATAAAGTATTGAAATGATTCCTGTCTCCCGTGGGCTGGTAAGACACATTTCCTCATACAAGGAGTCTTTGATTGTCAGAAGCATAAAAAAGTTTTTTTTTTAATTGGATATATCTAAACCTCTCAGAGTTTGGGATGTGTCTGCTGAATTTTAACAAGTTGACCCTTTCCAAAATCATTTGGCTTTAATAAGGGGCTGTGTAATCCTCCAATTAAAAGTAATATCACTCTCAGATGCTGGGAGAAGTTAGGGTCACAACAAAAGGAGAGCTTTCAAAAAAAACAACCTAAAAAACAAAAGATTTTTTTTTCATGGTAATTACCAGTAAGTTATACTGTTGGTGGATTCTGTTCATGCATTAGAGCAGTTGCTATGGAAACAGAAATTTGGTATTTGGTCAGTAAATTACTTCTCGGATGTGGTAAAAGGCATGATCAGTTACTTCATTAAAACAGGGTTGTTAAACTAAATCACGTAAGGAGCCAAAATCAAGAATCTAGACTAAGTCTTGGGACAAACGGTTTATTAACCTCCCTGGCGGTGCATTTCTGTCTGGAATTATGAGTCAAAAGCAGTACATTGTTTTTCAAGAATTGTAGGCCTCCAATTCTTAAGCCATAACTCACCGAAGTATGCCAGAATAAAAGCCTGGTAGACATTCTGCATATAAATAAAAGACTAGAACACAAATTTGTTGAATTAATTAAATTCATGAATAAACTTAAAAAATAGTGAAACTGTACAAAAAGGCAGACAGACAGTAGTCAAAATCCATGCAGACGTCGGTGCAGGTGGCAGGCAAAGAGTATTCAAAATCCACGCAGACGTCTGTGCAGGCGGCAGGCAGAGAGTGGTCAAAATCCACGCAGACGTCAGTGCAGGCAGCAGGCAGAGAGTAGTCAAAATCCAGGCAGAAGTCAGTGCAGGTAGAAGAATATATATATTATATACACCATATACCATATGCTGTATATGTATATACATGTGTATATATATATATATATATATATATATATATATATATATATATATATATATATATATATATATATATATATATATACACAGCTCACTTCTCCCTAAAAAAAGTCCAGGTCTGCTTTAAAAATAAGGAGGCACTTAAACCTGGTCTGGATCTTTATAAGCTCCACATATTGCCGGATGAAGCGGGATGTAACCTGTGAAACGCGTTGCTATCATTCTGAATAAATATATTTTTCAGTGAATAACTGATCGTGTGTCTACTTGTGGGAGGTAAGTCCACCACTTCCTCCCCCTGTTTAAACAGTTTTAACTGGGGCGTGGCCAGAAGCCCATGGAGTAGGATGCGCTGGATGAGAGCTCCTGTCTGAACCTCCGATAACAACTATCCTACACCCTATTTCCCATGCCAACTTCTCTATAATTGGGCTCCCGCTGTCTGTGGAACTTCGGAGAACCTTTCCATACTTTTGGTCATGACGAGAAAAGGCTCTGAATCGGCTGCTAAGCTGGCAAAGTTCCGCCATGAAAACCAAGATGGCGACGAGGCCTCGACAGTAAAGTGCCAGCTCCATCTCTCCAGCAAATTATGCAGGGCATTACATCTTGCCAAGTAGCCCTCACCACTATCACTACTACGATGTGAGATTGAATGTCTCCCTCCTTCGTGCTGACATGCAGTCGCTTCGCACACGAGTGATGGAAGTAAAAGAGAGGTCCAGCCGCCGAGGACCAAATGCGGCTTGCTCAGCATGACATCTCCCAAACCCAGTATGATGTTAAAACTCTACGAAAACGCCAGGAAGATCTGGAGAACAGGTGCTCCAACATTCGTATAGTGAGCTTACCGGAAAACTTTAAAGCCAATGGTTACCAATCTAAAAATAAAAAAGTCAGATACTCACCTAAGGAGAGGGAAGGCTCGGTCCTAATGAGCCTTCCCTCTCCTCTACCGGTGCCCTCGGTGCTGCGCTGGCTCTCCCGTTCGCGTCCGCCGCCGCAGGGACTTCAGAGGTCTTCGGGAGCACTCGGGCTTCCGAAGACGGGCCGCTCCATACTACGTACGCGCGAGTGCATCATAGAGGGCGTTTTCTCATGTGTAGTATGGAGCGGCCCGTCTTCGGGATCCCGAGTGCTCCCGAAGGCTTCCGAAAGCTCCCTTCGGCTGCGGAAGGGGCAGTATTTGACCGAACTGGTCGAATACTGCTACAGGGGATCCTGCGCGGGACCGGGCACCGGGAGAGGAGAGGGAAGGCTCATTAGGACCGAGCCTTCCCTTTCCTTAGGTGAGTATCTGACTTTTTTATTTTTAGAAAGGTAAACATTCACTTTAAAGGCAACTCCCCAGAGATTTTTGCATAACGGCTACTCATTGACTTGTTCGGTAGGGAAACCTCCACCGTTTTCATCATAGAACATGCACACAGAGTGTCTCCCAAGGTTCCTCCACCAGGATCACCCCCTTGCACATTCATCATGAAGCTTCTAATCTTCAGAGATCGTGATGCAGTTCTCAAAACAGCTCGCACCAAGGTTGAGATAAGCTACGAAAATGCCCGCATTTCATTCTACCCTGACTACTCAATTGAGCAACAGAAGCAGAGAGCAACTTTCATCAATGTCAAAAAGAAGCTGCGTGATCATGGCCTGGTCTATGCTATGCTTTACCCTTCTAAACTGCACGTGGCGGCGGATGATCACATCCATTTCTTCAACACCCTAGAAGCTGCATTTGACTGACTGGAAGCACGCCCAGCCGCTAACCGCTCTCCAGCAGGCAATCAAACCCCTCCGAATGAGTGAGTAGACTGTGGTCATCCATGTGGTTTCCCTCAATCTCAATGCCCGCTCATGCGTGGCCCCTTGACTGTTCTCCTTTCTCCTTGTGTTTGAGACATTTAAAAATGTGTACTCCCCTTTTTATTTTAAATTGCCTGGCCGATGTATGTGGTCTTTTTCTATGCCTGCATAGTGACCTAGCTCTATCACAAAATGGCTACTCTGATGCTTAAATTTGACCTGCGTCATAGCACACGCTTTTTGCACTGATGTGCTTGGCAGCTCAATGGTTCACGCCGACCAGATGGCTTCGTCACTACTATTAAGATTTGTTTGCCCTGCCAGCTCCCCCCCCCCCTTTTTTTTTCTTGCATATACTGTATTGTGTTGCCGGAGCTATTTAAGCCTTGGGGGGCTACTTTACCTTTTTTCTTCTCTCCCCTCACCAACATCAGCACTTTGCTCCATGACGTCAACAATCTCCAAGGCTTTATAATCTGCCCTTTTATATTCTATATTAGAACAATTTATTTCATGCATTTTAGTATGCTACTATACTTGTTGCTCTGGCAAAACATGTGCACTACTGCTCCTATTATGTAACTCTACCACATGTTGATATAAGCCTTACAAATATTTAAATCAACTCTGAACCTCTATAATCTGTTCTTATATTGCTATATTAGGATGTGTGCCTTTAAATGATGTACTAACACATCAACTTCTTTATAGTTTACTAGTAAAAAGGCCCGCCAAAAAATGGGTGCTAGGTCACAGCCGCTACCCCCACAATGCGCACACATATGCGTCCTGCTTGCTCGTTCCCCACCACTGTCTCAAGTATATGCACACAGGGAGCTGCTTGCTTGGCAGTTGGAAAAAACTGTTATTTCCCACAATGCAATGAGAACCTCTGTGAACCACACACAGCAAACTGTCAGATCCGGCCCTGTTTCCTAACTGCCCTAGCTGCGCACATGCTCAGTACAAAAAAAGCCAGGAACACACAACCATTCAGTTGAGGACGCAGGGACACTTGCATTTTATTGTATAGGATATCTCCTTTAGATGGTTGCGCTATGTTCCCTTTAATTGAGGTTGGCCGTGTTTTGAATGTGGGAACTAAATATGGGCATGGGAAATATTTGCACTACTTTATTTGTGGCGGGAGGGCCGGGAAATAGGAGCCAGCCTTTTCTTTTGGCTGTCTCCCGTTTCTCTGCCACCCCCTATCTGCAGGTAAATATACGTAGCTTTGGAGGTTTCACCCCCACTGCCATAGGTTGTGTTTTGTAAGGGTTTCCTCTGGGTACCCCCTGGCAGTATAGGTCAGTAACTGACTAACCGCTGTTCGCTAGTACCTTTTAGTTTTGGGTATAAGGGCCTGCCTAGATTTTGGGCTGATCAGGGTGGGATACGGGCGGTTATGGGGTTTTTGTTTTATGTTGGGTTTCTGTTTATAAATGCCCAGTACTCTAACACAACTATAATGCACAAGCATCTTTGCATATATGCTCTTGTGTCAGTACATCGTTTATTATATCTGTGTTCTACACAGATAGTATCGCTCCACACTCCAGTCGAATAACTTTTCCACTCTTCAATGCACTCACTTAATGTAAAAATTATTAGCTGGAATGTAAGGTGAATGACTGACCCTATGAAGCGGCACATGATATTTAATTACCTCAAATAGACACAAGCCAGACGTGGTCGTGCTCCAAGAAACTCACATCTCTGGTGGTAAGATAATGGCGTTAAAACGGGGTGGGTTGGATGGTCGTCAGGGCCGGATTTCTGGCAAGGCCACATAGGCCATGGCCTAGGGCACCAGAAATTTAGGGGCGGCTCAGTGAGGGGCAGTAAAGCTGTTTTATGCAGCCATCCCTTTATATAAGGACAGCTTTAACCTTTGAACTCTCTGTCCTGTACTTGTGTCATCCCTGCAAGTCCTGTAAGCGCTATCCTGCAGGTACACATCAGCCTAACTCACATGGAGACACAATGGATCCATCATTAATGAGATGGCAAACATAACATAAAAGTTGTTAAGGAAAATATAACTTATAATCTATACGCATATTACTGAAATAGCTATTGTCTGTGACATCCAATGATAGAAAGTAAGTAGATTTCTCATTCAGGCACACAGAGACAACAACCATACAGATGGTATACTGTAGTTGGCCTTGGGCGGTAAAAAGTACAAATCCGGCCCTGATGGTCGTACCACTCCACCTTCTCCCAATACTCACAAGGGGTATCTATTTTTAGAAATTGCTGCAATTCCAACCATTGCACATTAAATGTGACCAATTTGGTAGATTTGTCTTCATCCTCTGCAAAATCAATGGTATTGCACTACTTCTTAATATATATATAACTCCTCCGTATAGTGCCACAGTGCTACAGGAAGGCGCTAAATTTGTTGCACAATACTAATGCGCTCAAGCACTTTGGATGGGTGATTTTAACACAGTGTGCAATGCTAATCTTGACAGAATTCCCCCATGTGTAGACAAACTTACCTCATTTGCAAACCTCACAGCAGAAATGGACCTAATAGACACATGACGCCATTTCAACCCACAAGCTAAATTATATACATGCTATTCCGCCACCTTTACAACTTCTTCAAGCTTAGACTACTTTTTTGCAACACCCACTACTTCGAGATGTGTGACTAGTTTTGGGGTGCTGCCACTCCTGGTCTCTGACCACACACCAATAACATTTTCTCTTGTTTGGAGTTTGAAGTGAAACCACCCTTCCAGTTCTGGAAACTGAATTGCTTTTGGGTAGAACTAATTGAAGCGCATGACCAAATTACTACCCATTTGGGAAACTTTATGTTTGACCACAGAGATTAAAGAGGAACTCCAGCCTAAACAAACATACTGTCATTAAGTTACATTAGTTATGTTAATTAAAATAGATAGATAATATAATCTCGTACCCACACTGTTTTAAAAGAACAGGCAAATGTTTGATTTCATGATGGCAGCCATCTTTTTGGTTGAAAGGAGGTGACAGGGAGCACGAGACACAGTTCCAACTGTCCTGTGTCCTGAGCACCTCTCCCAGTTGCTAGGCAACTTGAACAACAACATAGGTAATCCCATCATGCTCTGCACAGCATCAGGAAAAAAAGCCTGGGCTTTTTTTCTTTGATGGGTGGAGCTTAGCTACAAATGCAGCTAAAAATTATGCTTTGGTAAGAAAAACAAATTTCTGATGCTGTGAAACTGTTAAAGAAACACCAAGCCTTTTCAGTTCTGCTGAGTAGATTTTTAGTCCGGAGGTTCACTTTAAGATGATGTACTTCTGGTATGGGAGACATGTAAAGCTTACACGAGAGGGGAATTCATTCAAGCAGTGTCTGCATGTAAAATCGATTCAAGGCAATGTGAATGTGACCTTATTAAGGAAATTGATCTAGCCAAAGCCCAATATATCTACAACCCATCCCCTGTGACCCTAAACTCATGGCGAACACTAGAACGCCAGCATAAAGTAATGATTGAAGAAATTACTAAAAGTAAACTTTTTTTCAACAAACAGACACACTTTGAGCAGGGTGAGAGAGCTGGTACGCTACTGGCTAAAATGTCAAAAGTGTATACTTCCCCACCCGTAATTACTCATATTAATGACCCTTCAGTTTCTCCAGTTTCTGGCTGTGCTGATATAAATAAAACCTTTTATGCATATTACAAATCTCTGTACACAAGCCAAACTCTAGCCACACAAATGGACTCTAAAATCTTCCTATCTGAAGTGAACCTACCCAGGCTTACTTCAGACCAAGCTATGCTGCTGGAAGCCCCCATCCCCCAAGATGACCTCTCTATAGCTATAGCTAGCTTCCCTAATAAAAAAAAGCTCCAGGTCTAGATGGCTGTCACACTCACCATGGCGGCCGTCTGCAGCGTCCCCAGAGATTTTCCCATGTGCGCATGCACAGGGGCTCATTCGCACTACTCTGCTCACTTCCTGTACGGTGCACGGCGTTGCGCGCAGTGCGCATGCGCGTAGAGTAATGCGTTATGCGCAGAGCGTTCATTTTGGCGCCAATCTAGAGTATATAAGCGGCACCATCCTTAGCTACAGTGCTGCTTGTTCTGACAGCTTGGCTACCCGTTGGTGAACCGTGTTCCTGCTCTACTTGATTCTGATCCTCTGTTGTGACCTTGGCTTGTGACCCCGACCACCGTTGATTTCTGCCTGCCCTGACCTTTGGCTCTGTTTTCCGGATTATCAATATCTGCTGCCTGCCCCGACCTCTGGCTTGTGACCCCGACCACCGTTGATCTCCGCCTGTCCCGACCACTGGCTTGTGACCCCGACGTCCGTTGCTCGCCGCCTGTCCTGGAAACCCAGCTTTCATCTGACCAACTCTACTCCACAATCAGTGTCGCCTGTTCTCCTGACCACTTGCTGAGGCAATCCCAGTAGTGACCTGGTAGGGCACTAGGCAGCTAAGTTCCACATTCCCCTCCTGGGTTTGTGGTTCTGCACTCCCCTCAAGGGGGTGTGGGTGAAGACCCGTGGTCACCTAGACTCCACTACTGGGTAACGCCTCTTCCTTCGTGGGAGGGTCAACAGGGACTGAAGAGAACCCTAACAATGGCCTACCCATTGAAGTTTATAAAAGGTATTCCGAAACCATAATACCTTTTTTATTACAAACTTATGAAGCTGAACTTAAACTAGGTCACTCATCCTCCGGCTCCTCTATGACAGAAGCCCTAATTACGTATAGCGCTTCCTAAACCTGGCAAGGACCCCCTTTTATGTGATTCGTATTGCCCAATTTCACTTCTTACTACCGGTATCAAAATTCTTGTGAAAGTATTGGCCAACAGGCTAAACTCAGTAATTTTATCTCTGGTCCACCCAGATCAAACCGGCTTCATGCCCAGTAAAAATACAGCAATGAATATCTGCCGATTGATGGTAAATTTACAAGCTAAACACTCTAACCCTGGCCGCAGAGTTATCGCCTCTCTTGATATGGCCAAAGCATTCGATACTGTTGTTGGCCATACTTGCAGGCGGTCCTTGCCAGGTTTGGTTTTGGGGATGTGTTCTGTAAACGGGTAGAGTTACTATACCAGGCTCCTAAGGCTAAAGTAGGCACCAATGGCTGGATCTCAGAGTCCTTCTCCCTGGGTTGTAGTACTAGACAGGGGTGCCCTCTCTCTCCCCTGCTCTAACTGTGGAACCCCTAGCCTGTTGCATTAAAGATAATCCCTTAATACGTGGCTTTTGCACGGATCACTGAGAAGAAAAGATCAGTTTATATGCAGACGATACAATACTTCATCTAGAAGACCCGGGTTCCTCACTGGTGGCTGCACTGGACACGATTGAGGAATCCAGATATTACTCCGGTCTTAAGCTGAATAAAACCAAGTTAGTCTTGATGTACTTTGACAATCCTTCCGCCCCCCCCCCCCCCCCGTCTCAGTCGTTTCGCTTACTGCAAGTAGTGCAGTCCTTTAAATATTTTAGGGTAGTTATCCACGCAGATCCTAAATTGTACATGGATGCAGAAATACTCCCTCCTATTACTTTTGTTCAGACAAAGTGCAGGGCTTGGTCCAAATCATACTTATCAGTAGTTGGTAGAATACATTTAGTAAAAATGGTATCACTCCCTAAGCTACTATATGTTTTGCACCACTCACCTATATATGTGCCTTTATCGTTCTTCAAAAAATTAAGAGTCCTTATTCTATCCTTTGCGTGAAACCATAAAAGAGTCTGTGTTAAACATTCTCTTCTGATAAACCCAAATGGCCTTGGTGGTCTAGCTCTCCCATCTGTCCAACATTATTACTTTGCAGCACAAATCCAACATATTGCTTCTTGGCTCTCTACAGATAACCTATACAACCCTGAAGCCTTAGGATACAATAATGACTTGATCTTTTACGTGAACAAATTCCCCTAATAAAGTAAATAACACAATCCTCCTGCAGGAGCTTACAGTCTGGAAACGTGTGGGTGGTCTCTACGCCGCTACTTCATACAACTACCATACTCCTTTATGGCATAACCCAACATTTCCTGAATTTAAAACCATCCCTGATCCTGCCTTTTGGGAAAAAGCCGCTTTATATTCTTAGGCCATATAGTACATGGGCATAACCTCACTTCCTTCGATATGCTCCTGACCCGCTACCCTGCACTTTCATCTCATTACTTTAGATATCTGCATTTAAAACATGCTTTCCATGCTCAATTTATAAATGTACCAATCAATATTGAACCTCAAAGTATACTCTAACTGATTGAACAGGGGCCTACGAAACACCAAATAGGTGATATTTATAAAGAACAAATAGAAAGTGGGGACTGCATCCGCACCTTAGGATCTAAAGAAAAATGGCTTGAGGTGGGACGAACTCTAGAAGACGATGACTGGGATGAGGCCCTGGAGGCAGTTAAAAGGGGTTTCCTTATGCATCAAAGACCGTGCAACTCAACTGTACATCTTGCATCAGGCTTATCTCACTCCATCTCGTGTGGCAAAGTATAATGCAAATGCTAGTAAGTTATGCCCTAAATGTGGTGCTGACTCCCCCTCATTTTTTCATTTGATCTGGAGCTGCCTCCAGACAGGGACAGATCTAGACCAAGTTGCGCCTGGGGCAAGGTCGGGTTTTGGCGCCTAAAGGTCAGGTTTTGGCTCCTAAACTGCCATTCCCCATCCAGTTTTTGCGCCTAAAGGTCAGGTTTTGGCTCCTAAACTGCCATTCCCCATTCAGTTTTGGCACCTAAAGGTCAGGTTTTGGCGCCTAAACTGCCATACCCCATCCAGTTTTGGCACCTAAAGATCAGGTTTTGGTGCCTAAACCGCCATTCCCCATCCAAATTTTTCCACCTTTTTAAGAATTCAACAAACTGCGCCTGGGGCAGGAGACCCGCCTGCCCCCCCCCCCCCCTAGATCCGTCCCTGCCTCCAGATAACCTCCTTCTGGAAACAAGTGGTTACATTTTTACACGATAAAATGGGCTCCCCAGTAACACTCAACCCGATACAATGTGTACTAGGTGTTATCTTAGATGAAACCAGAAGCCATCAATAGGTAATATACTTTATATAAAGCGCCCGTTGCCCACCCGCTCTCGTATCCCCTGAGGACTGCAAGAGCCAAAACTAGTCGGGACGAGAGCAGGCGGTGTGATCGCAGCATTGTGAGGGTCCAGAGTACCACTGGTGTGGGAAGCCATTACAGCCAAGGACCCCCCTGATAGAATAGGACCCTCTCTATGTGAGTGACCCCATATGTATATTTGTGCTTATCTTTATTAAAGCTTTGTGGATATTACACTGAGAGAATCCCTCCCCTTTTTTCTGTTTATGCACGTGAGTGCAAATACAGGTGAATTACACCACAGTAAAGGGGAGTGTGGATCTGCATGAGAGTTACTGAAGAGAGCTACTTTGGTTTACACAGCTCTACAATATAAACTACATATGCTTTGGAAAAAAAGAAATTGTTCCTATTGTGGCAGCAGCGTGACAGACCATACAACTTATGTACTGGATGCGCCTCTGATCTGTAATATACTGCTTTAAGGTTTTTTCATGTGTCAGAGAATGGCTCGCACAGCTGTATACAATCCATCAAAGTTATCTAACACCAGCAAACCTTTATAACTTCTCTCCCAATACATCCACTCTGCACACTAATTTGGGCTTGGCGTAAAAAAAAATAAAAAAAATCAGTTATGGGCGTAAAAAGAAAAAAACAAAAAAAAACCTAATTGGTGGGCAACTAATAACCTCCCCTTGTGGGCATCTAATTACCCCTCCCCCCAGTGGCGTCTATTCCTAACCTTAAACCCCCTTGACAAAAATCGGCGCCCACTAAATAGTACTTCTGAAGCTAACCTAAGAATGGAACGAGGGGACGCAGAGAGGCGTACATTTGAAAATGCTGCCCGCTACGCAAACTACAACCGCTATTGGAAGCCGAAGTTTACCTGGGCACCTATTTTTGTTGTAATTTTTTTAGCTGCGTTGCGGAGAGAGGCCCACGAAGAGAGGCCCGGGCAGGCTCAGTTCAGGTTTCCTTTACAGTGAGGAGGCTTTTGGGATGCTTCTAATTTTAGTAAAGCACAGAAAGGACACAATACTTCTGAAAACGGGGATTACATCCACCCCCTGAACAGCACAGATTTCACACGTTCCAGCACAAATGGCAAGACCTAGTTTCCTTGTAAATTTCACTTATCTTTCCACTCACCATGAATTGCAAGTAAAGTATTGTGTGTGTGGGCAGCAAGCATTCTCTTCCTGATTGTAAGCAGCATATAAAGGATGTTTTCTTCCTATTCTCTCTTATACACTCCCCTGTGCTAGACACAATTAAGGAGAGACAATTGTCGAGGTTAGAGTGCCTTTAATGAGATGTTATTCTGAAAGCTCAATATTCCTCTCTCTGCTACTTTCCTGACCTTCAGGATGGAGTTGTAGCTAATGGCCTGATCTGTAGACAAATTGCAAATGAGAAACTGCTCAGCGACCAGACGCCTTGTCAACAGAGTCGAGGTGTACCGAGAACCTACAGATTAAAACTCGGACCTCGCGCTCATAATGCAGGTGATGGCGAATAATCACGGATAGTTAATCAAGCTGCGCCGGGGTGCAAAGACAGCATCCAGTCAAATTAAAATAAAGGGGCAGTAAGTAAGCTCATGCTATTCTGCAAGCAGTATTAGTAAGCTAAAATCAGCGGGTTTAGCTGAAGCAGAAGTCAAATGTTTTTTTAAAAGCATTTAGATTAGAAAGGTTTTAAAGCAATCCCGAGCCCAAGAATAAAGGCAAGAAAAAAAAACATACTACCTGATTCAGGGGGTAGCCGGATCAGGGAGACCCTCTTATCGCCGCTCCTGTGGCCAGCAATCAGTCAGTTTCTTTTTTTCATGACCCTGGGGTCACTACGCTACAGCTCGCCTCTCTGCTTCTCCTCACAAAGCAGAGAGGCGGGGAGAGCTGCGGAGGGGCGGGGCAGAGGCGGGAGAAGCGCACAGAGGTGGGTAAGAGGCTCCAGAAGGAGGGGAAGGGTGTTTTGAAGGAGTGCCTCTCCTGCTAGGGAGGCCCCTTCCCCTAGTTATCTAGCAACAATCCCATTTGGGAGTTTGCAGCGGAGAAGGGGGGGGGGGGGCAGGGCGGCGTACGGAGGACACTGAGGCTTGTATATGAATTTTTCCTTTTAAAATAATACCAGTTGCCTGACTCTCCTGCTGATCCTGTGTCTCTAATACTTTCAGCCACAGCCCCTGAACAAGCATGCAGATCAGGTGCTCTGACTGAAGTCAGACTGGATTAGCTGCATGCTTGTTTCAGGTGTGTTATTCAACCACTACTGCAGCCAAAGACATCAGGAGGACTGACGCGCAAATGGTATTGTTTAAAAGGAAACATCCGTATCCCTCTCAGTTTAGGTTCCCTTTAAATGTACTATGCATGCAATTCATAACCTCATACGTTTATTTCCGCTTCTGGTTTGCTTTAAGAGACAAATTGTTGAAACATGTACTTTAGAACTCTGCAAATCTTTTCAGTAAGCTTGCATATGTATATATCCTCCTGCCCCTGTACCGCTTGGGATTGTATATTATTATTGCTCTGTATTGTATTATGCAGCTGTTGTGTCAGTCAGATGTGAAGTCAAAGGATTATCATGTTTAGTGTGTAGGAGAGAAAAGAACTGTATTATTTAAGAGGCAAATCTGTATTTTACTTGGATGCATACAAATAATCCTTTTGTTTCTGGAGGGTCGTTACAGCAAAAGACAAACACAGAGTCCTGTAGCTTTTCGTTACAGAAGCAGATTGAACGCAGCTCGTTCATATATAAAAGCTTATTATTCCCACAATGAAATAAGCCATTTAATGCACCCATTGTCAAGCAGTGAAATCTACTTTTATTTAAAACTCACATGATTTAAAAAAAAAAAAAGTTGACTCTTTCAGTACCGTGATTATGATTTATAACAATGGCTTTTCCATACTTTGAATATAGCTAGCTGATAGAAAAAAGTATTTATTTGAATATTCAGGGTTTTTGGCTACTTTAAAGAAGAACCTTAAAGTGGATAAAACTATTACATACCATTCAATAAAATGTGTCTTCTTACTTTTTTTTTTTTACCCATATACTGTACAGTTACCATATTTGCCTTTGTGCACAAGTAATATTGTCTGTTTACAAATTACAAATTCCCAAAGTACAGTTTATCTGCACTGAAAGCTACCATTGCATTTTATTGCATAACTCATGTAGTTCTATATTAAAATCTATCTGTAATGGATTGCGGAGACACCGCCGCGCGGTCTGGCAGCGGGGCGGCTGTCTCCGCGTTCAGACCGGCAGTTTCCGCACAGCAGCATGCATCTGGTGTGTCTGAGTCTAGTAGTGCACACAGATGCAGAGCTACGCGCGCTAGGAGACAGGAACTTTATGCCAATAGGAGAGGGATCAGCTGATCAGGACTGTCAGCTGAGCCCATTGCAGTGAGTGATTGGCTGAGTGGGGCTGGGCGGCGCTGGGGAGCCCTACACTATATATACTTCTTGCTTGTCAGTTGCTGGTTGTCTGCCGTTGCGAATACTAATGTGTGAGCACGCAGACCAGTCAGATCCCACAGTGTGTTAGAACCAGGAGGACCTGGGAATTCACACTTAGCCAGATTATGTTGTGTCATTGATGTGTTATACTTTAGACCAGTTCCAGGGTGTTGTGACCAAGGACCTCACTCCCAAGCTTAGGGATACTGTATCATTGCTGTGTTATACTTTAGACCAGTTCCAGGGTGTTGTGACCAAGGATCTCACACCCAAGCTTAGGGATACTGTGTCATTGCTGTGTTATACTTTAGACCAGTTCCAGGGTGTTGTGACCAAGGACCTCACACCCAAGCTTAGGGATACTGTGTTATTGCTGTGTTATCATTTAGACCAGTTCCAGGGTGTTGTGACCAAGGACCACACACTCAAGTTTAGGAATACTAAACCAATACTGTGTTATACTCTAGACTAGTTCCAGGGTGTCGAGACCAAGGAACTCACACCTCAGTCTAGGATTTTGTTATACTGATATGTTATGACCATTTGCTCTGTCGACCTTGCTCTTGTCTTCTGATTCGGTAGTAGACCCTTTTGCATGTATTATCCTGATTTCAACATCAGAAATGCTTCTTATTTCTAGATATTATTATGTCACCTCACACCCCAAGTGAAGTTATCCTAGGCTATGATTTCACGCAGCCTTCTTTCCCCAGAACACTCTAGGAGATCATGTGATATACCTGCTCACTATACAGAGCCCCCCCAAAGTGGTCAGTGATTCACCTTGCCAGCAGTAAAAATGTATTAACATGCAGTGATGGAGGTGGCAAAGCATTCCGGAGCGTTACACCTCTGGGAGCTTTTAATTGTACGACGCAAGTGTTAAACCGTTGGGTGAACTAGAACTAGTGCCGGTGATAAGAGTCAAACTGCAACTTCCCGTTGTCATGCCGTGCATCATAATGCGTGCATGAAATCGGGTGGGAAAAAGCCCTAAGGAACACATACTTACCCAAGAAGAGGGAAAACTTTGGATCCAGTAGAGGCTTCCCGTGCCCTCTTCACTGCTGCTCACCAGGACCCTCTAGAACATTGGAGCTGCACTCCTCCTCGGCCATGCCGCACCCGCACGAGTGTGCCTGCGCTGTAGCATAGAGCCGGTCATGCACAACTGTGACTTACAGCGCAGGTACGACCGTGCTTGTGCAGGAGCAGTATGGCCACTTTGTGCCTGAAGAGGACTCGACAATGGGGGACCAGAGGGTCCCAGTGAGCAGTGGCAAGGAGGACATGGGAAGCCTCCACAGGATCAATTGGCTTCCCTCTTCTTAATAAGTATGTGTTGTTGTATCCACCTTGGGTGTACCTTAAAGGGAAGCGGAAAAAAAATTGTGATATAATGATTTGTATGTGTAGTACAGCTAAGAAATAAAAGATTAGGAGCAGAGACATAAGTCTGATATTGTTTCCAGCACAGGAAAATTTAAGAAACTCCAGTTGTTATCTATGCAAAAGTGCCATTGAGCTCAACGTCTTTCAAAGTCGCAGAGAGGTCTGTCTTCAGAAGCTTGTTATCTCAACTGTCAGTCACTAAATCTTTTTTTCTCCAGAGGACAATTCAAAAATTCACTGGCCTGCTCTGTAAAATCATTTAGAATGCTGAGCCGTGTGTAAACTGCAAATATTAGAGAGTGATGCAATGTTATAAAAAAAACTATGTAACTGAAAATAAAAATATGAGAATATTTTCTTTGTACTAATATTCTAGTAATTATCTATACTACACAACCAATTCATTATATCATAATTTTTTTTTCCGCTTCAGTGTCTCTTTAACGAGGAACTTTAACAAAAAATAGAAGTGGGATGGGGGAGGGGAGGGGAATAAATCAATATGTTACAATGTGAGAAGTTCAAAAATAGAGATGTTGTTTGATCCACATGAGCCTACACGTCATCATCTATACTACTGGCAGACATTAAAAAAATCAGCACCAACTGCCATTATCTATAACCACACCCACTAGCAATGCAATAGTTTAAAAGGTTTTTTTTTTTTAATATATATTTAGGTACACATATGCACAGAGGGAGATACTGCTTGCTTGGCAGTTGGAAAAAGCCATTATTTTCCATAATGCAACTAATTCACAGAAAGGAAACTGTCATGACCATAGTCATGACATCACTTTGTGGGAGGGGTTTCACCACAATAACAGCCATACAGATGTCTCTTATGATCTATTTAATGAAAAGTAAAAACTTCTTGTGGCAAAGGGGGTATCAACTAATGGTTGAGATGACGTTCAATCCTTGGCTAAACTTCCTCTTTGAGGATGTAAGAATTGAAGTTGAAAAATTAACCTCTGTATCCTACACTGGGAAACCAAACCAATGATATGCATTTCATACAGCCTGTAATTTTTAAATATTGAGGAAACGCCATACAGTTTGTAGCATAGTCATGAATATTGGTAATGCAATCAGAAAAGCAGTTACTGGACCACTGTTGCTCCTTAGTGCACTTTAACCTCTTGAGGACCACAAGCTTATACCCCCCTAGTGACCAGACCATTGTTTACAATTCATCACACTGCAGCTTTAACAGTTTGCTGCAGGGCCATACAACTTAGCACACAAATGAAGCTTGGCTTCTTTTCTTGCCACCAACAGAGCTTTCTGTTAGTGGCATCCGATTGCGACGTCATTTTTTAATTCATTTATGAGGTATTTTTTTTATTAAATTTTGTTATTTTTTTTTTATTTCCCCCCCCCCCTCCCCCCCCCCCCCCCCCGAGATCCACCATTACATCACCTCTCATAGGAATCAGCCTATTAGAGGGACTCGATTGTATGTCTCTCCTGGGGACAGCTCAGTGACAGAGATTTCCCCCATACAGTGGTGCGCTAGATCGCAGCACTGTACAAATGTTTGAAAATGTTTTAAATAGAGCTGGCAGGCTGTTCGCTGCCATCTCCCTGTTCCTCCTGCAGTAAACGTGCGGTCGCACGAGTGCTCGTTCCCTGCTAATCTCGCACATCACGAGATCACGCACGGGTGAGTGATGGAAGAACAAGAGAGACACTCTGCTGCCTCCAACCTGCGTTAGGCGGTCGCAGAGTGGTTAACAGATAACAGTTTGTTGCGTTAGTCAGATGAGTCTGGATTCAATAATTCAATACTTTATGAGACTTATTCAGAAACGCCAGTTATGTAAGCACATTCATTGAGCAGTATCAAAAGGCTGAGCTATTAGCTGCGGGATTAAAGCGGACGTCAAGGTAAAACTCTTCTTTTAATTTTGAATTATGTCGGAAATACTTAGAAGGTCTCTCTGTTTTTCTTTTTGTCTGTGCATCCACTAAAAAAACAGATCACATCCCTTTCTGGTATGGTTAAAACATTCTACGGGATAAAACCTAGACCTTGCACCAGGACAAAACTCAATAAGGGAAGGATATATTGTACTTGAAAAATTATCAATAATCAAATGGCAGACGCGGACAGTTAAATCATAGTGCACCAGGCACTTTAGGGCCGTTTGTAGCCCCAATTGGGTTTAGGGGCAAAAGTAATTTGGGGCCCCTTACCCCCCACTGATGGAATACCGCCCCCCGTTTATAGTATAGATAGCTAGATGTGCCCCCCAGGTTTAGGTAGCCTCCCCCCAGTATAGATAGCAAGATGTGCCCCCCAAGATTAGGTACCCTCCCTCTTCCAGTATAGGTAGCTAGATGTGCCCCCCTAGGATTAGGTATCCCCTCCCATCGGGGGCATCGCCAGCGTACAAGCGAGGCAAGCCCCTGCTTTGGGCCTCACTTCACAGGGGGGGCCTCGCTCTGTCGCTGGCTGCCGCCGATCTCACCTCTGTGCAGCCCCAGGTAGTCCCCCATTATACTTATGCAAACCCTGCTCCTGTGCAGACTTCTCGCAGCGCTTTCCTCCTGTCACCGCCACCGCTGGTGTCCTGTTTGCATGGATACCCGATGGCGCCTCTAATGATGTCAGAGGTGCCACCCGGAAGTAGCATGGATGTGGTGAGGTGGAGCGTTGGAGAGCCCGCCCAGCGAGAGGAGAAGAGCCTGTAAAGGAGTCTGCATTGGAAGAGGAAAGCCTTCTGGGCACCACCTCCTGTACCTGGCTACCTATATACTGCTGCCCCTATAACTCACTACCTATACTGAAGGCCCCATCTGTACCTGGCTACCTATATACTGCTGCCCCTATAACTCACTACCTATACTGAAGGCCCCATCTGTACCTGGATACCTATATACTGCTGCCCCTATAGCTCACTACCTATACTGAAGGCCCCATATGTACCTGGCTACCTATATTGGGGCACCACCTGTACTTGGCTACCTATACTGAAGCACCTATGGCTCGCTACCTATACTGAGGGCACCACATGTAACTGGCTACCTATACTACGGCACCTATGGCTAGATACCTATACTGAGGCCATCACATGTACATATACTGCAGCACCTGTATCTGGCTACCTATACTCCAGCACCTATAGCTCGCTACCTAAACTGAAGGGGGTTTCAATGCTCGTCCCGATATTGCTTGCCATTACTGCTGCGCACCTGATCAACCAAGATAGCCTGACAACTTGCAGCATGTCCGACCGTCACGATCTGCCCAAAATTAGTTGCATCGTCGATCAGGTATGCACTTGGCGGCACCAATTTTAATCTGATTTGATCATAATTATCAAATCGAATAGTCGATCGGTTGCCAACCAGATGTATGGGAACCTTAGGCTACCTCTGATAAGGTGCTGGGATGTTTTTATTTCTATTGAAGTTTTTTTTATAGACTAGATTTAATAGCCAACCTGTATTTTAGGGTTAGGGCCTTTAATGTTTTGCCAGTCTGCTGCCAAAATGTGCTGCTTGTCATAGCTGCCTCTGTTCATCTAAGTCTTACCCAGGCAAGCCTCAGTGCCCTGGCTGTGATATATGCAGTATATGTAACTGAGCACCACGCAGTGATATTTAAATACAACTGACCTTATGACTCAACACAGTGTTGGTTGTACGGCTACATGCTAGTGCTTGATAAACATTCAAAAAACAGATGTAGAATTTGTTTGCCACCTGCTAAACTTTACTCACACAGGCAATGAATTCATGGAGTCAGGCTGCAGGAGAGTATCATATGACCAATGTAGTCAATGTACAACATTAAATGAAGTAAAGCAAGCGGAAATGTTGTCAGTACATGTTATTTTTCATATGGAAACGTGTATAACTAGAGCGGAAATAAAACCGACTAGTTATCCAAACACTGAGCTACAGATGCAGGTTTACAAGGTTTCAAAAGCTCATGCCCGTAATGAGATATATTTAATTACCCTCCTATAAATTCCGACTTTAATGCTTTGTATGCAGGCTAGATTTAGTAGCTCAGGATGACCGTTGGTGACAGTCTGTGGCGGAAATACAGCCTGAGAACCAGCGGGCGTGGCTAGAATGGACTAGCAGAGAAATCAGTATGTTATACCAGCTAACTGAAGGAAGGTGGTAAGCCCATTTCTTGGGGAAAATCTATGGCAAAATATACTCAACAGCCAAGAGACTTTTTGCTATTTATACAGCGTCATCTTGACTAAACGGTGACTTGAATAGTCAAAAAGCCCTTCCAGAAGAAAGACAAAAATACAAAGAACAAAAGAGCTCTGTATATTGAGAACTTTAAATGCATCAGATGTAGTTAAGAGGTACTTACAACAAGTGCAGGTTGCAAGTCAGCAGCCTCGTATCAGGCTTGTACGGAAAACCTGCCTCACTGAGGTATTTGGATCTTCTATGGTAGGTCACTCTCCAAGAAAAAACAGGTGGGAGCCCCAATGAAACTTAGAACCCCCCCCCCCCCCCAGGAGATGGAGGGTTGGGAGAAGTATGGAGAGGGTGGAGGCACCATAATAATAGTTACAGTATTTGTATAGCGGCAATTTTTTCCTGCCAGACTCAAAGCACTTCACAGTGTTAATATAGCGCCTATTCATTTACTTAGACCACCTATTCAGCTTACTGAACTGGAAGAGACAAGATTGAAACCTGTATGTTGGAGGCAGAGCCTTGGAAAGGGGGTGGGGGGGGGGGGTGGGGGGTTGAATGGCTTGTATAAAAACTATATAGCAGTAACGCTAATCAGAAGCAAAAATAAACATATGAGGCAAGGAATTGTGTGTGTAGTACGAATAATAAATAGAAGACTACGTAGCAGGAACAATTATAAATCTTGAGTTGTTATATATGTAAGTAATAGAGCTTCTCTGAGCTAGTCAACTAACTTAGTCGAACTCAGTCCTGTTTTCTGAAGAACTTATGCAGCCAAGAAATAGTAAGAGATAGTTTCAGATAAGGTTTTACTGCAATAAAGTTCAAATGGTCATTGGCTCTGCTTTGTTTTACAGCTTAAAATACAGAGCGAGGATTCTATACTGAAACTGTGAAAGTCTGATGCAATGTTATAAATTAAGCTATATATTGTTATCAAGAACAGATACAAAATATGTCCAATCGGTTCCACCCCACTTTACACTTAGGTATATACAAAACAGTCCACAAGGGGTTTTAAAGGAACAGCATCGGTCTTTAATTCTTCATAAATATAATATCATTTGATTGCAGTCGTATGAATAGGATATCCAATCCCAACACCAACAATTGCCTGACACGTGTTTCATGGCCAAAGGCCGCTTCCACAGAGGCAAACAAATGCATTCAGTCTGTTAAAAATACACAATACATACAAAAAATTGTCAGTACACTTACCCTACATCAGATGCCTGCGTACAAAAAAAGTGGGGTAAACCCCCGTCTGATTACAGTTATCTTACCAAAGTTGGCCGAACAATCCATGTAAAGATAAACGGGTAGGTCACAATCTAAAAAACACACATAAAAAGTCTTTTGTACGCAGGCATCTGATGTCGGGTAGGTGTACTGACAATTTTTTGTATGTATTGTGTATTTTTAACAGACTGAACGCATTTGTTTGCCTCTGAGGATGCGGCCTTTGGCCGTGAAACACGTGTCAGGCAATTGTTGGTGTTGGGATTGGATATCCTATTCATACGACTGCAATCAAATGATATAATATTTATGAAGAATTAAAGACCGATGCTGTAAGCTATATATTGGGTGACCCAAACCACTATCCGTACATCACATACAATTCATTATCTCAAATTTATTTTCGCTACGGATTTACTTTACACAAATGAATAATTTTTTGGGACATTTAAAAAGAACGTGTTTCGCGGGTCTTTGTCAGCTTCTTCAGCTCAAATAATCAGTGTCTTTGAAAACGGACTCTGTAACTTTGAGTGTTTGTAGGAAACTATGAAGCTTTATCTTGATTTTGACCTCTAAGTATTGCAGGACGGAGTTCACAAATGAAAAATATAATTGAAGTAAATTTATAATTGAAGCCCCCTTTTGATGGTAAATAGATTTCACACATCTACCAGATGACATGTCATGATTACTTCAACCTAGAGCAATGGTCATTTTGGGCCAAGACACAATCAAGGGAGTTAGATATCAAGAGCTTTTAGCCACTTATTCAAATCTAGCACTCCACTCATTTGGCAAGAGGTAACTTGACACTTTAATAACTTTGTTATTAAAGAGTCAAGTTACCTCTTGCCAAATGAGTGGAGTGCTAGATTTGAATTAGTGGCTAAAAGCTTTTGATACCTAACTTCCTTGATTGTGGCTTGGCCCAAAATGACCATTGCTTTAGGGTCATCAATTTCACACTGTGAAACGACCAATGAACGACAGTTCCACGATCAGAAGATGTTAAGGAGTACCTGTAGTGAAAAAAGTGCCCCTGGGGGTAATTACCTCAGGAGGGGGATGCCTCTGGATACCAATGAGGCTTCCCTCGTCCTCCTTAGTGCCCCAATCCAGCTCTGGCCCCTTTGAAAGTCCTCCGACAAGGGCTTGTTGGAAGATTGCGCAGGCGCACTTACAGCTTCCACTGCTAGGACCCCTGAACAGCGTGCGCCTCGCGCAGGTGCAGTATCTGCTTGCGGCTTGTGCTCCAGTGGAGATAGCCGAGCCCAATCGGGTTTGCTCTGATGCTCAGACACTATTGACTCGCGCCTGTGTAGTAGAGCAGACCCGATCGAGCTTGGCTATTTCCACCAGAGCCCGAGTGGAAAGCAGCTACTGCACCTGCACAAGGCTCACAGATGTCAATATTGTGGTGGCCATTACTCTAGGGGAGCCATCCCTGAAACAGGGCTGCTGAGAAGGACAGAGGAAGCATCATTAGGATCCAGAGGCTTCCCCCTCCCAAGTTTAGCGACCGCCAGAGGCAGTTTTTTTTCCCTGCAGGTGTACTTAAGCAATGTTATGTGAATGACAATAGAACACTGCGACTGAAAGGCCAAATGTTTGTTAACCATTTTACACAGTAGGGTTGTTAAATGAAGCAACGGAAAATTTCATAGACCTCATGGACGCCATCAATGAAAAATCATTCATAGCTTTGTACACACTTCTGGCAAAGAACGATTATCTGTCAAGGTTATCCGTCATTTCACACTGGCGACCGGAAGACTAAGCGCATTTGCTCCCAGTGTGAATGAGCCCTTATTCAATTCACTTTTTCACCTAAGTTTTCTCCTAGTTGTTATTTTAACTCTTTATCAATAAAAATGTCTTAAGTCACCAGTTAGCAGGAAAATACTGTTTTGGTACTTTTTAAATTGCAGAGTGCTAGAAAGTTATTCTAAATGGAAGATGAAAAATGATCTCCTAGGAGAAAACGTAGGAGAAAAAATTATTTGAATAAGGATCATTGGGCCTGATCCAATTCACTTTTTCTCCTAAGTTCAACTTCTAGGTGATTTTTTTTCACATTATTAATAAAATGCCATTTAAGCCACCAGCAAGCCAGCATTTTTAACACTACCTTTTCACTTTCTATTTGGTAGTTTTTGAATTGCAGAATATAAAAGTTATTTTAAACAGAAGATAAAAAAATTATCTCCTAGGAAAAAACTTAGGAGAAAAGTGCATTGGATCGGGCTGTTGTCTTTTTGGCTGAAATACTGTATATCAATGACGTAAATCCTTCTCCTCTGCTTTGAAGTGAGTACAGTGAATAAATGGATGTATGATTGCAGTTGTTAGCAAGTATCCATTCAGAACTTTTTCTAATTGAATCTGGAAAATGTCTGCTGGATCTCTGATGATCTCCAATGATCTCCAGCCCTGGAGGACCTTAGTAAACCAGGTTCATCATCTCTCATTGTGGCCATAGTGAATGTACCCATCTGTGCAATGTACCTCTGCCTGTGAGAACTCACTGGAAGCCAGTGTACGTGAAACACTGATTCATTTATAAGGAATCCAAGTTTCCATTCCAAAGTGTAGTGGGCAGAGAAGTACTTTTTCGCATTGCAGCTGTCTTCAGTAATGACAGGTCGGGAAGCTCTACACTTCCCTTTCAATGAATAGAGTGTCAGAAGGAACCCTGCTTTTATGTGTGGAAGTGGGCACAACGAACAAGAAAGGCTTTCATCACCTCCAGAAGCAATGCCCATTCAGACGGACTTCCTCCCATCCAGCTTCAACATGTTCTGATATAAGAACTTTCATGTGAGCCTTTGCACTTTTATAAATGTAAATAAAGTATAAACAGTGGAGTTTTTTCAGGCAGAGCAATGGACACAGGGCAGATTTTACCCTGGGGGTCCAAAGCAATATTGTGTGTGTGTGTGTGTGTCTGTGTGTGTGTGTGCATGTGTGTGTTATGGACATAGCCTGAGGTTGGCCACTTCAACATCTGGCCATCAAATTTGTGAAGTGGCCAGCTGATGAGGCCAATATTGAAATTATTCTACCTTTTTTGGACTTCTGACCACCCAAAGTGCAAAATGATAGGCCAGCCAAACCCCAAAGGCTTTCCCGGATCGGTGGCAAGCAAAATTCAGTGGCAGTGAGCGTGTGCCAGTGACAGAGGACACGGTGCGGGGGGCTGGCATAAACCTGGATATGCAACCAGGAGAGCTGAGAGATGGTGAGCATAAGTGAAGAAAGGGTAGAGGTGCAGAGTGGAGACTGGAGGGGAACATACTGTAGGTGATAGGACACCAGAGCAGATGCGGGGGTTAGAGTTGGACAGAGGTGATGAGTGGAGGCGGGACAAGAGGAGTGGAGAGGGAGGAATGCCAATGCTGCTGAACTCTCTCTTGCATGCCGCCACTTCAGGAAAGACTTCGGTACTTGGCTAGCTGGGTCCTGCTATTTTGCTTTTGTATCACATGATGCAAAGTGCAAAAAATTCTGCCAAACAGCTACAGTGCTAGAGGCATATAAGGAGGGGGTAGTTTAGTGACCCTTTAATTATGTTTACTTCATTAAATGTGAAAGATGCCCATCTAGTTGATAAAAAGGATCCATGTAATCAGCAAATAAAGAAACATTTTGCACGATGTCTGTAGCAAAAAGATAGTCCAACTTTATTAAGTCAGGTTAAAATCCACACAGTCTAGTTACCTGGCTGTGTGGATTTTAACCTGACCTAATAAAGTTGGACTATCTTTTTGCTACTGACATTATGCGGAATTATTCTTTATTTGCTGATTACATGGGTCTGAGTCGCCTGATTCCAGCACTGTCCTAGCAGCAGAGGTAGAGCGGAGTTCACCTTTCCATGATAAAAATGATCGCATATCGGTCATACTCTATCCTTGAAAGGTCGACTCCAGACAATTTTTTGTGGGATACAATGAAGAATGGTTAGAACGTCTGTTACTTTAATATCACCATGATTGTTTTTTATGTGTATGTCCCTTACTCCCTTTTGGGTAGTATTCTTCTCTTTTCTTCCCTTGTTGGACACCAATATGAGAATGAACCTTACCTAACAGGTAAACAGACAGCAATACAAACCTGCAGGAATAGTACACAGTAACATCTTCCTAATCTACTCATTGCCAAATAAAATTTTTGTCTACAGTTGGCCTTTTACTACGATATGCTTCACGACAGTGTTGACATGCTGCCTATGAAGAAGTGATGTCACCATTAGAGCATAAAACTCTAGTAAGACATAAACAAGGATTTCATAATTTGAACTATAGCTAGTGGTATCTTCTCTGTTCTCTGTGTTTGAGTTGGAAGGACATAGTTGGCACAGTTAAGAAAATGCCCACTCCTTGAAATGTATCCCGTGCCAATGCTCAGGGTGATGAGTCAGAAGAGGGCAAGAAAAAACTTAACCGAGAAGCCTCCAGGACTGTTGACAGCACAAATTCATGGCTCAGTAGACGACAGAAACCAAATATCCCAAAGTACAAGTGCTGAACGCGTTAAATTCCTCACTCTGCAACCTGGATTACGAGACTGTAAAGTTTAAATAACTTGGAAAGAGGTGGAATATTCCAATGATGTTCTGTTGAGGATTGAAGTTTTATTAAATGTCAGAACTCAAAGGAATGATTCCCAAGAAAGGACTTACGTTCCTGCAGAACTGGGCCCCTTCTTAGGCTTAAGTGGAATTTGCAGAGTTACTTGCTGGGCTGGGGTCCAGGAAATAAAGGGTGAGGATGACTTGTCACATTACATGTGCTTTCTAAGGGACAGCTGAACACGACAAGGAGGGAAATAAATGTTCCACCGCCTAAATGCTGTAATGTTGTGTTACGCTTGGTCACCGCTCACCAGGAAAAGTAAACAGCGCAATTAGCCTTAATTGTCGAGATGAATAAAACTTGTTATGGAATCTGCAGCACTACAGGAGGTGCTGTTATGTGTAACGGCGGTTTGTTTTCATGCACTGAGGTCCCTAGAAAGCCTCAGACAAGACGAGACACAGAACATTTATATCACGCTTTTCTTCTGATGGACTCCAAGCGCCACAGAAGCAGCCAGTAAGGCACACTCTATAAGCAGTGGTAGTGTTAGGGAGTCTTGCCCAAGGTCTCCTCTCTGAATAGGTGCTGGCTTACTGAACAGGAAGACCGAAGATTTGTACCCTGGTTTCCTGTGTCAGAGGCAGAACCCTTAACCAGTACACTATCCAGACACCGTGTACCAGGGTGCCTGAAAGTCATTAACCCAGAAATGTCCTATTACAACTCACCATTTATCCAAAAGCACCTTTTGACCAAATACAAAAAAAGAAAACACTATGAATAAGCAAGGTCCTGTTCTCTGCACCTTTTCTTTTACTACTTTTATACACCAAATAAAATAACACTGAAGCGAAAAACAAACAAACAATAAAACCATATGATATAATGGAATTGTATGTGTAGTATGGATAAGGAATAGAACAATAGTAGCAAAGAAAAAATGTCATCTTTTTATTTCCAGTTCCTTGATGGACCACACCTTTCCTGATTCAGACCCATCAATTAATTTAAGCTGTGTCAAAAATGTGTGAGGACCTCGGCCCTCGAAGGACTGGTTTAACATCCCTGCCTTAAAAAAAGATAATGCTAGAGCCACAGATCCTGAGCTAGACACAATCTTTATTGCTCCAAAAAAGCAATCAAATAGTGTAAAAAATATCATGCAAAAATGATGTTAAAACCAGGGCAGGTTCTAGGCTAAATTGCACCCAGGGCGAGGCTGTAAAAATTGTGCCCTCACCCCCCGTGTACTCGCGGCCCCGTACTCTTTAGGGACAGTCACACAGCCACAGGTCACAAGTAGATCTGCCTACTTACTAGTGACCAGCCGCTCATCCAGGAGGAAGCAGGGACCGGGAAAATACAGCAGTGAAGAGAGCCGACTCATCCATGGCACCGCGCACTGACAGCATGCAGTACCGCTACAGGACATCAGGTGTGACGTGATTATGAATTGACGTCTGATGCAGGCAGCCCAGGAGGAGTCAAGGAAGGTGATCACGCTGCTAATCTTCTTCTTCCATTTGGCTGCACCGAGCGTCACCAGCTCCCTAGCGGTTATGTCCTTCTGCCTGCGCCCCCTTCTTCTACTTGCCGGTCTGCGCCCTGGGCGGTCGCCCTGTCCGCACTGCCCAAGAAACGGCCCTGGTTAAAACAAATTAAAATTATAGCTGCCATGAGCACTCCAACTGACTTATACCTCCATACACCTCTGCCGAGCTGGGCTAGATTAATCATAGGATAATGTTTGGGGGATAGACCACAAAGATAAGCACCACAGTCAGAGGCGTAACGTTTAGAATCTCTCTGACTGGCTATGCTGTTTGTAATAATAGTAATAATAATATTATTACGGTATATATATATATATACACACAAACACACACACACACACACATATATATATATATATATATATATATATATATATATATATATATATATATAGTGGACCCGATAGGGCTCAGTTATTTCCTCCTGAGGCAGAACGGAAAGCCGCCACCGGATTACGGTAGGTAAATATTTACCTTCCCGGTGTTCAGGGGCTTGAAACGATGCAACGGAGGGATGGAGAAGGGATGGAGGAGGGCTAGGGAAGCCTTATTAGGATCCAGAGGCTTCCCCCTCCCAAGGGAAGTATCCCCCAGCATAGGCAAACGCAGGGGAAGATTACAGCTGCCCAGAATCCCCCCTCAGACCAGGCTCAGTGCAGTGTCTGGGAACAGGCAAAAGTTGAGACACCAGAATATCTGCAGGTATCCTGCAGCTCACAGCACTGCCCCCTTTCTTTCCCGGCTACAATGACTTTGGATGTAGCAGCAGCGTGTGTACAGAGCATGGAGCAGCTCTAGGGAACTTAACAGTCAGGTATGAGCACAGCCCTGTGCCCTGCTGGGCGAATGCTTCACTTTCCCCTTTATTACCAATGTCGGCTGTCCTCATTAATATCTGTATCCAAACTGCTCCTGATTGAAATTGCAATATGTGTACTCAGTATGATGTCCTACCATATTATTATACTGTATTGTGCGTGGCTGAGTGAGACCTTTCAGGAATATCCCCTTTGAAAATCCTGGGTTTGCCCCTGCCCAGGTGGGGTTGTTTAATTACAGGCCTTCTTTAAAGAAACCAGAGCTGAAAAATATAAATATAAAAGTTTTTCCGCCCGCCCCATCTGAATGGATTGCTCCCATGCCGTCCGTCCTCAGTCTTTTGCAGCGCCGGTAACGGGTTCCATCCCTTCTGCCAGTCACAGCCAGTCTGACTTAAGAGAAGTGCGCTCTTTGCGTATCTCTCCAGCTGCCACTGGAGAGATACGTAGAGGGTGCACTTTTCCTGCGTAGAGTGGCGGGACCCGGGACCTTCGTTGCAGAAGGCTGAGGATGGTGGCGTGGGAGCGATCTGTGCGGATGGGGCTGGAGAAAGCCCCTGGTACGTATAAAACTTTTAGATTTTTCAGCTCTGGTTTCCTTTAAGCTGAATTACTAAAATAAATGGACTTTTGCACGATATTCAAATTTTTCGAGATTTACCCATATTTGCTTGCTTGCAATCACTGCTACCATTGCGTGGGACATATCAACCGAAAGGGATTGCCTGTACATGATCAATAGATCAATGGTGTGACATTGTGGGTCCATGTGGTGAGTTTCATTTCAATAAATAATGTGAATGGATATTACCTCAATTGCTGCTTACCACAGCTTTAGTAAATCAATCCCATTGATTAACACGGGATTGACTTCTACCTCCCCTGTTAAACCGAATTAAAAGATAGGCTGTTGATTTTGTGTTTTAGGGCAGTGCTCTCAACATTACTTTAATATATGCTTTTATAAAGCCTGTGCCTGGTCCTACCAAGTAACCCACAGTATTGGTTAAATTATCTCAGTTATTGCTTGGACACCTGAACTGATATCATTATTGATTTATAACGCAACAACATATTCTGTGGTGCTGTACAAAGTAGGAAAATAAACACAACTCTCTCCCACCTCTTCCTTTCAAGAGACTTTTCTTAGCTCTGTTTTCAACCCTTCGTGAACTAGACAGGCAGAATCCAAAATCCTGGAAAACGGATGCACCTAGGACCTGGTGACCAGATGCACCCAGTCTACATCTGGTCAGTTCCGGAACCAAGATGAAGGTTTTAACCCTTGCCACACCTGAAAGTCATCAAAAGCCTTTCTTCCGGAGCTGCTACAAGATGTAGTGTCTGATCCTGGGTGCAAAATACCTTCAGTCAAATGCCACTTTGACAGCCACTTTGTCACACCCGTAAAACTGAAACGCTGACCGATGCTGAGTTTGTAGGGAATATACATTAATAAGAGTGAACAAAAGATGAGGTAGATGAAGGGTCGCATGACCAGGTAAAAAAAAATGAATGAATTATCATGAACAGTGTTGGACTGGGAGTCGGGAAAGCTGAGGAAATCCACTTGCTGGCCAAGCAGCAGTAATTAGGTGTTGCTGCTCACACAGTGAAGACTTGCTGCAGGTTTCTATTAGGAGTGAAAACATAGGGTTACTGCTGCTTGGCCAGCAGGTGGATTTCCTCCATTTTTCCACCTCCCAGTCCGACACTGATTATGAATATAACAACAGTTTTTGGAAGCACCTTCTAGCACGTTCTAATACCAGCCTTAAAAAGACACCTGTAGCTTCTTGTAATGTTTTAAAGGGAAATTTCATTTTTCTTGAGAAACAATTAATTTAACAGAACCTCAGAGACAGGAGTCTCAAGCAGGGCCATTTTTGGGTAAAGACACAAAGGCCTTGGGTGGCTGTAGTCCAAGAGGGTACCTGGACCTCAAAGAGCGGTTACTACATATGATAGAGGAGGATGAAAATGGGGAGCCACACATGGAAGAGTGGGCTGCACATGGAATGGAAGGGGAACGGCGGCACAAGAAAGGGCAACCACAACATACATGGCCTAGAGGCACAAAAAGCATAAGTCCGGCCTTAGTGTGAAGGCTTTCTGATAGTCAATGGATTAGTGTGGATGGTGAAAATTAGTAACAAAACCTCCTGCTTTGTGCAGCAAATTACTCTGGCAGCAAGGTGGTTTTTTTTGGACTTATGGTAACTGTACTCTAAAGAGAGTACAGATGTCATGGCTGTGAAAAAAATAACAATTTTAACTGTCAGTTTTGAAAATTCTCAGCTGGCTGCAGATTGAACTGAAAGCAGGGGCGTAACAATAGACCCTGCAAAGGAAGCAGCTGCAGGGGGGCCCAGAAGCCATAGGGGCCCTGTCCTGAGAGACTGACAACTAAGGAAAAGGAGAGAAACAACTTTCTGCTCTCTGCACAATTGCTCTATTGACTGCATTTGCTCAGCCACTGATATTGAATCATACAAAGATTTGTAGACATTACCTATTCAGTGTGCAGGAAGGGGGGGGGGGAGGCATCCAACGTTTTGCAGGGGGGGCCCAGTGATTTCTAGTTATGCCCCTCAATGGAAGGATACTTGTTTGTGATATTATAGTGCAAAAAAGGCTTGTGCAGCATCTAAATTGTGTTTTCCTTTAAAATAAGTGATCAGATCCATTAAGGCAATGCTAGGAGTCGAGTTTGGCAGACATTATACATTAGCACCCTTTGTAAAGAAAAAAAAAACAGTATAAATAAATATCTACACTGTTGGAAAAATCTTTAAAACTTTTCACAGAGGTCAGATCTTGTCATGACTGTATGCCATTGAGAGCAAGTGAGAATTAAACAAGCTTATGTTGGCATTAGCCACTGCAAACTTGTTTGAAACTCGATGTTCTGTATCTGTACACTGTTAAGGGGTTAACTGAGCAGCATTCCAGATGTCAGGTTACCCCTATCAATTGCCAAATCCCTGCCTTTAAATACCGCTACTTTTGCTTGTCTCTTTCCACCTCTCCTTACTGGCTTGCAGTGGTTTAAAGGGAACCTGAAGCGAGTAAAATTATTTAAAATAAACACATGACATAGCTGCAAATGAATATTACATACTAACCTCACTGTCAGTTCCCCTCAGAAGCTCACCATTTTCTTCTTACAGTGATTCCTTCCAGTTCTGACAATATATTGTCAGAACTGAAATATACTAGTTGCTGTCAGTTATATATCAGCAGCTGTCAGTTACAACTAAATGTGCAAGGTAACGTCCATGTTTCCCTATGGCTCAAGTGGGTGATATTACAGTGTAACAGTATGCTGGCCAGGAAGCTGTTATCTAGTAATGGCCATTTTTAAAATGGAGGACGGAGAATTTTATTGACACAGTGGACAAATGGGACACAGGAGAGGAGAAAGAGATTGAGGAGTAGACTACACAGGAGGTAAGTATGACATGTGTTTGGTTATTTTGACTTTTTATTTTCAGTTCAGGTTCTCTTTAAGGCCCGGTTCACATTAGCGGTAAAAAATAGTCCATCGCGGATCCTATCAGATGCAAACGAATCCAATATTAACCTATGGATCCATTCACATTAGTCTGTTAGAAAGGATCTGTTCCACATGATACACTGAACGGACCTCAAATTTGGTTCTGCAGCAATTTTTCCAGACCGCTAAGCCCAGCGGAACCAGGGCCTCCTTCAGGGCATCACAGGGGGGACTACTGTATGGGGCCCAAGTGAATCTGGGGCCCGGCGAACAGTGCCACACATGGGACCCAGCTGCAGTCTGTGTCTGTCCTTGTGGCTGCCCATTAATGTGATGAGAAGTGCCTGGAGGCTCATCTAGGAGTTACCTTAGTCAGTTAGTGATTACTCCCATAGTAACCTAAATAAATTATATGCATATAAAAAAAATGACAATTTAAAAAATATGACTGAACTTTTTTTTTAATATGCATGTAAAAAGGGTATATTAATGTTATTTATGAAATTATGGGCTTGTCAATTGTGATGGATACAAAATTGAAAAAATGCACCTTTAATTCCAAATAAAATATTGGCGCCATACATTGTACTAATGAACATTTTAAACCTCCCTGGCGTTCTATTAAGATCGCCAGGGCGGCTGCGGGAGGGTTTTTTTTTTAATAAAAAAAATCTATTACATGCAGCCAACTAAAAGTTGGCTGCATGAAAGCCCACTAGAGGGCACTCCTCATGCGTACTTCTCAGAAGTAACAAGAAAGGCCGCGATGAGCGGCTTTTCTTGTTTTGCTTTCCTCGTCGCCATGGCGACGAGCGAAGTGACGTCATGGACGTCAGCCGACGTCCTGACGTCAGACACCTCCGATCCAGCCCGTAGCTCTGGCCTGAAGTGATTGGTCCGGCTGCGCAGGGCTCGGGCGGGTGGGGGGACCCTCTTTCGCCGTTGCTCGCGGCGATCAGGTAGCACACGCGGCTGGCAAAATGCCGGCTGCGTGTGCACCTTTTTATTTAAAGAAAATCGGCCCAGCAGGGCCTGAGCGGCACCCTCCGGCGGTAACGGACGAGCTGAGCTCGTCCATACCGCTAAGGAGGTTAAATGTTTTAATAACTGGAAAAAATGTGCAAATAAAATGTGAGGGTTTTAATTATGTTAGCAATTGTATTATTTTTAAACTATAATGGCTGAAAACTGAGAAATAATACATTTTTCTTTTTTTTTTCTTATGTTTCCTGTTAAAATGCATTTCGAATAAAATAATTCTTAGAAAAATGTGCCACCTAAAGAAAGCCTAATTGGTGGTGGCAAAAAACAAGATATAGATTGTTTCATTGTGATAAGCAGTAATAAAGTTATAAGCGAATGAATGGAAGAAGCGCTGAAAAGTGAAAATTGGTACAAAAGGGGAAAAACCCTCAGTAGTGAAGTGGTTAAAAGGAAACAAACATGGCAGCCTCCATGTTTATCTCCTTACAGTTGTCCTTTAAAGCGGGTCCGAGATGAAAAACTAACTATAACAAGTAACTTGTCTATATAACTTATCTAAAGTTTAGATGGTTTACACAGCAAATCTAGCTGCAAACAGTTTAAATAGAATGATTATTTATTCCTGTGATACAATGACTGCAGCCATGTTGTTTGTAAACATTACACAGAGGCAGGCTTATCTGTATCTTGAGCCTTCAGCCTAATCCCCTCTCCTCCTCCCTCCTCCCCTCTGCCTCTGAAATCAATGGCTAGTAACACCTCCCCCTCCTCCTACCCAGACTGAGCTCCCATGAGCCCTTGCTACTGCCAAGGCTCTCTGAAAACCTGTGGGCATGGCTTTTTTAGTTTATAGGGAATTAGAGTATTAAAACAAAAACAAAAAAGTATTTGGCTTGAGGAATCCCCTATAAACAATAGGAAAGGAACACAATTATGCAATGTGTAAAAGTTCACCTCGGATCCACTTTAATGAATTTTTAATCTGTAGTGTGTATTTTCTTGCCCCAGGCTAAAAATGATAAAATTGTCTTGCCCTTCAGAAGTGCAATTTGGGAGCGAGAACTTGGCAGGGAAAGTGATAAAACACAAACACATACTTATCAGTTTTTAAAATACATTTTATTAATGTCCTCAGCAGTAAATCCAGCGGCAATCAAGTCATCCAGGGATGTAATCCAAGGTCAAAAACGTCAAAAAGCTTTGATCTGTAATCTCGTATCTTCAGCAGCAAGGAGCTGCACTGATACTCTTCAATTCTTGCTGAATAATGGCTTCAAAATTCCATTTCCTAGTAATTTAAGGGGGTCCTTTGGGAATCTCCAAGTGACATCATGATTTACTATGAAACTTTTTGTAAACAAGTTTTTATTTGTAGAAGATAGCAAAAATAAATAAATATTACAAACTTGTGAGTTCCCTGTTGCAGGAAAATACGGCAATAAACCCAACCAAAAAATAATAAAATATGTGGGAAAATACATCTTCTAGACAAGGTTTATGGCAGTGATCATTTATAATTAATTGATCTCAGATTCAGATATAGGCCCTCATTAAAATCATTTCTTCAGTCCGATGGTGTTACGATTGTGGAATTATCTCCGTGGTCAGCGCACAAGATGTGCGCCGACACTGCGGAAATCCTCCACAAGCGTCTGAATAACAGAACCCAGCTTTGGTGCAATGCACCTGCAGAGGGGAATTCCCACCAGCAGATGGAGCTGTAGAGTGCAGAGGAATAACCTCTCTGCACTGCCACAAATGCCAGTAGGAATTGTACGAGGAGAAGCAATACAAGGCAAGATAGCCCCTAGTGAGAGAGAGTGAGCACAGGGACAGAATGTATGTATGTCCACCAATCTAGTCGCCACCTGGCGACGGTGAACACACAACAGCAAATACCAAGTGGGAAGCAATCGCAAAAATGGCGGTTGCTAATAGCTACACAAGACTGAGTAAAGACAGAGCATAGGTGTAGTAAGAAAGACACAGCAAACAACAAAGATCAGAATGCTAAGGAAAATAACAAACGCACTAGCTAAACGCGGTCGCCGCACGAGAAGCGCAACAGCGACAAAACACGTTAATGACACGGTCTCCGCACGAGAAGCGCAACAGAGACAAAACGCGCCAACCCTGACTAACAAAAGAACACAGAAAACACAAACAAACATATGACAGAAACGCTTGCTAATCGGTTGCCTTACCTCAGGCAACAGCAAGCGTTTGCTCCGGACAAACAGACAACAGGAACAAGTAAGATAGGATCCACTGCTCTTCCGCAAGAGCGAGTGCGATCCGTACACAGGAACAGGACTGAAAGAATCCACTGCTCTTCCGCACAACAAGACAGACAGAAGGAGTAACCAGCAGCAACCGCAGCCAAGGTTAAACTCCAAGACAGAATACAGAGAGATCCACCACCTCTAACGCTAGGGTGAATGCGATCCAAACAAACAGAGCAATTTTCTGTCAGCCGCCGCTGGCGACAGAACAATCGCAACAGAAAGACAGAATACAGCAAAACAGATAATAACGACCTCACTAAGCTAGAAGGAATGCTAGTGCACTCCCAAGCATCTAAGATAGCAATAATAGCCAACAATGAGCAGAGGGCTGAGACTCCAGGCAAGTTAACAGGAACAAACCATCATGACCAGCAGGGAATTCTGGGAGGAAATGGCATTTATACTGCAAGCAATCAAAGGAAGCAGCTAACTAATTTGCATGACAAGTGGATGCAATTTCCTCACCAGAACAGCAACTCTGAAACTTGCAGAGTGAAGACAGGTCTCTTTTCCAGAGACCTGCAACACTCAGAGCGAAAGAATGGTCAAAAAGCTGTCTGCCTGTGCAGACAGCTGAGTAGATCATTACAGATGGTTATTTTCACCTGAAGGATGGATGCAATTTTCGCCTGTCAGCGCTCCTCCCTTTCATTAGCCAATAACTTTATCACTAATTATCCCACCTAAATGATCTGTATCTTATTTTTTATCACCTCAAATCAGGCTTTTTTGGAGTGATACTTCTTTTCAGCAATTACCGTACTTTATTTCCCCCTACAGTTTTAAAATAAACAATGCTACTATAGATAAAACCCACACATTTTATTTGCCCATATGTCCCAGCTATCACAACATTTTTGTTTGTTCCCTATCAATAATTACAAGCCCTTATTTACTAAAATAACAGTGACGTACCTTCATTACATACATGTTTCAAAAAAAAAGTTCAGACCCTAAGGTAACTATTTCTGTATTTTGTTTTTAAACTTTCATATTTTTTGGGGAACAAGTGTTTATGTTTGGTATGGTAGCTGCGGGGGAGGGGGTTAATATAGTTTTAATAAATATTATTTTTTACTTTAATTTTACATTTTGGCCACTAGATGGTGCCATACACTATCCTGGAAGTTACCAGGAAGTGTTCAATCTTTTTTTAACTACACTTCTCACTTTCACTTTTATGAATCAACATGTCTCGTGATCCGAGGCGTGTTCATTCATTGATAGACACTTCGATTGGCTCAGGGAACACATGTTCCCTTTTACCAATCACCGCCATGTAAATCCTGCTGTGAAGAAGGGGCGGGTGCACAAGCATGCTCACACACCCATTGCATCAACATCGGACGTGTATATGTGTCCAGATTGATTTAAAGCAGCTCAAACTGGACGGATATATGTGTCCAGCTTGAGTTAAGTGGTTATTATTTCAACCAGATGTATCTCCAGCTATGCAGCCTTAGTTGTCAGGAAAGATGGGGTGGGTAGACCAAGCCTTCCTGGCTCATAGCCAGAGTTTGGGAAAGTAAGACCTCTTTTCCATTGGCGGCTTAACTGTTTGTTTGTTGGGCAGTCCAGCTTACTGGCTGCCGACTACAAGCACCATTTGGCTGCAGGTACATGCAGCTGAAAGTCAGCATTTGGTGACACTACACATCACGCTCTACATGCGCTGACATTATCGGGCTGTAAAAAAAAGGTCTCATGTCACGTTTGAGGATGGCAACCGCTGTTCTCAGATACAACTCCATGGGTGGGGTTGCCTGTCCACTGCCCATGCCATGAATTTTCCGGTTTGAGCTGTCCGTAGAAAAGGGGATTGAGGAACCTTAAAGTGTAACTGTCGGGCATAACATCAAAAATCAATTCTTTATTTGTATCTGGTAAACAAGTAATAAGGATGCTAACCAGGCAATCCAAAAGTAAAAATGACTATTACTTTTCTTGTTGATAAATGATCATTCCCCAGTTTACCTGACTCTTATTTGGTACACATAAAATGTGATATACACAAAGGAAGTTGCAGGGCATGCTGGGTTGTTTTTTTTGCTTCTCTACTTTCCCCTCAGACTTAACTAATGCAGCCTGATTGGCTGAAGCCTCTTTCCCTCCTGTTTTCCCCTCCCACAAAACTGTTCCTCTCTGATTGGCCAATATTTCTTATGCTGAGACAATGCACTTTCTATAGTGGAGGGCGGGCAATGCATACAAATCAGGCAGAGGAGAGTAAGGGAGTAATTGACATCAGGATTGGCTTTAAAATAGCCACAGTTAAAATGGGAAATGCTAAGAAGGATTGTCTCTTTTTTTTTTTTACTGTGGAAAAATCACTAAAATCAAACGCGGACAGTGCAATACATATGTTATGTAAGTAGAGCAAGTATTTATCTACTTATAAATGTGTTTTTTTAATGCAATAGTATGGCTGTGACACTGCTCCTCTTGAGAGATATGGAGGCAGCCATATTTATTTCCTTTTAAACAATACCTGTGTTGCCTGGCTGTCTGGCTGATCCTCTATGTCTAATACTTTTAGGATCCTTTTACACTCGGTGCGATGCAATTTGCAAACGGCAAAATGTCAGTATTGCAAAATGCGTTGCAACACACCATTACACAGAGGAACCGTAGTGAAAATACCATAATGAAAAAAATTGCTTATTGTTTAGAATATTCATCTATAGATTGTGTAGTCAGCGTTTGCCCATTGTAAAATCTTTCCTCTCACTGATTTACATTCTGAAATGTATCACTGGTGGTGACATCTTTAGTCCTGCCAGGTGATCTGTACGGAATGTTTATTACTGAGAGTCCAATGCACGGAGGGAGATACTGCTTGCTTGGCAGATGTAAAAAAAAGACCTTATTTCCCACAATACAACGAGGTTCACAGACAGCAAACTATCAGGGCCTTGGTCATGACATCACACTGTGGGAGGGGTTTAACCAGGATATTAGCCACACAGACCCCCCTGATGATTTGTTTGAGAAAAGGTTAACATTTCTCATGGCAAAGCAGGTATCAGCTACTGATTGGGATGAAGTTCAATCCCTGGTTAAAGTGCCTCTTTAAGTTTTTTAATTCGGGAGACTGTGCTGACTGCATTGATTTGAGTCTGACAAAAAACAGACAAAATTACCTACATGCGTGTTTCAGGTGTGCGATTCAGACACTACTTTAGCCAAGGAGATCAACAGGACTGCCAGACAACTGGTATTGTTTAACAGGAAATAAATATGGCAGCTTTCCTATCACTCTAACTTCCTCTTATCACTCTAACTTCTAACTAGGTTCCCTATAAGAGATACATTTTAATATCCCTGTACACAGGGACAGGGAAATTATTAAATAAGATATCGTATTCAGCACCTATGCAATTCATAGGAATCATGTGACAAGTAGACTTGGTTGATTTGATTGAAATTGATTAGAACACAAATATTTTTGGGTTAAAGGAATACTGTACGGGGGTCGGGGGAAAATGAGTTGAACTTACCCGGGGCTCCTAATGGTCCCCCGCAGACATCCTGCGCCCGTGCAGCCACTCATCGATGCTCCAGCCCCGCCTCCGGTTCACTTCTGAAAGTTCAGACTTTAAAGTCTGAAAACCAATGCACCTACATTGCCATGTCCTCGCTCCCACTGATGTCACCAGGAGCGTACTGAACAGGTCCAGTATGGTCTGTGCCTGCACAAGTGCACTCCTGGTGACATCAGCGGGAGTGAGGACACGGCAACGCAGGCGCAGTGGTTTTCAGACTTTAAAGTCTGAAATTCCAGAAGTGAACCGGAGGCGGGGCCGGAGAATCTGTGAGTGGCTGCGCAGGTGCAAAATGTCTGCGGGGGACCATTAGAAGCCCCGGGTAAGTTCAACTCATTTTCCCCGTCCCTCCTACAGTATTCCTTTAATCCAACGGTCTGTAGCTGAATTAAAGAGTAACTGTCAGGCTGCAAATGCTAATTTAAACCTCTATTCTCCTGTGTTAAAGAGAATCTGTATTGTTAAAATCGCACAAAAGTAAACATACCAGTGTGTTAGGGGACATCTCCTATTACCATCTGTCACAATTTCGCCGCTCCCCGCCGCATTAAAAGTAGTCAAAAACAGTTTTAAAAAGTTTGTTTATAAACAAACAAAATGGCCACCAAAACAGGAAGTAGATTGATGTACAATATGTCCACACATAGAAAATACATCCATACACAAGCAGGCTGTATACAGCTTTCCTTTTGAATCTCAAAAGATCATTTGTGTGTTTACCTTCTGTCCCCTTCTTCTCTCATGCACTGAACATTACAGGCTTCCTGCAGACAGCTCTGCCTGTGCCTGTGTTTGTAATTCCTCAGTATGTGTCAGCCAGCTACTTTCACAGCGGATTTTTATCCAGCTCTCTTCTATCACTGATAAGATAGCAGAGAAGCTGCTGGCTTATGTAAATAAAACACACACTGGAGTGTGCATAGAGGAACAGACCAGCACGGAAGAGTTGGCAGCCTTCCAGACACAGGCCGACAAGTCTGACAGGGGAAAGATACATTGATTTATTACAGAGACTGTCATAGTACAAAGTGCTGCAGTTAGCCAGAACACATTAGAATAGGTTTAGGAACTTGTAGGATGGTAGAAAAAACGTTGTAATTTTTGTTACAGAGTCACTTTAAACAGTTTAGAAGGAAGCCAAAAAGGCAATACTGAAGTTAAAAATCTCTCTTACTTTGATGTTTGCTGAACAGCAAGGCTCTGTATTCCCAAGCTCCTAAGGAGGCCGGCAGGACACATAACAGATACTGCTAAGCATTCTGGGGCTGCTTCTTCTCCCCAGTGCACTCCCTTGGTCCTCCCCTTCATTTCCCTATCCCGCCCTAAGGCTGCTTTCACAGTAGGAAGTTACAGGCTCATGTTACAGCAGCTTGTAACAGCAGCCTAAACTCACAGCACTGAAAAATCAATGTGCTGTTCACAGGGCACATGTTCCGTTAGAGTATACTGCAGGAGTCCGCTACTGTTCCTAGCCACATGGCTAATTAATATTCACTGCACAGTAGTGTTGTCCGGATCATGAACCATTAGGATCTTTGATCCTGATCTTTTTTGTGAGTCGAATCATCAGGAAGCAGGGTAAGGGAGGATATTACATCACAATTGGCTTCATACAAGACAGACAAACATGGAACCTGCCATGTGCTGTCAGGAACATCATTCTCTGCAAATACTATATACAAATTCTGTGAAATGCAAACGTGGACAGTGAAATGCATATGTAATGTAAGTACAGCCAATATTTAGCTACTGATATTTAAATTTCAGTAATTTCCCCTATTACTGATCATTAATCCTGCACTAAATATAATTACTATCAATGTTATTTTGTTTCAGATATTTTTATTGAATTTTAATGAAAAAGAGTGGCAGCATTGGGGTTAACATTAATAACATGAAATGAAATAATCAATGAGGCAACATTGTATATAAATGCAAAGTTACAGCAATATATGTAAACAGAGAACACAGAAAAAGCAATAGGAAGTGGGCCATGTGGTTCTTCTGAGAGGATGCAATAGACAGCCGATGTTGAATACAGGTAGAAAGGCCCAAAGTTACCTTGAGTAACTGGAACTGGGGGAATACGGGGGGGGGGGGGGGGGGACGACGACGACAAACCAGACAGATAAAAGAAAGGGAGGCGGGGGGGGGGGGGGGGGGTTGGGGGGGGGGGGGGGTTGGGGGGGGGGTAGATCTGGATCATTAGAGCCAGTGTGGGGTATGGGAGGGGTAAGGGGTCAATTGTGGAAAATATGATGTACCCCAGAGGTTATAACCCAGCTGTCTGGAGTATGCTATGAGGGGGGTGGTTTGAAACGGGCGACCTTGGGGGGGGAGGGTCGGTCGGGATGGGGGGGGGAGGGGGCATAGAGGCTGGCTCCAAGCAGTGAGTGAGACCTCAGCCAATGGTAAGCCTAGAGGTACTGGGGAAGGGGGGGGGGGGGAGAGAGAAGAGAGGAAGTGGAAAAAGAAAGAGCGTAAAAGAGAGTGAGGAAAAATAGAGAGCAAGAAGGTAGAAGAAGGGCCCATCTCCTAGCCGGGTGTTTAATGTACTGTATTCTCCAATGAGTGAGTTTATCAATGTTATTTTGATCACTATTGCTGATATGTTTAAGGCCTGCAACCCACTACAAAGTGCTATCGCTAATCGCAATCGCTAGCGTTTTTAATGAGCGTTTTGTAAGCGATTTCATGAGCATTTTCTGGCGATTTTGGTAGCTATTTTGAAAAGTGTAAGCGTTTTGCCAGCGATTGTGTAGCTATCTGCGATTAGCGTTTTTAATTCTGATTGGTCCTTTCAATTAATTTAAATTTTTTGCAGTGTGCACTGTGCAGTAATTTAAAAACACTAGCAAAATCACTGTGTATAGCGATTCATGAGCGATTACGCCAGCGTTTATATACTTTACATTGCCGAAATGCTAATGCAAAACACTACATGGTACGTACACACCTGCGATAACGATCGTTCGTTACAAACGATAGTTCAGCGACGGGCGATAGGTGGACGAGCAGAGCAGTAAATGCAAAAAAAGCGACTGAGAAAGTAGCGAAGCGATTGTTGTTGCTGAAACGAACGATCAGAGAAGAATGGTTGCATGCGCACACGGATATGACGTGGTAGCGATGATCGCACGACGGCCGTACACACTGTTACAAAAGTTCCAAAACAATAAAAGATCAATATACATACATACCTATGTAAGTGGATTGTATGCTGTTTAAGTAGTAATTAATGTTTTACTAAGCATTTGGGTTAACAGCAAAAATATATATATTTTTTTTCAAATTTCACACTCAACGATCGTTACGAAACACAAGGTCCGGAAATACGTACGTTCCAGTTATAAGCGCAGCTGCGCACTACATTCGGGAACGATCATTCTCGCACGATTGCTGTACACACCTTGTTATAACGGCGATAATCGCTCAATAGGATCCAACTTGTCGGAAAATCTCCTCATGCAATGATTGCCCTTTCATCGCTCTGCTTATCGATCGCTTCTGAAAGAACTTTAGGCAATTGTCGTACGAGCGAGTACGAGCGATCGTTAATTGCCATTTACGAACGATCGTTATCGCAAGTGTGTACGCAGCATAACTCTCAAAAATGCTGCATGTCCTGCTTTTGTGATTTTGCTAATTGCATTTGCTCCAGTGGAATTTGGCCCACCCATTAACAATAGCGTTTAGGGAAATCGCTAGCATTTTGAATCGCTCCCTAAATGCTCAAAAAATCACTCTACTTTAGTGGGTTCCAGCCCTAATGCATCCTTTATTTGCAGCAAGAGAGTTTTGTTTTTTACTTTTATTACTCTACATTATCATTCTTCACTGTGAGAGGTTTTTTTTCCTTCTTTTTTAGACTTGATTAATCCTTTAACCACTTCTCTACCACAGGGTTTTTCACCTAAAAACCACAGCAATTTTCACATTTAAGGGAGGCAAGGGTTAATGGGCTTAATGGGGGTATAATTTATTTAAAAAAAACCTCACTGATGCTGATCAGTCACTAATGCTGTGTTAGTTATCTGAGATCCTCTCAAGAGTGATCTCAGTAACTGTAACAGCATAGTGACTGATACAATGTTTACACACATTCTGCATGAATAAGCACTGTCATTGGCTTTGTGAACACATGTTCACATCAGCCAATCACAGACCAGCGGGTGCCCGACGCGTATGCCCGTCCGCATGCACGCGGACGCGATCGCGCACGCGATCGCGCACGCGAACGCGATCGCGCACGCGAACGCGATCGCGCACAGCAGGAAAATAAACAGGAGTTGCCTATCTACGCCCCTGTGACTCAGGTGAATTTTAAAGGGGCGTAGATAAGCGTGGCAGAGGTTGTTAAGTGGTTAAATGCATGTCCCACCATTATCTGACTTCAGACTAGAATAAACCTCAGCAAATCAATATTTGTACGGGATGTCATTGCTTTTGTGTCATTTATGTTCTTTTCTATCAATCTCCAACAGGCTACTCAGCTGCATGGAATGGAGCACCTTACCAGCGTATAATTGGAGTTCCTGTTTAGACATATTTGCATCCAGCTGTTCAGGAAATTGATGTTTGGAAGATTAAAGTGCAGCTGTCTCAGACAATTATTATTATTTTTTTTTAAATCCTCCAAGCTTTGAACATTCACTTGCCAATTTCACCAATATGTTTTCAACTGGTTACATTTTTCTTAAAGAGGAACTGTAGTGACTTTTACTAGAATGCTGTAAATTATTCAAGATACCCATTTTTATGTTTAACCACTTCGCATCCAGACCTTGTTTCCCCCTTATGGACCAGAGCAGTTTTGACATTTTAGCTATGCCCCTATTTGATCAGCAATAAAGTTATTCGTACTTATGACACCTAAATGAGATATACAGGTAGTCCCTGATTTACGAACGCCCGACTTACAAATGACCCGCCGATTCGAACGCCCACCGACCCGTCGCCGGGGACTACCTCTTCTGCGCCGTTTTTAATGCAGAGTAAGCTCAGTGGAAGGTAGATAGAGGACATCTCACCTGATCCTTGGCGGTAGAAGGTCCCATCGTGCTGCCCGGAAGCTAACCCGGCCCGTCCTCTCGCTCCGTCCACTGTCCTCCCGGCGCTTCACATGCGTCGCATAATGACGCATCAGGAGGCGCCGCCACTAGGGGGCTTCTCCTGATTGCATCATTATGCGACGCATGAGAAGCCGCCGGGAGGTCAGTGGACGGAGCGAGAGGACAGGCCGCGCAGCTTAACAGACCAATGGGTATCAGGAGGAACCCCATTGGTCTGTTATTAGACCAATGGGGCTCCTTAGAGCCAAGTTCAAAGATGTTTTTTAGCTCTAGCTATACTCAGTATAGCTAGAGCAGCGCGGAGGAGCGACGGTGTGTGGCGACGGGTGCGCGTGTCAACAGAGATCTTCAATCAAGGTCGCAACATTAGAGGATACTGTTGTGGGATCACTTCTGAGGATATTGGCGTGGGAACATTTTTTTAAAGGTACAGGTAAGTATTTCTGGTTAGTTAAGAATAATAAAATACTTTTTTCGTTGTTGTATTTTTATTTCATTTAACCCTTTGTGGAAATGGGTAAGGGGTACTTTGTACCCCTATACTCATCTCTCCTGGGAGGGGGGCGGGCATCTGGGGTCCCCTTCTTAAAGGGGACTCCCAGATGCCACCATGAACCCCCCCAGGGAGTTGTCGCCCCCGCCTCCACCTGGGGCAAGGGAGGCGGGGCAGAGCCCCTTGTCCATGGACCATGTGGGCTGGTATAGCTCAGGGTGCGAAGCCCCACTCGGCCGGGGCTCCGCATTCTGGCTATCCCAGCCTGCATGGGGACAAGGGGTTAAAGAAGCTCGAGAGGGGGGACCCCACATCATTTTTTTTTAAAATTTTAAACAATAAGCAAACAAAAACAACATATACATGTTAATACATACATATATATATATATATATATGTGTGTGTGTGTGTGTGTGTATATGTATATATGGGTGTGGCAGTGGCTGGATAGTGTAATGGTTAAGGGCTCTGCCTCTGACACAGGAGACCTGAGTTCAAATCTCGGCTCTGTCTGTTCAGTAAGCCAGCACCTATTTCAGTAAGGAATTTCTTGGGCAAGTCTCCTTAACACTGCTACTGCCTACTGAGTGTGCTCTAGTGGCTGCCTCGCAAGCGCTTTGAGTCCGACAGGAGAAAGGTGCTATACAAATACAAATACTGCAAAAACAAATACAAATACTGCAATTATTATATATGTATATGTATATATGTATATTATTATTTTTTATTATTATTTATTTATTTATAAAGCGCCAACATATTCCGTGGCGCTGTACAATGTAAGAAAACAAACAAGGGATACATAATGATACAGACAATGATATACATCAAATATGAACACTGATACAAGATACAGCACTGCTGATTACAATTTGATTTAACATGATGACTAAAATGTATAAATGTCTAACAGTGTGCAAGCAATTACATTAATAACATTCCATGACACAAAAGGGTGAGAGTGATATATATATATATATATATATATACACACATATCCGACCATCATGGTACAGAGGAAGAATTTTATAAGTCTGGAAATGCCAGGCTAAACAGGTGGCTTTTCAGTCTGGATTTGAATAGCTCCAGGGATGGTGCTGTCTTTACTGGGTGTGGCAGGGAGTTCCAAAGAGTAAGGGCAGCATGACAGAAGGCTCTTTCTCCAGATTTTTTGAGGTGCACTCTGGGAGTGACCAAGTTTATAGAACTTGCTGATCTGAGGTTGTGAGAGGTGTGGTGCAGGGCCCAGATTGTGCAGGGATTTGAATGTCAGCAGTCCAATCTTGAAGAGTATTCTCCATTCTACTGGTAGCCAATGCAGTGAGCGAAGGATCGGTGTAATGTGACAGTGGCGAGGCTGGTTTGTTAGCAATCTGGCAGCAGCATTCTGCACTAATTGCAGGCGACGCAGGTCCTTTTTGGGGAGGTCAGCATAAAGGGCATTGCAGTAGTCCAGCCGTGATGAAGGCGTGGACTAGGATTGGAAGATCCTCTGGGGGAATCAGATGTTTAATCTTTGCAATGTTCTTCAGATGAAAGTAGGAAGATTTAACTACAGATGAAATTTGGTTTCTGAAACTCAATTCACCATCGATTAGTACGCCAAGGCTGCGCACAAGGTTGGAGCTGTTTATGTCTGAATTCCCAATCCTGATTGGTGTTGCTTTAGGATAGAGCTGTTTTGATGGCGAGCACTGGCTTTGGACAAACAGGACCTCAGTTTTGTCAGCATTCAGTTTCAACCAGTTATCATTCATCCATGCCTGTAGCTCAGCTAAGCAAGAGTTTATTTTTGGAGTAGGGTCTGTTCCCCCAGGTTTGAAGGACAGGTATAGTTGTGTGTCATCGGCGTAGCAGTGGTACGTCAGGCCATGATGTTGGATAAGTGTACCGAGTGGCAGCATGTAGATTGCAAACAGCAGAGGGGATAAGATTGATCCTTGTGGCACTCCGAATTGTAAAGGTGCAGGTTTGGACATTATAGGACCTAGGGATACTCTCTGTGTTCTGTCAGTCAGGAATAATCTGAACCACTGGAGGACTGATCCACTGATGCCACAATACTCCTGCAGTCTGTTAAGCAAGATTTCATGGACAACTGTATCAAGTTGTATGTATGTATATATATATATACACATATATATATATGTATGTGTATATATATATATATATATATATATATATACATATATATATATATATACACACACGTACACGTACACACACACGTACACATACATGCATATATGTACATATATGTACATATACATACATATATATTTATATATATATATATATATATATATACACATTATTTACATTTATTTATTTTTTTTTAAATTTTTTTTTACTAATGTACAAATAACAAATGGTACACAGAGCCGCCTCTACAGTGTTCCAAATGCTATTTTGCGTTTTAATGTTAAAACATGAAATAGCTTTTTAACATTTAAAACGCTATTTAACGTTATAACATTAAAATGCAAAATAGCGTTTTGAACACTTTTTTTAGCGGCGGTTCCATGTGCCATTTTTTTCCGGCACCATTTTTTATTGTATGTCTCCAGCTGAAATAAGGTGTTTGATTCTCGCTATATTTTTTAGATGGAAGAAGGAGTGCTTGACGACAGCTGATATCTGCTGTCTGAGTTTTAGATTTCCATCCAGGATCACCCCAAGGTTTCTCACCGAGTCTTTATACTGTACGGTATCTCCCCCAATTGCTAGTTTGAAGTGGTGAGAGTTTTGGACTTTATCCATCATGTGTGGCCCACCTACCACCAACACCTCTGTTTTGTCAGCCTCAACCAGCTGGTGTTCATCCAGTTTTGTAAATCCACTAGACAGGCAAAAATTAAGTGGTGAAGCCTAGGAATGAGTGTGTGAAATATGTCAGCGCTGCGTAATATCTTGGCGCTTTATAAATACAATAAATAAATAAATATATGCAATGTGGATTGTGGAAACTTTTGGAAGCAAATGGATGAATAAACTGTGGCGGTGGTGGTGCCAGGCATCATAGAGGTATATGGAGGCAGCCATATCTATTTCTTTATAAACAATACCAGTTGCCTGGCTGTCCTGCTGATATTTCTGGTCAGTAGTATTTGAATCATACACATAGATTTAGATTTTTGTCAGAAACATCTTATCTGCATGCTCGTTCAGTGGCTACTGCTAAAAGTATTAGAGGCAGAGGATCAGGCAACTGGTATGGTTTAAAATTAAATAAATATGTCAGCCTCCATATTCGTCTTACTTCAGGTTCCCTTTAAAATGAAAATAAATATATTAGACTTCGATCTGTGTTACTAATGTTCTTTTTGCCTTTAGTACTACCCATACAACCCATACACTGGTATATGTTTGTAGCAATATTTAAAGAAAGTGCACTTTCACTTTTTTAACTGATCTTCATACTTGTTCCAGGCAGGCCAGAGTTGTACTTTGTACCACCCAAGGCCACTCTCAGCAGCCGTCCCTCTTCAGTATAGATAGCCAGATGACCCCCCCCCCCATTATAGGTAGCCAGATGGCCCTTCCTACCCCCAGTTTAGATTGTCTGATGACCGTCCCTTCCCACAAGTATAGGTATCTTGATGACCCCTCCCCCCGTCTCTTTAGTATAAAAAGCCAGATGACCCACCTCCCCTTCCATATAGATATCCTGATGACCCCCCTCCCTCAAGTATAGGTAGCAAGGTGACCCTTCCCCCTAGATATAGCCTGATGCCCACCCGCCCTTGATTGTGATAGACCCTGAAGGACTTGGACGGGATACACGCTTCTTCGCAGAAGGTGATGTAGGAGGAGATATTCTTGGCCCATTCATCAAGGGTAGGTGCCTCCAGAGCCGTCCAGTCGGTGGTTTCAAAGCAAGCTTGGAGCTGCAATTTGGCGTCCGCAGTCCATTTTTTAACGGTTTTGGTGATGGGCTTTGAAGTCTCCAGGAGCCTCCTGTAGGAGGGGATCAGGTGTATTGTGTTGTGGTCAGAGTTTCCCAGGGGGGCTCCTTGGGTGGCCTTGTAGGCGTTCTTGTGAACCATGTAGCAGTGGTCCAGGGTGTTACAGTTTCTGGTAGGGCAGGTGATGTGCTGCTTGTAGAGGGGCCTCACGTGCCGAAGGTTCGCTTTATTGAAGTCGCCCAAGATGATGAACAGGGCCTCTGGAAGGGCTGTTGCACAGCGAGATACAGTCACTGAGTGCATGCAGGGCGGACTTGGAGCATGCATCGGATGGAATGTAGACCCCAACGAGGGCAAGGGAAGAGAATTCCCTCGGATAGTACTGGGGCCTGCAGTTTATGGCAAGGAGCTCAATGTCTGGGGTGCAGGCCTTGTGGAAAGTGGTGGTGGTGTTGGAGCACCAGGAGGTGTTTATGTAAAAGCAGATTCCGCCGCCTCTCATTTTCCCAGAGAGGGCTGCATCACAGTCTGCTCTTAGGAGGTTGTAGCCTGGTACCTGTCGGGAGTCATCGGGGATGCTGTCGCACAGCGAGGTCTGGGTAAAACAGAGAACAGGGGTGTACTTGCTGATCAGGGGTTTGCTGTCGAAAAGGAGGAGCAACTCGTCCAGTTTGTTGGGGAGTGAGCAGACGTTTGCTAGTAGGATGGCAGGGACAGGCGAGCGTAGGCCTTTCCTTTTCAGTCGGACCTGGGCCCCCGCCCTCCTTCCTCTGTGGCGGCGTTTGTTTGGTGCTCGCTTGGTGGAGAGGTATTCGATGTGTGCGGTGACAGCATTCCACAGGGGAGAGCCCAGAGTTGGGTTGGGGCTGTCCGGGGATTCCCATTCAAGCAGGGCTTCTCTGGAGAGGGTGGCAGTCCGTTTTGAGCCCATGGCCAAATTTCCTCAGTAGGTGGCACAGTGTGTGGCCTAGGTAGGTGGGATAAGCAGGCAGCACAGTGTATGGGGCGACCAGAAGATGGAGGGAGGAAAGAGGCGGCGGCCTGGCACAGTACGTGGCACGAATCAAATGCAGCTAGGCAAGTGCAGAAGTTGGTCGCCAGTAGCAACCCTCATGCTTTTCTAAGACATATCACCCTTTCAATTCACTTTTTCTCTTACATTTTCTTCTAGGGGATAATTTTTCATCTTCTGTTTAACTTTTCAGCAGTCTGCAATTGAAAAAGTACCAACATGTAGGTGGAAAAGTACTGTCAAAATTATTCTATTTTCTTACTTGTTCAATGGCTTAAAGGCATTTTATTGATACCATGTTTCCCCAAAAATAAGCCCTACTCCGAAAATAAGCCCTAGTTGTGCAGAGATGCAGTGCGGATCAAGCACCGGTCCTGTCATCCCTGCACACAGCAGGGTTATCAGCTGTGTGCAGGGATGACAGGGCAGGTGCCTGAGCAGTAAATGTCCTCCTCAGAGACACTTCCTGATGTGTCATCATCATTAGGCGCATCCACCTCAGGTACCAGTACTGCTGAAGCTGGCCACCCACTCTGCTCCTCCACCCTGCAGCAATCTGCCAATGCCAGTAAACTACAGTTGGGTTAAAGCACCACTTCATAGAAAAATAAGGCATCCCATGAAAATAAGTCCTAGCACATATTGTGGAGCAAAAATTAATAAAAGATTTTCGGGGAAACACGAATAAGGTGTGAAAATATCATCTAGTTAAAAACCCTCATCTAGTTAAAAACCCAGGGGAAAAGTGAATTGATAAAGGGGTAATCTAGTTTAACTTGGTGCCTAGAACTTTTTTTTTCCCCTGCTCTGGGCTTGTACATTCTAGGCGTCCATGCAAAAAGGGCGTCGGTAAAAAAGGGCGTGTGGTGTAAACGATAAGCGGTAATAGTGTTTACAAAAATATTGTGTTGTATTTCATTTACCATAATGTTTTACAAATTAAAAAACCTTTAATAATGTCTATGAAATCGCAAATTGTGAATATGATAATCTTGTTTGTAAAGTGAAACTTATATTTACGTTTGTTTAAAAACAATAATATATGTATAATCTTTATAATTGTATAATATTGTGTATAACCTTCATTTATCGTTTCTTCATGTAATAAAATCTGAAAATATTGTTTGTAACAATGAAAAAATATATAAGTACGTTCATAATAACTGTAGTAAAACATTAGTAAATATTACTAATATTTTACTAAACTAAACCTAACCCTACTCTCACACAGAACCCTCCCTCTATCTATCCCTGACCCCTGGTGGTGTCTAACCCTAAGACCTCCCTGGTGGCGCCTAACCCTAAATCTCCCCGGTGGTGCCTAACCGTAATACCCCCCTGGTGGTGCCTAACCCTAAATCCCCCCTGGTGGTGCCTAGCCCTAAGATCCCCCCTTAGTGATCGCTTTATTATGTGGATAATAATGTTTTACAAATAGTGACTATAAAATATATTACCATTTACTTACTGATCGCTTTATTATGTGGAAAATAATGTTTCACAAACAGTAAGGGATAACATTTTAAACAACTGTTTAGTTAAATACGATACATATGTTTAATATATTTGTAAACGTAATTCGTTAAGTTTGAAAACGTTAATAATCTCCGGGCGCAGTTTGAAAACGTTAATAATCTCAGGGCGCCCTTTTTCCCTGTTCGCCGCCCGTCAAACGATATTTAATATGGGCGTGAATGGTGGCGCCCTTTTGTCCACTTGCCTCATGCACCCAAATTTCCTGCTTCCACATTCTAGTTGGTAGCATGTAAAATGACATCACCCTTCTTCTACGTCTTCATATGTGCTAAATGCAGGGCATTTTTTACTCTACTAGGCTGCTTTTCTTTAATATAGTTGTGGCTCTTAATCTAATGTCACATTTAGTCCGTGCGAGGGGGTTGACTAAGCTGGTGGGCGGTTGTGGACATTCCAAGGCGCATGTTTCGGAGGTTAATGAAGTAAGATGAGCTCACTGTGAGAAAGTCATCTTGGGACAGGCAAGACAGTTGGAAGATGACAGATGAAGCCCAGGTCATTTTACAATATTGTGCTTCTAAATATTCAACTGCATTCCTTATATACATGTGAGAGATAGGAGAGAGATATAGGATCCCAGAAAACTTTCCAGAAAAGGATCCCCCCCCCCCCCCCCCCAAAAAAAAAAAGCCCCAGGGACACCAGAAGCCCATAATAGTGTAGTATTGTATATTGTATGAAGGGTGTGCCACACTAGTTGTTGTAAGTAGTCACTACTCACAAACACTGGTGTGAATAAGCAACAACCAATCAAGTTTGTCGGGAAGTGCCTAACCCACTCTCCCTGTTTATGTAGGAAGTCGCACTCCTGAAAAATATGTTTAGGAAAATTCTCATGAAACTCCTCCCAACAGAGGTAGTTAATGACTAAAGCAGGGTAGGGGGCACCCAAATAAAATTACCGTAAGCGTCCTAAAACACAGAGAAACCCACCCGGTGTGCATTTAAAGATAACAGCCTGTATAATTCTCCCTTATCTGCTAGTAATGAGCCTCTGTAATTTGAGCTGTCAGCTCTGTGCTGATTTGCATACTAATATGTAAACACGGGAGGTTAACTTTAAATGTGCTCCCATGAAACCAGTAAGTAACCATTCTGCAGAATCTCATTAGGCTGTGAATCTCTGCGGGCTGCAACAAATACATGTTTTTCTTAAAGGTTAATTTGCTGTTGCTTATCTTTTAGAGCAGAGAGGAAGTTCTAGGTTTAGGTCTGCATGAATTTTTTTTTTTTTTTAAAGGGAAGTAAGTGTACACAATGTAATATGCAAAAATTGTAATTCACAAAAATCATGATACCACGTTACGTGGTACTCAGACAGCTTCCTCGGGACAATGACATGCCAAAAGCAATGTGTCAGGTAATCCTGGTTCATCTCTATATTATGTTCTGATTGGAGGTAATCCAACAGCTTTTTATACAGTTTTTCATTATTTTATTTCTTGTGGGTGCTTCCTATCCTGATTTAGCCATTCTTTATATGTACATGTGTTGCTTAAAGGGGCATTATCACAAAAAAAGGAACATTTTAAATGCATATGTACACATACATGCCCTTGTTTCAGAGGCAATACACAACATTTGTTTTCTCTTCCTGTCCAGCAGTCATTCACAGCAGGTATTATAATCAGATAACTCTGAACCGCTTAGGTTTTGGATTAGTCCATCTCCTCGTGGGGGATTCTTAAAGTTTCTTTGAATTGTTTTGAAAACAGTCCCTGAAAGGACATATACAATTATGCCAGCCAGCCAGTCTATTCACATGCTACTAATCTGCCAGCTGGACTGTACCACTGCCATTTAAGGGATCCAGCGCTGGCAGGTCACAAACAGTGTGCAACAATATTTACCAATCCACGCATGGGCGTCCGCACATAGGGGTGAAATGGGGCAGCCGCCCCCCTCCCTGGCTGTTAGTAGCCCCCCTGGCCATCCCTGTTGCCTGTCAAGTAATAGGCAGTGTGCCAGCAGCCAGCGTCAGACCTCCGATCATGCGGAAACCAGTGAGAGCGAGCACTAGGACCACGTGGACACCGCACTGATATGCAGCGCGATGTCCACGGGTGTACCATGCACCCGCTTCTCACCGGTCGTCGGCTGATAGGAGGTCTGACGCTGGCTGCTGGCATGCTGCCTTTTACATGATAGGCAGCGGGGATGGCCAGGGGCTGCGACTGACTGTGAGTGGGGGGTCCCTGTAACTACCTAAAACTGGGGGCACCTGACACTAAACATGGAGGGCACCAGTCACTACCTATCCTGGGGGGGCACCTGTCACCACCTAAACTAGGGGGGGTCCCTGTCACTAAACGTGGGGGGGGGGCCCTGTTACTACCTAAAACTGCAGGGCACCTGTCTTAGCCTAAGCTGGGGGGGGGGGGGCTTATCACTAAATATGGGGGTGTCCCTGTCACTACCTAAACTGGGAGCACCTGTGTTGGAGGCGCTCACAATCTAATCTCTACCATAGTCCTAGTCTAATGTCCCACCATTGCTAATTTCATGTAAATTTGGCTCCACCCGTGACCACACCCACATCCTGGTAAATGGCCACGCCCATTTCTGGCACAGCTTGCTGACCCCCCTGAAAATTTTTCTGCGAACGCCCATGAATCCGCGCTCCTGCGCAGGAGCAGTACAAGCTTTCCCTTGGGCGCAAGTCACCTGCGTAATAGAGAGGGGACCCGATTGGGCTTGACTATTTTCAACTGGGCCTGAGGGGAATCCAGTACTGCACATAAATGGGAGTGTGGATAGAATGTTTTTTGCGCGCTGAAGCCCCTACTGTGCCTGATTTTCAGGGGGCTGGCGGCACTGGATCCCCGAGGCTGAGAGTATGGGGAAAGGCTCATTAGGATCCAAAGGCCAGGGCTGGTTTAAGGGGCCCCAAGGCCCTGGGGCAAACGTAAGTGTGGGGCCCCCCTGCCTGCTCCCCCTCTCTGTAACCCGATTGCTGCCCGGGTCCTGGTGAGTATGCTTCCTGTAATTACCGATCTCAGTGGGCGGGCAGGAAGCGGCTGCACACTCCGTTCACTCTGCTCTGAGGCTGGCATGATGTCTTCTTACTTCTCTATGACCCGGCGCGTAATGTGTAAACATGCGCCGGGTCATACAGTGGGAAGGAAGGAGACGACGTGTTAGCCTCAGAGTGTGCCGCTTCCTGCCTGCCCGCTGAGATAGATCATTACAGGAAGCAATCGCAGGCACCCGGGGAGCAGCATTGACAAGGAGGGCGGTGCGAGGCCCCTGCAGAGGTCGGGGCCCCGGGGCAATTGACCCCTTTGCCTCTATGGGAGCGCTGGCCCTGCCAAAGGCTTCTCCCTCCAGAGATAAGTATCCCCTAAGGGTACTTTTTCCTTACAGTTCCTCTTCAACCTAATGTCCACCTTTAACCAACAGCACTTCCACGTGTACTTGGAGCTTGCTGAGAAGCCACCTATGTACAGCACTGTTTCTAAGAGCGTGCCACGCGTATGACCACCCTGAGCGCTGAAGGGCGCCATGATGGAGGGGGGAGCCGTGGTCTCACTGGGACTCAGAGTCAGCTGGGGAGGGTGGCCTGACTCCTCCCTCTCTTCCTCTCTCCGGGGCGGCCCTACGTGCTCCCCCCTCTGCTGCAGAGTTAGTGCAGGGAAGCCTCTTGTATTGAGCAACTCACCTCCCAGCGTTCCAATCGTCACTCACTTACCGCTGGTCTTTTCCTCGCCATAGCTGCTGATACATGCTCTACCGAAGTAGAGAGTGTATCAGTGGCTATGCCAAGGAGGAGACCAGCGGCAAGTGAGCAGCAAGGGGAATGCAGGGAGGTGAGTTGCTCAATACGAGAGTCTTCCCTACGCTAACTCTGCAGTAGAGAGGGGAGCATGGAGGGTGGCCCCGGGAAGAGGAAGGGAGGGAGGAGTTGGGCCACCCTCCCTATGGCTGAATCCCCCTTCCATTATGGGGGGGCACCTACCTATCTAACCTATATTTCGGGCACCTATCTATCTAACCTATACTGGGGACACCTATCTATCTAACCTATACTGGGGGGCTCCTACCTATCTAATCTATACTGGGGGCTCCTAACTATCTAACCTATACTGGGAGTGCCTACCTATCTAACCTATACTGGTGGCAACTATACTGGCTACCTATATTGGAGGCACCTACCTAGCTAACCTATACTGGGGGCACCTACCTATGTAACCTATACTGGTTACCTATATTGGGGCCACCTACCTACCTAACTTATCCTGGGGGCAGCTGCCTATATAACCTATGCTGGGGGCACTATACTGGCAACCTATACTGGAGGCACCTACCTGGCTAGCCTATACTGGGGTCAATTATACTGGCTACCTATACTGGGGCACCTATGCCTGGCTTCCTATACTGGAGGGACATATAGCTGGCTACCTATACAGGGTGCAACTAGACCTGGCTAACCTATACTGCAGGCACCTATACCTGGCTCCACTGGGGCGCAATTTTTACACCCTCACCCTGGGTGCAGTTTAGCCTAGAAACTGCCCTGCCTATGCACTTCAGTTCCTTCACTCAAGCTGCCTGGTATTTTGTGTTATCGCTTTCCTGCTAATCTATTGGTATTACCAACAGAGACAAAAGAACTGAGCGGCACAATAAATTGCCAGTTCACACTGTCCACACACATGCTACTCAAACCTTTTGAAATCAGTACAGGCGATGGATGGGAAAGTAATTTGAGGGTGGGATGACAGACATGAAGGGAGAGGAGTGAGTGAACTTTGGAATCACACACAGATGCAACAATAAGCAGGTGGCATGTTAGCAGCATGTAAACAGTGGACTGCTGCTGCCCTGTGGTATCTCTTCACAGACACAATCGGTCGGTCATACAACATTTATCAGAAATCCTTTTTGAACCATTTTAATCACATTCTGTTAAAACTATGTTGCAGTTTAATTTCCGTTATTTCAGACGGTCGCCAGTTTCAAATGATTTTTTATCACTTGTTAGAACTCATCTTGGACGGCAAATCTGATGGGATATCACAGTCCGCTTCAAAACAGATGTGTTTAGTTATCTTCAGTGTAAAAGCAGACTTTTCAGAATAGAAAGATAATGCACCTTTTGGACATGGTAAAAGAACACACTGAAATTGCATGTCGCCGCTGAACTGTGCCTGTCAATCACTAAACCTCATGAAAACATTTTAGAGAAAAGATTATCCGATCGATCTAAACACAAAAGGCAAGAAAAAGGTGACAAGCCAAATCTGTGACACCAAACTCCCCGACGGCTGAACTGAAAAAGGCAGAAAAGAGAATACGTATTTTACTTAATCTGTCAACTATTTTCAGAGCGGAATCCAACAACTACAGGGGAAGTTGTTTCAGCCATTATGATGGCAAACGTTTGACATTTTTCTTTCATTCTCCCATTATATAAAAATAATCAAGTGGATTTATCGCTAACATTTGAAGTGTTACTTCCGTATCGCAATAAATAAGAACAATGTGTTTTTTTGGGGCACTGACTGCAGTAGGAGTTGTTCTATTCACAGTAGAAAGGAAATGGCAGCACATCATAGACCAAGCTGTACCTCACTGACACTGGCTGCTTAGGGCTGCAAAGCCTCTTAACCTGCTAGCAGTTTCAAACAAAATATTTGGTAGCAGGAAAATAGGGCGGCGGCGGCTAGTGGATGAAAAGGGCACCTCCATAGACTCAAATGCAATTATTGTTAATACGGTGAAAAAAAGCAGAAAAAAGGAATAACTATTGTTAACAACATAAGAACATTAAAGTTTTTGAAGTATATTATCGTTTTAGAAGCTTGCAACGTTATAGTTTTTGTCATATTCATTCATTTGTATGTAAAGATTTTACGTTATCAAAGATATTATCATTTCTATGTATAAAAGGGTGTTTCTGCAGAGGGAGTGGTGAGGGTTAGGCACCACTGGTGGGGGGGGGGGGGGAATGGGGGGTGGTTAGGGTTAGGTGCCACCAGGAGAGTGGTTTTAGGCACCTTCACCTGGGGAGGGTTCTGTGTGAAAGTAGTGTTGAATTACGTAATGATTTTTAATATAATATATTAGTTATTATCTTCCGTTAACCAAGTTAATCAACTATGTTTATCGTTATTAAGATTTCGTTATTCATCGGTGCTATGTCGTTATCCAGCTGGGCCCTTTTTTCCTGCATGCAAATGTTTAGTTTGAAACTTGCTGTGCATGCTATGCCTCTGCCTAGTGGAAGCCAAACGAGCGCATGGCAGGGAGCAGTTATAGTTACCAGTTCTGGATGGCTTCTTCTCTTCTTCCACTCGCGGCCCTCAACTTCCAACATGTCTTCTGAGTTCCAATCACACGATATGAGATGTGATCGGGATCCCAGAGACCGTGTCAGTGTTACAGCGCAACCAGGTGGTGGAAGAGGGGTGATCAAAGAAATGGAAAAGACTCTTCCATCACCCCTCTTCCACCACAGGGAAGAAGTATGAGTAGCCTGTATGCGTGCCCCCAATACAAATAGCCAGATTAGTTATATTTGTTGTAAAAAACATTAAGTTGGAGAAGCAGCTGTAGAGATGAACACCAGAGACACAGAGGTGGGAAAAGAAGCACCCAGGGTATATATAATATGACAGCTAAAAAAAAAAAAAGGTGAGGTGGCTCACCTCAATGAAGACAAATTTGAGTAATAACAAATTTTAATATGCACTTGGCAACACATTCCGTGGGTCTCAGCCCACTTCCTCAGGCCAAATACAGTGCCAGAGTAATCCCAGCCAGAGCAAAAGGCGAACCTACTTTTTCATACCAAGAGAGCGACCGCGTCCAGTTCATCTGGGCACCTGAGTGGAGTCGGGTTTGTGCACCTCCACCTGCCTACAGTGGTTGGTTGCCTGCCTGCAACCTCCCTTTGTGAGTACCATTTTTTAATCTACCTAACTCGCCACTACTGTGACGTACTGTACCATTGAGGCTTCTGTTGTGTTTTTGTATCCTTCCCTCCGGGGTGTTCTCAGGTCACCCCACCTACTCTTACCAGAGACACAGGGCCAGATTTATCAAAGCATTACCGACAGTTTTTTCTTCTAAAAATGTTGTAACCAGCAGATGAACAGCTCTGCTTGATGCTAAGAAACTTCTCAAATACTTCTCAAATACTACGTAATAGCAGCGTGGATTTCTAGAGCTGCACTACAGTTAAGAAAAGTGCAAATCCATCCCTAAACTGCTGCAGATTAGCCACTAAAAGATCGCTCCTCGTCAATTGGCGTGAACGCAGCGGCAGCCCCAGGACCGCCGAACGCTGATCGGCGTTATGTCCTGGGGCGTGTTTTGCAGGAGATTGCGTGCGCTGATGCGCGTGCATCTCCGCTTGGCTGACAGAGCTCCGCACTGCCATCAGTCTCCCAGCGGTGATCGTGGCGGTGGTTAAGAAGTGCTTTATAGCAGTTCTCCAGATAGTGCAGGCTGGACATGATTTGTGAAGGGCTTCTCCCTGCTCACTCATAGCCTGCTGACAGCAAATGTGTTGGTTACCTCAGCAACAGCAATTTCCCTCACACACTGCACTGCCTGAGAGACCTTCCTAACTCATCCCATTCCTAACAGCTTAAATAGGAACTCCAGTGAAAATAATGTAATAAAAAAGTGCTTCATTTTTACAATAATTATGTATAAATGATTTAGTCAGTGTTTGCCCATTATAAAATCTTTTATATCCCTGATTTATTACATGGTGACATCTTTACTGTTGACAGGTGATGTAGCTGCTGCATGCCTTTTTGGCAATGCAACAAGGTTCACAGAGAGGAAACTGCCAGGAGTCCCACAGTCCTCAGAGCTTCTTGTGGGAGGGGTTTCACCACAATATAATTCATACAGAGCCCCCTGATGGTCTGTTTGTGAAAAGGAATAGATTTCTCATGTAAAAGGAGGTATCAGCTACTGATTGGGATAAAGTTCAATTCTTGGTCGGAGTTTCTCTTTAAGAAGGAATCTGCACTATTTAGTGATTTCTTAGGATGTCTGAGACCGTTCTGCATGGATTTCTAAAAACCTACCAATATTTTGTCTTAAGCAATCTTCATAAATGTCCCCCACAGATCCTTCCACAGCTGTATCCTCCATGATCCCATCTCCATGCCTATGTATAGTTCTTATCTTGCTTTTTGATGTGAATGGCAGAAAGGCAATGATCTCTCGCTTCCATATGCACTTCATCAGTTGGTCACAGCAATATAGCATGAAACGGTACATCAAACAAAATCAATTGATTATTGCTCCTATTTGTTCGTTGAAGTTCCATTACGAGTGCACTGGGGCTGCATGACTTATTGTGCATGCAGTAATCACTTCTGGAATTGGTACTATTTATTATCATGCCGGGTATAGAGCTCATGTGCTCTGCCTGATGGATAGCCGTACGGCTGTGATTGACATGTCCAGTATTACATGGTTATAAAGGGTAAGCAGCTCCGGGAAAATGTATGTCGTCACCGACTTGACCGTCTGACTCCATGTGGTTCACAAGTTTAGACCATTTTTATTTCCAGAGAGAGATTGTTTTTTAACCACTTCATGCCATGAGCTCGTTTACCCTTATCACCAACAGCAACTTTCACCTTTCAGTACTGCTCTCATTCATTCGGCAATAACTTTATCACTACAGGACCCACCTAAACACTTTAATGTTTACAACCCTTCCCTTCATTTCCCTTGGTGACACTCACAGCCTGGAACACCCCCAAGGGTCATAAAACGAGTGTGGTCATCATGATCTTCTCAACCAAAATAAGTGTAGCCACAAAAACACTTGAACTGGTGTAAGGAAGGAAAGTTAGTAGTTCCCCCCCCCCCCCCCACCCCTGGGCACCCCTGCAGTCACATGGGTTGCTCTCCTGTAGTTACGCCCAAGCAGCCACACAACACATAATCATTTGATTTCATCTGAACAAGGTATGGAATGATATGGCTTTGTGGGTGTGAGTTAATAAGAGAGGTTTAGTACTGAATTTAAATTATAAAGAACCACAACCATTAGAAATGTTGTAAGGGGTTAAAAAAAGAGACCACAGTTCTCCTACTTAAAATGATATACCAAGTACAAAGAAAAATGAATACGTGTTTGAAGAGTATTTCTAGGCCAGACATGTGAAACCGGTCCTTCGAGGGCCGAGGTCCTCACACATTTTTGATACAGCTCACATTAATTGATGGGTCTGAATCAGGAAAGGTGTGGTCCATCAGGTAGAACACATTCCTCTCTCTCTCAGTCCATCCTAAACACTGGCACAGATCTGGCCCTCCAGGCCTGGAGTTCGACACCTGTGATCTAGGCAATGTTACATGCTTGTCTCAAGAGATGACATTTAAGGTTATGCATACAAAGGCTGATTGGCCGAAGCGTATAGGTGGGCAGAGGCTGGACGGTGTGGCGTGTGCGAGCCTCGGAAGCCCTTGCTGATCCCCGCTATGCAGCTGGCAGCGAGTAGATTGCGAGCATTTCTGTAAACATTCCCCCACTCAACAACTCACTTGGGGGCCAGGCATGATTGTCTATGCTCTGAGCAGAGGATGACCATCTAAGGAGAGCGGTGAGAGACATCTGATAGAAGGCCGCCGTGCTGACACAAAACTGCTTACAAGTGCTTGTTAGTAGCATTACATCAGCATCAAGTACTTGAATTGTTTTGTACAAGATAAAAGGATCAGACAGTCCTTTTTCAATCGGGTCAAGTAGCTCATGGTTCAGTGTTCCTGGCCTCTAGCAGTGTCACAGATATCTTTGAATCTCTATGGGGACTTTGAGTTATCCTATTTTGTGCATCTTAGGGGGCATTTTGCCATTTGGAACAGGACTTTATTATTTGAGGCCATATTCCATCTGATGGGAGAACTGTTAGTGAGCAGCCCAAAAAATGTCTCTGTGTTTTTAAAATGTTTGATTCACAAGCTGCCCAGCTATTGTGCTGTGAGGTGGCCAGCAGTGTTACTGTATGCGTGGTAAGGAGTATGACAGCAAAGTCCACATCTAGCCAGTCCAGTATTTTTGCAGTGTTTGCAAATTTTTATAGTTTTTATCCTATTTTGAAGCAATTCCTGTGTATGTGTAAATAAAGTTTGTATTGTTTTTTCACACTCCAAGACGCCTTGTATACTCCTTTTTTTCTAGCTTTTTGTATCTATTTGGAGTTTGAGCGCTCAATGAAGCGCCAAGCCCCACCCTCGGCATAGAGAAGGAAGGGGGATTAGTTAACAACATCCAAAGAGGTGATTAATTAATCACTGGCATATGTAGGTATGCCCTGTAGAGCTATTGTTTTTCTAGAAGTTTATACTTACAGATTTCAAGGTTTGGTGACTGATGAAGGAGAAGATAATGAGAAGTCTTTGGATGCAAGAGTGCAGTGAGGTGATGAAAGCAGAAAGTCATATGCAGAGCAGATGGGATTAGGATAGTATCTGGGAATTAGTCAGGAAATATATGGAGGGCCCAGACTGTAAAGAGCTTATAGGCCCCTTTTACACTCACATTGCAAATGTGTTGCACAGGGTAATGCAATGGCAATGCAAGGGTATAGGGCCTTGCACGCGTCATATTGAGATGAAAGCTTCCGCCGAGTGTACGCAAAGTCTGCAGCGTGTTACCGTATGATTTCAGTGGCAACGCAGCAGAGGCAGAAGTCATTGGAGTCATTGGGTGATGCAGGACTTCAATCGACGGGAGCGTGGTGCATCGCAGTGCGCATGTGCGACTGACGGGAATCCCAGTGACTTGGCTTCATGCCCAGCAGGGAGTACATCGCTAAGCGGGGGGTGGCACTATGCATATGGCCCTCTCGGTGCACTCTGCTGCAGGGCCATATGTTTGTAATTTTTTGTATTGCAGTGGGAAGCAGCAGGAGCATTGTATCCCAACGCAACGCAAAAATAAGTGTAAAACCGGCTGCAGGGTAGGAACACACTAGGCAGAATCGCATATCCACTTTGCACTCTGTGCTATGGAAACCGCATATGCGATTCTGTCTAGCGTTTTCCTACCCTTAAAGAGGGATTGTCAGCCACAAAATCAAATTCCATTTACACAGCAAAGTGTTTGTAATGCTGCCAGGAATCTCACCCTGCATTGCAAGCACTTCAGATATCTTTCTGCTGTAATAAATCTTATCTGTCAGCCTGGCTCTATTCTATGTCATCGCTGTTGGAGAAAGCTTGTTATCTCCCCTCCCACATTCCTGCTTCTCACTGATTGGTCTGAACACACTTTAGTGTGACAGACCGAGGCTGAAACATGATCCTGTGCTCACACATGTTTACAAGCAATTCAGAGATGACTCAGCAGATTGGAGGAGAAAAGAAAAAATCTTAAGGGAGGAAATGACGTCAGGATTTAGCTTCACACTATGGGAAAAAGACATGACCCCTGCCAGTAACAGCATTGTCTTCATTTACTATATAAAATTCACTGAAATCAAAACATGGACAGTATAATACATCTGTTTTGTAAGTAGATCAAGTATTTATCTACTTATATATGTGTATATCGGACTCAAAGTGTTTGCAAGTGAGTCAATAGAGCACACTCAGTAGTCAGTAGCAGTTACATCGTTACATAGTTACATAGTTAGTTTGGTTGAAAAAAGACATTTGTCCCTCAAGTCCAACCAGAAAATAAATAAATAATAAATAAATAGAAATAAAACACCATCCTGAACCTGTATTCTGAACCTGAACACATCCCATTTGATCCAAGGAAAGGCAAAAAATCTTACAAAGGCTGAGCCAATTAGCCTTAAAAGGGAAAAATTCCATCCCGACTCCAAATGGCAGTCAGATAAATCCCTGGATCAACTCTTCCAGGAATTACCTAAAAATTATAGCCGTGGATGCCCTTCAATGCAAGGAAAGCATCCAAGCCCTCTTTAAAGGACCTCTGTCACAAAAATTTTAAAATTTAAAATACATGTTAACATAAACAAATAAGAAGTTCGTTTCTTCCGGAGTGAAATCAGCCAGAAATTACTTTTCTCCTATGTTTCTGTCACTTACAGTAAGTAGTACAAATCTGACATTACTGACAGATTTTGGGCTAGTCCACCTACTCATGGGGGGGGGGGGGTGATAAGGGTTTTCTTTATTTTTAAAAGCACTTAGTGAATGGCAGTTGCTCCGTCCAACTGCCAAAAAAGTGTACAGTGAGCAGGGAGGCTGGCCAGCGTCTTTGTATAAATCTTTTACATGGAATGTCTTTAATATACAGAGTAAAGAGCTGAGAATCCCCTATGGAGAGATGGACGAGCCCAAAACCTGTCAGTAATGTCAGATTTCTACTACTTACTGTAAATGCCAGCAACATAGGAGATAAGTAATTTATAGCTCATTTTACTCAGGAAGAAACGTACTTCGTTTTACATGTTAAGATTTTCGCAACAGTTCCTCTTTAAATGAAAGTGTTAGGGAGGGAGTCTCACCCAAGAACTCCTTATTGAAAAGGTATTGGCTTACTGAATAGGAAGAGACAAGATTTGAACCCTGAGCCCTTAACAATCACATTATCCAGCCACCGCTGAAACAACTGCCTAAACTTTCTATTATGTTATTCAGACTTTTTTTTTGCTATATTAAGGTTACAGTCTCATACAGTCATACATGCTAGGTATTGTCCCTGCCTCTTTCCGATATGCCACTTATGGTACTTTCCACAGGTGTCCAATTATCATTATGGCACTGCATTGATATACAATGTTTGTTGTCAACAAGAAAACAGTTCGCTGTGTGGCACATCCTACAGCATAATCTCTGTGAGCTAAGGCTAGGTTCACACTGGCAGCGATACCAAATGACCTGTGTAATGGCAAACGCCATCAAGCACTGTTACAGGACGTGTGCTCCGCTAATACAAAGAAAAAACAGTCCAACAGGTAATGGTAGCAAAGAATCCAGAACGTGCACCTTCCATCCAAACGGTTTATTACCATAGAAAAGAGACAGTGCTACATTGCGGTCGAATATTGTTGTGTACAATCAATTTGCCATACAAAACAAAGTTGTGTCCAGATCTTACGTGTCCGGTAGACTTGTGGTCATAGGTTCAGGAGGTGGCTGGTGGGCACCAGGATGGCGAGCGACGGCCGTTTCGCGTCCAAATGACTCTTTTTCACAGACTTTTGGGGTGCAGAAAACAACATAGCGGTAATAAATAGTATGCTTGAGAGGGAGACTTTTTGTCTGTCTAGCTGTAGGAATTTGCATCACACCCAATGGAGTAGCTAAAGAGCTATGGTCTGCAGTGCATGTTTCACATCGGGCCCCTTCAAGCACTCTATACAAAACAATTAATAAGGAGCACCAAAACCTGCCAAGGATAGCCGCAGGGTTAGAGACGTGTAAGCAGGGCAGGGCTACAGCTTGTTAGTTATTACCACTATTCAAAGCATGTATACAGGTGATCATCACAAGCAAAGCACCAATGAACAGCTAATGCAGGAGTTCAGGCGGGCCCTTCTCATAACTGTTTCTGAGCACAGGCCACACAGGCAAAGGTCTGGGCAGAGATAGATTAAGGTGGCAAGGTAGTAGATTTAGGACCCCCTGTGGTCATTTTGGTAAGCTGAAGTGGAGAGAGGTGGCAGGTGGGCCACTTGACACCCACTAGGGCCCTCATAGGTTGCCTGGTGGATAATCCTGCTATGACCTGGGCCACGCTCTGGTTTACATGGTGCAATACTGAACCCTCTGTGTAAATTAATTCTGTTTTAGGCAGTCTGCAATACACAGCACAGTATATAGAATATTTTGCATAGTGTGTGGGTGGTTGGGTGTGTGTGTGGCAGAGTGGGTGTTGCAGGTTGTTGTGTCCGGGGCACAAAACAGATCAGAAATGTGTAGCTCCTAACTGTCCCTCTTTTGGAGGGACAGTCCCTCTTTGGGAGCCCTGTCCCTCTTTCTGTCCTCCTCTGTCCCTCTTTTTGTCCTCCTCCTCATTTGTCCCTCTTTCAGGACTTTGTCCCTCTTTCTATGTATATATATATATATATATATATATATATATATATATATATATATATATATATATATATATATATACAGGATCTTCTCAAAAAATTAGCATATTGTGATAAAGTTCATTATTTTCTGTAATGTACTGATAAACATTAGACTTTCATTAATTTTAGATTCAAATACACACAACTGAAGTAGTTCAAGCCTTTTATTGTTTTAATATTGATGATTTTGGCATACAGCTCATGAAAACCCAAATTTCCTATCTCAAAATATTAGCATATTTCATCCGACCAATAAAAGAAAAGTGTTTAACAAAAAAAGGTCAACCTTCAAATAATTATGTTCAGTTATGCACTCAATACTTGGCCAGGAATCCTTTTGCAGAAATGACTGCTTCAATGCGGCGTGGCATGGAGGCAATCAGCCTGTGGCACTGCTCAGGTGTTATGGAGGCCCAGGATGCTCCGATAGCGGCCTTAAGCTCATCCAGAGTGTTGGATCTTGCGTCTCTCAACTTTCTTGTCACTATATCCCACAGATTCCCTATGGGGTTTAGGTCAGGAGAGTTGGCAGGCCAATTGAGCACAGTAATACCATGGTCAGTAAACCATTTACCAGTGGTTTTGGCACTGTGAGCAAGTGCCAGGTCGTGCTGAAAAATGAAATCTTCATCTCCATAAAGCTTTCAGCAGATGGAAGCATGAAGTGCTCCAAAATCTCCTGATAGCTAGCTGCATTGACCCTACCCTTGATAAAACACAGTGGACCAACACCAGCAGCTGACATGGCACTCCAGACCATCACTGACTGTAGGTACTTGACACTGGACTTCAGGCATTTTGGCATTTCCCTCTCCCCAGTCTTCCTCCAGACTCTGGCACCTTGATTTCCGAATGACATGTAAAAGTTGCTTTCATCCGAAAAAAGTACTTTGGACCACTGAGCAACAGTCCAGTGCTGCTTCTCTGTAGCCCAGGTCAGGCGCTTCTGCCGCTGTTTCTGGTTCAAAAGTGGGTTCATGCTTCCATCTGCTGAAAAGCTTTATGGAGATGAAGATTTCATTTTTCAGCACGACCTGGCACTTGCTCACAGTGCCAAAACCACTGGTAAATGGTTTACTGACCATGGTATTACTGTGCTCAATTGGCCTGCCAACTCTCCTGACCTGAACCCCATAGAGAATATGTTGGATATTGTGAATAGAAAGTTGAGAGACGCAAGACCCAACACTCTGGATGAGCTTAAGGCCGCTATCAAAGCATCCTGGGCCTCCATAACACCTGAGCAGTGCCACAAGCTGATTGCCTCCATGCCACGCCGCAATGAAGCAGTCATTTCTGCAAAAAGGATTCCCGACCAAGTATTGAGTGCATAACTGAACATAATTATTTGAAGGTTGACTTTTTTTTGTTTTAAAAACACTTTTGTTTTATTGGTCAGATGAAGTATGCTAATTTTTTGAGATAGGAAATTTGGGTTTTCATGAGCTGTATGCCAAAATCATCAATATTAAAACAATAAAAGGCTTGAACTACTTCAGTTGTGTGTATTTGAATCTAAAATATATGAAAGTCAAATGTTTATCAGTACATTACAGAAAATAATGAACTTTATCACAATATGCTAATTTTTTGAGAAGATCCTGTATATATATATATATATATATATATATATATATATATATATATATATATATATATATATATATATATATATATCTACTAAAAAATGTGTTTGATTGAGTCTAAACTGTATTCCCATACTTTAAATTGATATGTTACTAATCTTAAAATGTTAATATGAAGGAAAATGAACCAGGATAGAAAGGACCAGTGTGGTTTGAATTATAAAACAACCTATCTTTCTTATGAAACCTTTATGGTATGCGTGACTAGGGGTGTGACGGGGCGTGATCAGGGGTGTGGCTTAAGTGTCCCTCTTTCTCATTTCAAAAAGTTGGGAGGTATGGAAATGGTCCTGGCCCCTTTGATCCAGGGGCCTTAGTGTGGCCACAACCTTTACATCAGCTATTGCTAGATCACTAATCACTGGTTCAAGCAGGGCCGGAGCTACCATAGGAAAAAATGGGCAATTGCCCTAAGGCCCCAGAGCCTGTAGGGGCCCCCAAGGTGTCCCCCCCATCTTAACTTTTGCTCTCCAGGGACTCTGCAGAGTCTGTTAAGTTGGGAGGTGATTGGGGGAGGGTCAGCAGCCAGCTCTTGAGCCCAGGAGGAAAATTTGGCTGCAACAAAGGGCCTCTAATGATGCTTTTTGGTCGGGGGGTGTCTGTTGGGGGGCCCCCAGGCTAATTTTACCCTAGGGCCCAATTGTTACTTGAACTGTCCCTGGGTTCAAGAGCAGCTTAACCTAGGCATCCATCCCTTTCAAATTCACAACCTCTTTCTCGGAATCTTTAATGTAACTGCTAAAAATCTCTGCCTGGAAAATAACATCCACATATTATTGTTTACCTAAACAAATGTAGTGTGTTTTTTTTTTTTTTTTTAGTTTTCTTCACTTAATTTTTTGGCTGTCATTTCCTGGCAGATAATTTTTGAATTGCTTTCTATTTTGACAGCTAAAAGTTTATGTACCGCTAATGACTATTCTCAGCTTCTTCTCCTCCTGTTAGCATTCCAAGAAGACTTGACTGGCTAAAATCCAGCGTTGTTATGTAAATGACACTTAATGCAGATTTAGTTATTCAAATTTATTGGCAGAATGTAATTTAAATGAAAGCAGATTTCTTTGGAAAGAAAATCAGATAAACAAAAGTTTGTCAACAATGTTAACTTGTGAAGTAAACTTACAATGGCAGGTTGGAGGCTGAGCAAGGAGAATGGGGTTAATAAGTATATAAGGGAAAGGAGCGTTACCTGCTCTCTACGGTTTCTACACTGCACAAAAACTCAGGAAGCAGATAGTTATGTGCACGATTTTAGCATAATTATAATTTCGCACTGTAATTTGCAATTACGCTGCAAAATTGTAATGCAAAAATGTGGAGAAATTCTTAATTAATTTTCTATATAAACGTAATCAGCAACTGTAATTTCACAATTTTGTCAAATGTTTACACAATTTTGCGCCGATTTTGTCGGTTAATAGCAAAGCCCCTCATACTTGCATGCTTTATCACCCAAATTGCTAGGTATGTTAAGGGGAATAGTGGGAATACGTTATTTTTTTTTTCAAAAAGACCTTGTAGTTTTTGAAATAATTGATTTTTAAAATGCAAGGGAGAAAGGGTTTGCATACTGTCATTTTTTTTGAGTTTATCTTCCTGGGCGTTACGGACGAGCTCAGCTCGTCCAGTAACGCCACAGTGCACTGCTCAAGCCCTGGTGGGCCAATTTGAACAATTTTTTTTTCAAACACGCAGCTAGCACTTTTCTTGCTGTGTGTTTGTTGCGATCGCCGCCGCTCACCGCCGATCTACCGCTACCCGCCGCGAAAGAGGCCTCCCCCGCAGACCCCTTGCGCAGCCTGGCCAATCACCGGCAGGCTGCGCTATGGGGTGGATCGGGACTCCCCCTGACGTCATGACACCGATGACGTCAATGACGTCATCGCAATCGTCGACAAGGCGATGGTGGAAACCAATACAAGAAATCCCGTTCAGAATGGGATTTCCTGTTGGGTATTTGCGCCGGCGGCGATTGGAGGGGTGGGTGGGAAAGCGAAGGGAGGGGGGAAGCATGTAGCTAGCGCTAGGCTAGCTACATGTAAAAAAAAAAAAAATAGCTTAAAAAAACCCTCCCATGGCCGTGCACCGCAATAAATCAGAACGCCAGGGAGGTTAAAAATGATTTTTCCTTTGCATTTCTAAAATCAATTTTTTAAAAAAAACAACTGCAAGTTCTTTTTGTAAAATTCTGGTGACGATAGCTTGTATGGGGACTTTGCTATTAACCGCTGAAGGTGGCACAAAATTAAGCAAAATGTTGCTTCATAATTACAAATGGATTATGCAAAGGTATCCTCTTGTGATTTAAAACATCCATGTACTGCGTTGCAGTTCACAGAATGGAAAGTCCTGACCAGCAGTATTTTTACTACAATGGACCACAAACGCAGGGTGCTCAACGTTTGTGACAAATGCAAAAGAAACGTATGAGGATGCAAAGTGTCCATTCCCACTAGGCTGGTTGGGGCATGTTAAACGCAAAAACTTACCCGTCCTATGGTTTCGCTGCCACTAGCATCCGCCACTCGGTCCACTGCAGGGGTGAGGCTGGTATATACAGATTGGAGGCCGGCAAAAGCAAGGGTCTCCGCATTGGATTGCAAAAGACCGATTGGGCAAGGCTCCGTTATGATCAGGCCCGTTTCTAGGGCCGGGCTCCCTGGGCGCCGAAGGACTGTGGGCGCAGTAACGGAGGGGGGAGGCGCAGCCGCGGGGAGGGCAGCCTGACCTCTCCCTCCCTTCCTCTCCTGGCGCCCTCCGTGCTCCCCCCTCCGAGTCTGACTGCACAGGAAGCGCTGTGTACAGAGTGCATTAGCGCAACTCACCTCCCTCCCTGGTTTCAGTTGCTGCCGGTCTCCTCTTCTCTTCATAGCCGCTCATACACACGCTGCTTCCTTTTTACCCGGAAGCAGCGTGTCAGCGGCTATGTGGAGAAGGCAGAAGAGGAGACCGGCGGCGATTGGAACCAGGGAGGGAGGTGAGTTGCGCTAATGCGCTCTGTACACAGCGCTTCCTGTGCAGTCAGACTCGGAGGGGGGAGCACGGAGGGCGCCCGGAGAGGAAGGGAGGGAGAGGTCGGGCTGCCCTCCCCGCGGCTGCGGCTCCCCCCTCCATTATGGGGGGGCAGCTTCCTATCTAACCTATACTGGGGGGCACCTACCTAATCTAACCTATACTGGGGGGCACCTACCTAATCTAACCTATACTGGGGGGCACCTACCTAATCTAACCACACTGGGGGCACCTACCTAATCTAACCTATACTGGGGGGCACCTACCTAATCTAACCTATACTGGGGGGAAGCTACCTATCTAACCTATACTGGGGGGCACCTACCTAATCTAACCTATGCTGGAGGGCACCTACCTAATCTAACCTATACGGGGGGGCACCTACCTAATCTAACCACCCTGGGGGGCACCTACCTAATCTAACCACACTGGGGGGCACCTACCTAATCTAACCTATACTGGAGGGCCCCTACCTATCTAAACTGTATTGGGGGCACCTACCTACCTAGCTTATACTGGTGGCAACTATACTGGCTACCTATATTGGAGGCACCTACCTAACTAACCTATACTGGGGGCACCTACCTATCTAACCTAGGATGGGGGCAACTATTCTGACTCCCTATATTAGGGGCACCTACCTATCTAACCTATACCGGGGGCACCTGCCTATCTAACCTATACCGGGGGCACCTGCCTATCTAACCTATACTGGGGGCAACTATACCGGCTACCTATACTGGAGGCACCTACCTGGCCTGGCTAACCTATACTGGGGCACCTATGCCTAGCTACCTATACTATGCCTAGCTACCTATACTGGGGGGACCTATAGCTGGCTACCTATACTGAGTACAACTAGACCTGGCTAACCTACACTGCGGACATGTATACCTGGCTTCGCGGGGGTGGGGGGGCGCAATTATAATCCTCGCCCTGGGTGTATTTTAGCCTAGAAACTGCCCTGGTTATGATCCTGATCTCCCGTGGAGTGCGCATTAAGTGGTTGCAGGCCTGAAGTGCTTTGAGTCAGCCAGATGAAAAGCGCAATATGAATGTTCTGTGTCTCTTGTCTCCGTTGTGCTTTCTCGGTTCCCAGATTGCCTTGGCCCACTCCTTTCCAGGTATAAAAACTGGGCCTGTACCGGGGAATTAAACAACATGTACTATACATAAATCAATTCAGCAGGATAGGTCAGAATTTCCAAATCACATGCGCCCGTGTATTTTCTTGTGCCTTTGCCATGGAAGAGGAAGCAGAAGCTGGGAGATAAGAGCACTATTTATACTTCTTGATATCATTAGATACGGTAATGTCTTTAATTGGATTAAAGCTGGCTGAGCAATTTAGAATAATCATTAAAGTTACAGTTCAGGCACAGAGTTTATTTTTAGGATCCATTTACTACATCATTTTTTTTTTATCAATTATGAATAAAATAGATTTTTAAACATAGTTGCTACTGCAAAAAAAAAAAGAAGAAAAAAAAAGAGGAAAGAAAGAAAAAGGGGAATACACTAACGGCACCAATTCAAAGACTATCATATCCTTCCCAGTGACCTACAGTTGCCTGCTTACTCCCATCTAGTCCGAAAAACTCCCCTATAGTCACATGGGCATGCAGAAGGGAGTGTGATTGCTTTGCCAGCCGAAGCCACGCCTCCCTGCTAAGGACTCGCTTTCACATGCGCGTTTTCAGCCGCACTTATGGAAACGTGATCACTGGGACATCAGAGAGTGCGTAGACTGCAATGTCTGATGTTTCCATACATGCGCTGCGACTGACCACTGAATTGCAGTGCATGGTTGCCTGCATTTTGGGGCAATTGCGCCCGTTATCCTATTCATTATAATGAATGGGATTGCAAGCATCGCCCCCCCCCCCCCCCCGGGGAGTCATGTGCAATGCAGAGCCACGCTTAGCGCACGGCTCTGTATTGCACAATGGAAACGAACCTTAACTCATAACTTTAAGTCCCCGGTAGGCAGGCACATCTTTACACTGACGATGAGGGGGCGGAGCAGACAACTGGAGGCTACAATACTGCAACTGTTTTAAAGTGTAACTGTCAAGCATACAATAAAAAATCAATTCTTATTTTTATCTGGTAAACAAATAATACTGATGCTAACCAGGCAATTCAAAATAAAAAAAAAAATCCCTGTTACTTTTCTTGTTGATAAATGATCGTTCCCCAGTTTACCTGACTCTTTTTTGGTACTTTGTCGCACAAAGGAAGTTGCAGGGCATGCTGGGTTGTCGTTTTCTGCTTCTTTATTTCCCCTCAGACTTAGCTAATGCAGCCTGTTTGGATGAAGCCTATTTCCCTCCTGTTTTCCATCCCACACCTCTGTTCCTCTCTGATTGGCCAATATTTCTCATGCTGAGACAATGCACTTTCTATTGCAGAGCTGGGTGGGAGTGCCTGAAGACTGGGAGGAGGGCGAGCATTGCATACACAATCAGGCAGAGGAGAGTAAGAGAGGAAATGACATCAGGATTGGCTTCAAAATAGACACAGTTAAAATGGAGAATCCTAAGAAGATTTTTTTTTTTTTACTATAGAAAGTCACTAAAATCAAAACGTGGACAGTGCAATACATATGTTATATAAGTAGAGCAAGTATTTATCTACTAGTGGCTGGATAGTGTTAAGGGCTCTGCCTCTGCCACAGGAGACCAGGGTTTGAATCTCAGTTCTGCCTGATCAGTAAACGAGCACCTATTCAGTAGGAAACCTTGGGCAAGACTCCATAACACTGCTACTGCCTATAGAGTGCTTCCTTGTGCCTGCAGCTCTGGCGCTTTGAGTCGACCTGTAGAAAAGTGCAATATAAATGTTCTGTGTCTGTTAAATATGTATGTTTTTTTTTCTGAAATAGTATGGCTGACAGTTCCTCTTTAAAACACATTTTGTGTGCATTATAAAGGTGGTAGGAAGCACCCCAAAAGCAAAGGGTCCGTCTCCTCCCACCTTGTGTAGTCTAACCTCCACTGTGGAGCACCTCCTGTCATAATACATCAAGTGGTACCTTCTTGGTTTTTTTTTACTTGAAGCCTATCAGACCGAAAGGAAGACATAATATCCATGTGGAGACGGAATTATCCACATGTTAGATACAGTGGTTACCTATTAGCGTTGTACTTTTTAGTTTGATGTACAGGCTAGCGGAGAGGGAAAAGAGTGATAGAGTCGCCGTTCTCCACATAGTAAACTGCTAACTTCAACCCCTGCTCCCCCAATTGCACACTCCATTAATGGATACCCGAACTGGCATGTGACATGATGAGATAGACATGGGTATGTACAGTGCCTAGCACACAAATAACTATGCTGTGTTCCTTTTTTTCTTTCTCTGCCTGAAAGAGTTAAATATCAGGTATGTAAGTGGCTGACTCAGTCTTGACTCAGACAGGAAGTGACTACAGTGTGACCCTCACTGATAAGAAATTGCAACTATAAAAAACTTTCCTAGCAGAAAATGGCTGTATCAGCCTCCATATCCCTCCCACTCCAGTTGTATTTTAAACATTTTTAAGTATTGAAGTTATGTGCATCTATAGAAAAAAACATGTATTATAAAAAATATAGGAAAGCCTGGATTTTTTTTTAAGTCAAAAACTTTTTTTTACTATCCTTAGCTACATTTTTGACACTTCCCAAGTAAGAGTACAGCTCACCAGAGAAAACCTCACTGAATACCTTGCAGCACTTTATTGGGTCATGTCATCAGGATCAGTATTTTCAATATCTGTGGCCAAATACTTTCCCCAAGACCCATAACTAAGTATAACTAATATCGTTAAGAAAAAACAATAATGAGACTACATAGCCCACAAGACCTATAAAAGACAAGACTCAGCAGTTTACTTAGATACATCTATAATAATCTCCTATTAGTTATATTGTGCCACCAATCCTTATAAGTATTTAACTTGGCATATGCCCTTGGGCTGTTCTCATTAAAATCAGCCTTATTAAGGAACTCCTGTACTTTCAGGCATTCTAGCAATGGCAAGTCATTTAAAAAAAAAAAGAATTTGGGTATGACAGATCTGAAAGCTGTTAATATAACATTCACAAAAATGGACACTGAAACATTTTTCTGTATGTCTATATACTGTCATCATAGCATATTCTAATATATAACAAGAAGATATACACAATATGACACATCCTAGAAGCAGAGATGGATTTGTTAGAATGTAAGTATACTTGAATTCTAGCCTCAGGTACTGAAGTCTAGTAAAAGACTTGAGATACAGGTTCTCTTTAAGCAGAGTTTCTCGTAGAAGAAATGATGCGGACAGTTACTGGGAACTTGTTCCTTGTTGAAGGCCACAGGTCTAACTGCCCCCGACAGTTAGTCTACGTGAACGGTAAACAAAGGCGATATTTACAAAATATTACATTCTTTGTAACTAGGTTATAAGCAATGGAATATTAAATGATATTAAATAGTGAGGTGCGTCATATGCCTATGCCCGCCAATTGTAGGCTTGGGGGGTATGGCTCCTGTAATGGGATCCTAGGCAATGTAGTAGACTTGGGTCCCGCCCTATGGGCCTTTTGGTAAGCTGAAGTGAAGAGGGGTTAAAGTAAGTGGCAGCTGGGCCCCTTGACACCCATTAGGCCCAAAGCACCTGCCTAGGTTGCCTGGTGGTGATCCTCCTTTGTCTAGAAGCGATTATGGTGTGCAGGGCAACCACAACACCACCACCACCACAAATTCATTAGATCTTTTCTGCAAATTATCTGGTCCCTTATTCAATTCCCTTTTCCCTAAGTTTTCTCCCAGAAGATCATTTTTCATTTACTCTGGGCTGGGGGGACATTGTCCATTTTCTTTCACCTAGACGGGTGGGGGAACAAATTATATGCCATTTGGGACCACAAAAACTTTAGCAGCACCCCTGGGCACTCTGGATATGTTGGTGTTGCAACGGGGATGTTGTACACGTTAGATTTCCGGCTGAATTTAACTCTTAAATGCCAGCTATTTTATTTTTAAAAAGCAACATGCCCGTGTCATCTATGACAGCAGCACAGAGATTCACAAAAAAGATCGGCACCTCCACAAAAAAAGCTCTTTTACATATAAAACATAGCTCTTTATTTTATCTCATTAAAAAAGGTTACATAAAAAAGGGTGTAGGTCAGGAGGTCTGAAACAGAGGGCTGTCACTGGTAGCAACCTTACGCTGTTTGACACCCTTTTTTATGGAAACCTTTTTAATGAGATAAAATAAAGAGCTATGTTTTATACATAAAAGAGCTTTTTTTTGTGGAGGTGCCGACTTTTTTTGTGGATTCCACGTTAGTCTGTAAGGATGCCATTAAGGTTCAAATAAATTTGAGATAATTGAGAATTGTGCTGATTATTACAGGGATGGTCGTAGTCAGTCAACTTTGCTACGCTGGAACTATGCGTAGCTTTACGCAGTTACGCTTAGACAAACTACGGCTTTGAAATCAAATATTCGCTTCATATGCATTTCGTAGACTACACGTTAAAATACGCAATTACGCGTAGTGCGAAGCGTAGTGTATGCGGATGCTTATGCCCGTATGCAGAAAATTGTACGCATTAATTTCTCTTTAATTGCGTATGCCGGAAACTCTTCTATGCGTAAATTTGTAAGCATCGAATCACACGCGGAAAATTAGACGCGAGTAATGCATTCGTAGTTCACTACGCAATACACATGTTAACTATGCATAGTGGGCGTAAGCTACGCGTAGCGGTACTTCGCTATGCGTAAATTCATAAGCGTAGTTTAGCAACTTCACTTACAAACTACGATGCGTAGATGCGAACTACGATGCGTAAATTCGCACTGGAGTAGTTTCTGCTCATCCCTGGATTATTACAATACAGAATTATGCTAATAATTACAGAAATCTATTGATAAATGGACAAATCAAATCTTGCAGTGAAAACATTTGATCCATTTGGTCCATTGTACGCTGCATAGATTTGTAACATATGCAAATAATTCAAAGATGATGCAGAATTATGCAAATTTATAGTAAAGTAGAAAGTTGGCACTGAGCCAAAGCTTTGTACTAAAGGTCTTTTGGACATCCACGGCAAAGTAATATGTGGAAACTGAAGGTAGTAGTTTTGCCAGAACACCTACAGATGTCCACGGCAGTCTAAGGGTTAATATAGCATGTGTACGTACCTTTAAAGACAAGGTTAATGACCTCTAGCAAGTGGTCTTCTCTAAAGCCACAGCTCCAAGAGCCTATGTCTGGCCTGCAAATCTATACACAAGTCCTGTCCGACCTACATCTCTGACCTGGTTAGCAGATACACACCTGGCCACCCGCTTCGCTCCTACAACAACCTCCTCCTAACCACCCCACGCATCTCGCACTCCCATGCATGACTACAGGACTTCCCTAGAGCTTCCACCATCCTGTGGCACTCTCTCCCACTGCAAATCAGGCTTTCCCCCTTCTTCAGCACCTTCAGACAAGCCCTCAAAACTCATCTCTTCAAGAAGGCCTACCTCACCTCATTGATGCCTTAACTCTTACTGCCAAGAACATCTTGATGCACCAGGGCCACCCTTCCACCTTGTGTATTCTACCTGATCGTGCATCCAGCTCACAGAATAACATGAACTTGAATTACTTGGACTACTACTCCAGTGTACAATCTGACATTGTGTATCTTATAGCATATATATTAACTGTCCGTCACCCCTATTATCATTGTTTGTAACCTTATTTATTGTCCAGCGATGCATAATATTTTGGCACTATATATCTTTACTAGCTGATGACCCGGCATTGCCCGGTTATGTATTTGGCTGCTGTTGGCTCTGCCCAATTTTTTTAACCCTAACACACTAACACTAAAGGCTTGATTCACAAAATGGTGCTGTTAGCACGGGTTTTCGTGCGTTTTACGTGAAAAAAAAGATTTTTGCGCGCAAAAATTTGCATTCACGTGTCAACATGATTTTTTTTGTGTGTTAAAGATCACGCGATAACGCAAATTTATCGCGCAAACGTGACCTTTTAACGTGCGAAAAATTAGTGCTCACGAGCGAATGCAAATTTTTGCACGCGAAAAACATTATCACGCAAAATTTTGAGCAAAGCACTTTTCACACTTGCTAACAGTTAGCACCGTTTTGTGAATCAAGCCCTAAATGACCAAGTTTGTGAGCTTTGGGGTCCGTAGCATCAATAATTAGTATTTTCCCAGTGAAATTAAACAAATCTGATTGGCTGTTTGTGGCTCCACCCCCTTTTCTGAATGTTAACCCCAGTGACCCAATGATCAACTTTACCAGGTTTGAGGCTTGTGCCATTAACAGTGCAATAATGGCAGCAATTTTAATATTCCCCTTGAAATTCAACAGGTGAATTGTGATTGACTTTTTTTTAGGCTCCACCCACCTCCAGTTATCCATTGACAGTGCCGGGCCGAGGCAGAGGCGAAAGAGGCTTCAGCCTCAGGGCACAGAGTAGGAGGGGGCACACAACTCACTCAGCTATCATTACCCTATTGTGAGAGCAGAGAGAAATAAGAAAAGGGGGTACATGGCAGTGACTGCAAACCAGATACACTTTGGTGTCTCAGCCTTGGGTGCTGGAGGACTTTGTCCTGGCTCTGTCCATTGACCAACTGTGTCAAGTTTGAAAACCCTGCCAATAACAGAATGTCTGAAATCAATCTAACAAATCTGATTGGCTGTTTGCGGCTCCACCCCTTTACTGAATTTGGACCCCAGTCACCCATTGACTGACTGTATCAGCTTTGAGGCCTCTGCCATTAACAGTGTAAGAATGGTTGCAATGAAAATCAATAGGTGAATTTTGATTGGCTGTTGTAGGCTCCACCCACATTTGTGAATATTATTTTCAGTCACCCAATAGCCAACTGTGTCAAGTTTGAGAACCCTGCCATTAACAGTGTAAGAATAGTTGCAGTTTATATTTTACCATGTAAAAAATGTAGTTGTTGTTGGTTCAGCTGAAATTTGATTGGCTGTTTTATGCTCCGCCCACTTTTCCTGGATTTGTAACGTTGGTCACTGAGTGACCAACTGTGCCAAGTGTGGGGACCCTGGCTTGAGTACTGTGAGAATGGCAGCCTTTTCCATTTTTTCCATTCATATGAATGGGTGAAATCTGATTTGCTGTTTTTAGCTCCGCCCAGGTGTGCAGAAGGGACGCGAGACCCCAAGAACATATCATCCCAGGTAGTAAGGGATCTGTATGCCAAGATTCGTTCAAATCGGTCAAGGCGTTTTCGAGTGATCGCGGCACATACACATACACACATACATACATACGTACATACATCAGATTTTATATATATACATAAAAATAAATAATAATAAAGTCCCAATTTTCTGAAGGGAAATCTGTCTCTTTCACCCAAGTGCTAACAAAGCGTAGCTTAACCAGTTCACCCCCAAGTGGTTTTTACCCTAACGGATCAGAGCAATTTTCACCTGTCAGTGCTCCTCCTCCTCCCTTTTATTCACTAATAACTTTATTACTACTTATCACAACAAAATGATCTATACCTCATTTTTTTTGCCACCAATTAGGCTTTCTGTGGGAAGTACATTTTGCTAAGAATTTTTTAATTCTAAATACGTTTTAACGGAAGAAAAACGAAAATAATGGAAACAATTCATTATTTCTTAGTTTTCGGCCATTATAGTTTTAAAATTAAACGTTCTTCTGTGGTTAAAATCAACACATTTTGTTTGCCCAGTTATCCCGATTATTAAACCATTTAAATTATGTCCCTATCACAATGTATGGCGACAATATGTTATGTGGAAATATAGGTGTTATTTTTCTGTTTGTTTTTTTTTGTCCGGTCCATAATTACAAGCCCCTAAGTAGTAAAGTTATAGTAATATTCCCTCATAAAACATAACAGCTGAGTCCCTAAAACAACTATTTATGTTCTTTTTCTTTTAAACTTATTTTTTTTTAAAGCGTTATTTCTTTTTTTTTCGGGGGGGGGGGGGGGCTTTGGAAGTGTAAGGTTTTAATTTTATTTATATTGTGTATAAGTGTATGTGTATGTATGTGCCTGTATGTGTAATCTTACTTTTTGGCCACAAGATAGCGCCCATGACCACTCTCCTGTTTAGGAAGTGTTCACTTTTTTTTTACATTGTACTAAACTGTGATGGCATTAGAGATGAGCGTAATGACTTAACTACGATTTCGCGAAATTTCACGTAATTGGTGTAATTACGATTATGGCCGTAAGTACATAATCGTAATGAAGAAAGATTTCGCGAAATTCCGCGTAAGCGTAATTTTCGCATTACAGTTGGTATCGCGAAATTACGTTTGCCTTGCATGCAACCGTTTGTAAGCGTAGTTACATAACGTAATTTCGCGATAGTTCATATTACTGTAAGCGTTAATTTTCGCGTTACGGAATGCTATTTCGCATATAAAATTCGCCATGTAGTGATATTTTGCATTAAAATTCGCCATGCAGACGAAAATGCCTTTGGCGAAAATTCGCGAGCAACCCTGCTAACAAGTAATTACGAAATTCGCGAAATTACGAAGAAATGCGAAATTACGTTATGGTTTAACGCGAAATTACTTTATGGTTTAACGCGAAATTACATTATTACGCTTACGGTATTTTCAATTACGATTTTAATGGCAATTACGCTACCATAATTTCGCATCGTAATAGCAAATTTCGCATGCGTAATTATAGTAACGCGAAATTTTGAAAATTTCGGCTCAACACTAGATGGCATCCTGTTTTATGAATGGATGCGGCCGCTGATCGCGGTCACGTCCATTCATTCCAGGCATTGCGATTGGGTAGAGGACTGCTCGGCACTCTTCCCCAATCACGGAACACGGAGACCCGACGGTAAACGGCGGCGGGAGTGGCGCGCACACGTGCGTAGTGGTGGCGGGAGCGAGGGACTTATTAAAACGTCCTGTCGCCGTTAACAGGCTCAAACAGGGCGTTTTAATAAGTCAGGATGCCATTAATTGGTTAACCTTGTATGTATTGCTCAAAACCTTCACAGATAATGAATTGAGGAAGGATTTCTACCTTACAAAACGTCTCAAAGTCAGTGAGTGGTGGGAGGTTATCTACTGGGAACATCAGCAAATAAAGTACTGGTATTTGATTGGCTTTCAAAATGTATCTTACATCACCCCATCCCTCTACAATTAATTTATTTAGATTGCATTTATTTTTATTTTCATATAGGACACGAATAGGCTTCAATTCTTAATTAAAAGCCCATTCCTTATTAACAGGATCTAATATCCCAGAGGGGAAAAATAGGGTTATTATAGAGCAAGATTAAATGTGAATTGACACTTGTGATGTTTCTTCTAGAATCTTAATGCTTGTAATTTTTTAAGTGATTGTAATGCATGGATAAACTGTATTGTGTATTCATTTACTAATGAACGTTAAGCTTCAAAGAAAATATATTAAAAGTGGATTTCAGTAGACGTAAGCGCCCGCCGCCCTCCAGTCCTCCCTCAGCTCTCCTCAGTCTCTGCGTCCCTCCCTGCACATGCGCAGTAGCGCAAAACACGGAGACACACACACACACAAACAGGAAGTGCAGGGATGGGACTCAGAGACAGTTAGGTTTAATTATAGAGGATTTAGAGCATCATTCAGGCTCAAAATGCTATGTAAAATTGGTAGTCCTGAGCTCAACTGAGGGAAAGCTGTTTTGAAACTAAAAATTATACTACTGTAGGAGACCCTGCGGGCTGGGACTCTGACCTGGTTAGATACGGTCATGGCATCAGCAGCTCCCCCAGTGCTTAAAGGGAAGAACCAGGGTGAAAAAAAAAGTTCTATCTACCTGGGGCTTTCTCCAGCCCCTGGCAGCCGTCCTGTGCCCTCGCTGTTGCTCCGCTCCCAGCCGGTGGCCCAGGGTCCACTTTGTTGCAGATGCTGACCAGCATCTACTGCGCCTTCGCAGAACACTCCAGACCATGTGAGCACAGTGGAGGGGATTTGCCAATCAGCAGAGCTGCGGCGAGGGCTCAGGACAGCTGCCAGGGGTTGGAGGAAGCCCCAGGTAAATAGATTTTCTTTTTTTATTGTGCTCGGACCTTCCCTTTAAATGGCAAGACAGGCTGCAGGCTGGCTGGGATGCAGAAACCTGGGCATCTATTTTCTTGGAAATTGCTAAGTTTTCTATTAATATCACCAAAGAGTGGGCATATAAAATCTTAAGTGATTGGTATATAACCCCCAGCAAAATGTTCTAGTGGGGTGTCTCGCCAATCACTGAATGCTTTAAAGGGTTTTGGATGTTGAGCAGACCAGCTGCATTGCTGGTGGGTCTGTGTTACGTACAAAACTTTTGGAGAGAGGCCCTTAACCTCATATCTGAAATACTTGAGATAGATGTCCACTTGAACACGTGGTTTACATTATTCCATATGAAAGTAGCAGGGGTGTCTAAGCTGGATAACATGCTGATCTTCCATGTTTGTAATGCAGCAGCAGCTCTCTTGGCCAAGTCTTGGAGATCTCTCCCACCACCTAGGGATGCTCTGATCAGAAAAACACAATATACATCTAATGGAAAAAAATCACTTCTGAAGAACTCAAGAACTCTGACAAATTTCTTCAGATATTGGTTAAATGGTCCTCTTGGGTAGTCTACACCCCCTATAGTGATTTGGCATCAGCCATATTGGCTTCTATATTCGAAACCTCAGAGACCTGGAAGGAATACACCAATCCTAGCTAAGGGAGAATTGTATGACTTTTATTTTAGACCTGTTATCTGGTATTCTTTTTTTATCTTAGAAGTCATTCCTCACTATTATCTGATAGGCTTTGCAGAACTCCCATGTTCAGAATTCTTTGCAGAACTCCCATGTCCACACTCTCATAGCGTGACTCTGCTTTTAACAAATTATAACTACATGCAGGGACGACACGGGAAATGCTTCAAATCCCCTCACACAAATACACCCCACATGCAGATTGACATGAAGCCCCCCCCCCACCAACAGTGAAGGGACTCACCAGATTGTTGCCACCTCACAAACCAGGTGGATCTAGCATGTAAACATATGTAGACGTCAAGCTTTCCGATCACAAACCAAACCAGTAAGCGTCTCTTCATCACATAAAAGTTCTCGGTTAATCCAATTAACATGTGTAGAAACATAAAACAAAACAGCATCGCGTAATACAGTTTAAAATGCTCCTTGCACAATAGATAGACCGTTCTGTGTTATCAGCGCTTGTAATATAAATGTTATCTGCCGTTTAATCGGTCACTGCGGGGGAATTGGTTCGCGGCAACCCGCTTTACTACCGCTCCCGCTCCCACTGGCAACTCACGCTATCCTCAGGATGAGACAGGATGAGTGATTTGTGTACATTGTTCTGTTATTTTTTTTAAAAGTCATACAATTTAAAAAAAGAAAATTACACTACTGTACAAAACAGTACAGTTTGGGCATTTTGTTATCTAATGGATGAAATCAAATCATACAGCCGGCTCGGAAGGAAGCCTGTCCGCACTGCGCAGACCTGGAAGCTGACAGCTCCAGCCGGCTCTCAGAAGAACCGGCCGCATCACTGGACCCAGCAGGTAAGGTCCTTACAGATGTAAGCCTGTTTAGGAGATGTTTGCTGTGGGAAGGACAGTAAATAAGCAGTACATTAACACATAGCTGGGTTTAAAAAAAAAAGGGAAAAAGAAAAAAAAAGAAAAGGGCAGAAGTGATGTCACTTTTGGCATCAAAGAGAAACAGTAAAGAAGGAAACCAGCAAAAATATTATTTTCTTTTTTCATATCACATTTCTCTTAAATCTGACAGTGAAAACAAAAAAACAGCATAAATAATTTCTTATTGGATGATTTAGTTTTTTTCAGTGAATATGGAGTGTTATCTCACTTTAACAAGTTAATACATTTTTGGTTGGGGCATTTTTTGTGTTGGGAAAAGAAAAACAAAGGAGGGTAAAAGTTCACAACTCAGTCCAGCCTTTTTCCAACTCCACCCGAAGAGGCTTTTTGGTCATTTTTTAGACATGTTTTTGAAACACAAAAGTGAGAATTTGTACGATAAACAAGAACTTTGGTAAATTAATAATTTTAACCACCATAATTCTCCCCCAATTTAGGTCGTCTAGGTTCCAAAAAAGAGCTTGTCATTTTATTATTTTTTTTTATTTAAACGGATGGAAATGCAGTAGTGAAAGTTTCGAAGTATTTAATATTTTCTCCTTGCTACTGCATATTAAATGTGTTTCTAATAAGTTGTTCTTCAAGGAGAATTAGATTAATGCAGCATATTTCAGTTTTCCCCATAATAACCTTAAAATGACTAATACGGCTAAATTCTTCTAGTGTTTTAGAAAGTCTTTGCAGTGACAAACCATAGGATTAGTTAACGTTAAGAGGATGCTGTTTGCATATCCCAATTTTAGCACCTTGTGACCTACTGCAATACCCTGTACATCTGTATTATTCTGTATTTGCATGAATATTAACTTACAGTATATGTGATATGTTATAAAAGTTTGATTGCAATGGGGAATGGGGATTTTCCACAATATTTGAGTAGGTGGGATGAAGGATTTTGGCATTTCCATGACTAATATTCAAAAAAGGAAAGTATGTATTTTGGCTCATGCTACTTCTGCAAGTTCTAAGATTAAAGAAGTTAATTTTATGTTGTTAACTAGATGGTATAGAACTCCGGAGAGATTGGCTTCTTTATGCCCGGGTGTAAGTAATAGTTGTTAAAGAAGATGTGGGGCAAAAGGAACATTGATACATCTGGCGTGCAAGTGTCCAGCTCTTTCAAGTTTTTAGGATGGTGTGTTAGATTGTACTGGAAGGTTGAGTGAGGAGTATGTTGACTGGGATCCATTGAAAGTGTTGTTGCATGATACGTCAAAATCTATTAGTAATTATAAGAGGCCGATTGTTCCCCAACTATTGATAACTAATAAAAAGCTTAATTCCTGTTAAATGGAGATGTCAGGATCCTCCTACCCTCAGAGATTGGATTGGTAAAGTTAACATGTTGAAAGATCTTGAAAATCAAATTGCTCTTCAACAGGATAAATTAGGGGTCTTTAATGATACATGGGAGAATTGGTTCATGTTTCAAGATATGGTGGAATATAGGACTATGGTGGAGATGTCTCTTAATGAGGGATATGTGATGTGTTATTGGGAGTTGGAGTTATAATGTATATAATGTATTTGGTGGGATGGGTAGTCCTTATGTGATTTGTTTTCAAGTTTTGATAAGGGGAGGATTATGTTATATAGATTGGGAGGGGGAGAGTGGAGGAGAATGTGTTTCTATTTTTTTTTCTCTTTCTGTTTCTTTTTCTTTGTCTTTTGGTACGGTTAAAAATTGAAAAAAAGAGGGAAAAAGAGATGTGTACCTTGATGGATACTGATGATGATTTTTTAATGTACATGGATGGGGGCAGATGAGAGGGAATATCCTGCACGCTGGTGCCCCCTGCTGGTCATATAGCCATTGTCTATATGCAACTGAAGCACTCTCCTACTAATTGGTTGACTTGCTCAGCTTTTGCTTGATTATCACTGCAGGCTAGGTGTATTATGTGTGCATTTCTCATTGGCTTATAAGCAGCCTGCAGGCTTTATAAAGCAGCAGAGAACTGTTTGGGAGTGAGGTTCTCCAATTGTGTGTTTGGTAAGTTTTAGAGCAGTAGGAGACAGGCCTTGGAGGTGGCAGCTCCAAGGTCTTGGCTGCGCTCACATATGGTGTTAGATGCTGGTTCTGGGGCCCCGGGCAGTGAGAGTTCCGGGGGCCCCAGGCTGGCTCATGCACCATTGTTTTTAATTATTGTAGTATCCCATGCAGTTTAGTTAGGAGGGGGGCAGATGAGAGGGAATATCCTGCACGCTGGTGCCCCCTGCTGGTCATATAGCCATTGTCTATATGCAACTGAAGCCCTCTCCTACTAATTGGCTGACTTGCTCAGCTTTTGCTTGATTATCACTGCAGGCTAGGTGTATTATGTGTGCATTTCTCATTGGCTTATAAGCAGCCTGCAGGCTTTATAAAGCAGCAGAGAACTGTTTGGGAGTGAGGTTCTCCAATTGTGTGTTTGGTAAGTTTTAGAGCAGTAGGAGACAGGCCTTGGAGGTGGCAGCTCCAAGGTCTTGGCTGCGCTCACATATGGTGTTAGATGCTGGTTCTGGGGCCCCGGGCAGTGAGAGTTCCCGGGGCCCCAGGCTGGCTCATGCACCATTGTTTTTAATTATTGTAGTATCCCATGCAGTTTAGTTAGGAGGGGGGCAGATGAGAGGGAATATCCTGCACGCTGGGGCCCCCTGCTGGTCATATAGCCATTGTCTATATGCAACTGAAGCCCTCTCCTACTAATTGGCTGACTTGCTCAGCTTTTGCTTGATTATCACTGCAGGCTAGGTGTATTATGTGTGCATTTCTCATTGGCTTATAAGCAGCCTGCAGGCTTTATAAAGCAGCAGAGAACTGTTTGGGAGTGAGGTTCTCCAATTGTGTGTTTGGTATGTGAAAAGGAGTTAGTCTTGGAATAGGAGACAGCGAAAAAGCATCCTAACAGGTAGGAGCTTATTCAAGAATGTGCTAGTCCACTGACATCCTAATGCCTAACACTAACATCCCCTCCTAATGCCTAGCACTAACCTCCCCTCCTTATGCCTCAAATGAACACCTCCTTCTAATCCCTTGTACCCTGTCCCAGCTAATGCTTAACACTGACCTAATTTCCTAATGTCTTACACTAACTCTCTTTTCTATCGCTATTGTAGCCAATCAACTACTCAAAGCCAAAGTACTAGCCTTTCAGCTGTTAGTAGCTAATTGTCTAGTCTTACCTACAAGCAGTATTGGAAGTACTAGCCAATCAGCTTGTGATAGTGTTGGTACTAGCCAATTGGCTAGTGTTGGTTGCCAAACTCACCACTGCAGTCTATTCATGGCTGGATTTCTGGTAAGGCCACAAAGGCCCAGGCCTTGGGCGGCTGCAGCCCAAAGGGCACCAAGACATGAAAGAGGGACTGCTACATATGAAAGAGGAGGCTGAAAGTGGGGAACAACACATGAAAGAGTGAAATGATGCTCAAGGGACCTGTTTATGACAGAAAGTGGCTACTGTAGGGGGTAGTACATATGGAAGAGGGGGCTGCACGTGGAAGAGGGGGAGGTGCTAGTGATCAAGAAAGGGGAGCCACAATAAACTTGGCCTAGAGGCACAAAAAGTATAAAACCGGCCTTGGGTCTATTACAAGCCCGCCAAAGAAGGTGGCCAATTCACCTGGCCCCATGATAATGAGGGGGACCTGTGTGGCACAAAAACTGTCCATCTGATGGACAGTGAACTGTCTTTTTGTTTTCAAAAGTCTGAGGAGCCCTGCTCTACAGAATTGCTTTATTTTATCATTGCTGAGAATCAAGGACATGTGCACACTGGTGTGGTTAGCATGTTATGTGTGTGACTGCTCTCTGAACAAGTGAGCACGATCAACCCTTTGTGTCACATAGAAATTCACTGGAAACTGGAGACAAGATAACAGAAAACCGTGAATTCCATTCTACCGTTCAATTTGGATACCTCAATATTCCTTGTATCTCATTCAGTAACCACCTCCAGATACAGGGCAGACCCGCCAAGAATGATGTATCCGTGTTCCATCTTTAAATATATCTTCCCAGGTTAATGTAATTACATTATTCACACTCTTCTGTCCTCTCTAAGCATACCTCCGTCGTTCTGACAAATCTCATATTGTAAGACAGGACCTTGAGTGAATAAAACGTGAAGCTGATATTTATGGCCCGGTGGTGTTCCATTATGTCTATACAGTGGTTTGAAATATCTTCTGGGGAATGTCTAAAGTAAAACTTGAACTTGAATAAAACTTGAATTACATAAAAAAAAAAAAATCGTAATATGTATTGTAGCCTTACGAGACATTTTCTAGTTTAAACTTACAAAAAAATAATATTTTCATTTGCAGATACAGCTGTCTAAAATTGACAGAAGGTTCAGGTTTATTTGCAACCATGTTGGTAGTACAATGTTTGGTGTTTAGAGCACTGCCAAATTGTCATCTTTATGTACAGGTGGCCATTAAAGAAAGATCGATCGATCGTGCCAATTAACATCTAAAATTCCCACTAACCAATCAGATTAGCTGGATGAGGTCGATCCGAAAACTCAATTCCATTTACCTGTCAGTGAACAAAACAGAACCTCCACATGAATGGGGGAGACTTGTAATTATGGAGTACCAGCAACACTGATTGAATTCAGGCAATGTTTGATCAAGATTTTGGTAAGTTTAAATGGTGCAATATTCTGTCACAATATAATGGCCCCTAACCACCCAGCTGCAAACAGTACAGGATGGCATGTAATGCTCTGTTGAAGACTTATTGGCTTGCCCTAAGTCACTTATGCTGGGCGATTTTTCCTGCTCGATTCTGCGCTCGATTCTCTTTTCTTCCGCTCTTTTTTCTTATCTTTTTCCATTCACTTCTATGAGAAATCAAGCACAGAATCGATCAAAAGGAATATCCGACATGTCGGAAATTATCTATCGAATCCATCTATTGAGAGGAAAAACTTATGGTGTGTACCCAACATTAGTGGTAATGTGAAAAACCAATACATGGTTTAATCAATGGAGATACATGTCCTCAGAACCTTATGCTGTTGGATGTGGTAGACATCCAAAGCAAGGGTCATATATCCAAGTTCCGAGTAGAGTTGGGCCGAACGGTTCGCCGGCGAACGTGGTTCGCGCGAACGTAGGTGGTTCGCGTGCGGGTACCGCACGCGAACCTTTTGCGGAAGAAGTTCGGTTCGCCCCATAATGCACTGAGGGTCAACTTTGACCCTCTACATCCCAGTCAGCAGGCCCAGTGTAGCCAATTAGGCTACACTAGCCCCTGGAGCCCCACCCCCCCTTATATAAGGCAGGCAGCGGCGGCCATTACGGCCACTCGTGTGCCTGCATTAGTGAGAGTAGGGCGAGCTGCTGCAGTCTCTCATATAGGGAAAGATTAGTTAGGCTTAACTTCTTCCTGGCTGCATACCTGTTCTGTTCAGTGAGCCCTCAGCCCACTGCATACCTGTACTGTGATCCTGCCACTGCATACCTGTTCAGTGATCCTGCCACTGCATACCTGTTCAGTGATCCTGCCACTGCATACCTGTTCTGTTCAGTGAGCCCTCAGCCCACTGCATACCTGTACTGTGATCCTGCCACTCCATACCTGTTCAGTGATCCTGCCACTGCATACCTGTTCTGTTCAGTGAGCCCTCAGCCCACTGCATACCTGTACTGTGATCCTGCCACTGCATACCTGTTCAGTGATCCTGCCACTGCATACCTGTTCAGTGATCCTGCCACTGCATACCTGTTCTGTTCAGTGAGCCCTCAGCCCACTGCATACCTGTACTGTGATCCTGCCACTCCATACCTGTTCAGTGATCCTGCCACTGCATACCTGTTCTGTTCAGTGAGCCCTCAGCCCACTGCATACCTGTACTGTGATCCTGCCACTCCATACCTGTTCAGTGATCCTGCCACTGCATACCTGTTCAGTGATCCTGCCACTGCATACCTGTTCTGTGAACCCGCCACTGTATACCTGTTCTGTTCAGTGGACCCGCCACTGTATACCTGTTCTGTGAACCCGCCACTGTATACCTGTTCTGTTCAGTGGACCCGCCACTGTATACCTGTTCTGTTCAGTGGACCCGCCACTGTATACCTGTTCTGTTCAGTGGACCCGCCACTGTATACCTGTTCAGTGAACCCGCCACTGCATACCTGTTGTGTTCAGTGAACCTGCCACTGCATACCTGTTGTGTTCAGTGAACCTGCCACTGCATACCTGTTCTGTGAACCCGCCACTGTATACCTGTTCTGTTCAGTGGACCCGCCACTGTATACCTGTTCAGTGAACCCGCCACTGCATACCTGTTCTGTTCAGTGGACCCGCCACTGTATACCTGTTCAGTGAACCCGCCACTGCATACCTGTTGTGTTCAGTGAACCTGCCACTGCATACCTGTTGTGTTCAGTGAACCTGCCACTGCATACCTGTTGTGTTCAGTGAACCCGCCACTGCATACCTGTTGTGTTCAGTGAACCCGCCACTGCATACCTGTTCTGTTCAGTGGACCCGCCACTGTATACCTGTTCAGTGAACCCGCCACTGTATACCTGTTCTGTTCAGTGGACCCGCCACTGTATACCTGTTTAGTGAACACGCCACTGCATACCTATTGTGTTCAGTGATCCTGCCACTGCATACCTGTTCTGTGAACCCGCCACTGTATACCTGTTCTGTTCAGTGGACCCGCCACTGTATACCTGTTCTGTGAACCCGCCACTGTATACCTGTTCTGTTCAGTGGACCCGCCACTGTATACCTGTTCTGTTCAGTGGACCCGCCACTGTATACCTGTTCTGTTCAGTGGACCCGCCACTGTATACCTGTTCTGTTCAGTGGACCCGCCACTGTATACCTGTTCTGTTCAGTGGACCCGCCACTGTATACCTGTTCTGTTCAGTGGACCCGCCACTGTATACCTGTTCTGTTCAGTGGACCCGCCACTGTATACCTGTTCTGTGAACCCGCCACTGTATACCTGTTCTGTTCAGTGGACCCGCCACTGTATACCTGTTTAGTGAACACGCCACTGCATACCTATTGTGTTCAGTGATCCTGCCACTGCATACCTGTTCTGTGAACCCGCCACTGTATACCTGTTCTGTTCAGTGAACCCACCGCATCAGTGCGCATACCTGTGCAGTTAAGTGAACCCACCTACCTACGTGAGTGCACGCAGTGTGATATACCACTCCGTGCATACCCAATATGGACAAAACAGGTAGAGGAAGAGGAAGAGGTAGTGGCAGAGGCAGAGGAAGGCCACCCGGCAGGTCTGCGCGAGGTCGTGTAAATGTAATTTCGTGTGGACCTGGCCCACAGTACAGTGCTCGGAAGAAGGCACGTCCCATCACCTCCCAAGATTGTCAGGACGTGGTTGAGTATTTAGCGACACAGAACACCTCATCTTGCTCAGCCACCAGCGCTACTACTAGCACCACTTCCGCTGCATTTGACACTTCGCAAGAATTATTTAGTGTTGAAATCACTGATGCACAGCCATTGTTGTTACAGCCAGATGAATTTTCACCAGCTAATATGTCTGAGTTACGCGGCAACACTATGGATGTAACGTGTCAGGAGGATGAAGGACCTACTGATGGTGCAAGTTTGGATTTGTCTGAGGCAAGCGAAGCTGGGCAGGATGACTACGATGATGACGGTAATAGGGATCCTCTGTATGTTCCCAATAGAGGAGATGAAGAGGGGGACAGTTCAGAGGGGGAGTCAGAGAGTAGTAGGAGGAGAGAAGTTGCTGAAAGAAGCTGGGGCAGCTCTTCGTCAGAAACAGCTGGTGGCAGAGTCCGGCACCATGTATCGCCACCTATGTACAGCCAGCCAACTTGCCCTTCAGCATCAGCTGCTGAGGTCCCCATAGTGCCCACATCCCAGGGTGGCTCAGCGGTGTGGAAATTTTTTAATGTGTGTGCCTCAGATCGGACCAAAGCCATCTGTTCGCTCTGCCAACAAAAATTGAGCCGTGGAAAGGCCAACACTCACGTAGGGACAAGTGCCTTACGAAGGCACCTGGAGAAAAGGCACAAACAGCAATGGGATGGCCACCTGAGCAAAAGCAGCAGCAGCACACAAAAGAAAAGTCACCCTCCTTCTCCTCTTCCTCCTTCAGGTGCATCATCTGCTTCTGCCGCTTTCTCCCTTGCACCTTCACAGGCACCCTCCTCCACTCCGCCTCTGCCCTTGAGCGGTTCCTGCTCCTCTGCCCACAGCAGCAGTCAGGTGTCCGTGAAGGAAATGTTTGAGCGGAAGAAGCCACTTTTGGCCAGTCACCCCCTTGCCCGGCGTCTGACAGCTGGCGTGGCGGAACTGTTAGCTCGCCAGCTGTTACCATACCGGCTGGTGGACTCTGAGGCCTTCCGTAGATTTGTGGCCATCGGAACACCGCAGTGGAAGATGCCAGGCCGCACTTATTTTTCGAGAAAGGCCATACCCCAACTGCACCGTGAAGTTGAGAGGCAAGTGGTGTCAAGGGTACACCTGACCACGGATGGCTGGTCTGCCAAGCACGGGCAGGGCCGCTACATTACCTACACAGCCCATTGGGTGAACCTGGTGGTGAACGATGGCAAGCAGAAAGCGGCGGACCAAATTGTGACACCTCCACGGCTTGCAGGCAGGCCTCCTGCCACCTCCTCTCCTCCTGCTACATGCTCTTCGCTGTCCTCCTCCTCCTCCTTGGCTGAGTGGCAGTTCTCCTCTCCAGCTACACAGCCCCAGCTCCGCAGGGCCTATGCTGCATGCCAGGTACGACGGTGTCACGCCATCTTAGACATGGCTTGTCTCAAAGCGGAGAGTCACACTGGAGCAGCTCTCCTGGCTGCTCTTAAGAAACAGGTGGATGAGTGGCTGACCCCGCACCACCTGGAGATAGGCAACGTGGTGTGCGACAACGGCAGCAATCTGCTTGCCGCTTTGCATATGGGGAAGCTGACACACATACCCTGCATGGCACATGTCATGAATCTAGTGGTTCAAAGATTTGTGGCAAAGTACCCTGGCTTAGCGGATGTCCTGAAGCAGGCCAGGAAGTTCTGTGGGCATTTGAGGCGCTCTTACACAGCCATGGCACGATTTGCAGAAATTCAGCGTAAAAACAACATGCCGGTGAGACGCCTCATTTGCGATAGCCCCACTCGCTGGAACTCGACCCTGCTCATGTTCTCCCGCCTGCTAGAACAGAAGAAAGCCGTCACCCAGTACCTCTACAACTGGAGTAGAACGAAACAGTCTGGGAAGATGGGGATGTTCTGGCCCGACAACTGGACACTGATGAAAAATGCATGCAGGCTCATGCGGCCGTTTGAGGAGGTGACCAACCTGGTGAGCCGCAGCGAGGGCACCATCAGCGACTTAATTCCCTACGCGTACTTCTTGGAGCGTGCTGTGCGTAGAGTGGCGGATGAAGCTGCAAATGAGCGTGACCAGGAACCGTTACGGCAGGAACAGGCATGGGACCAATTTTCATCAGACCCAGCTGTTTCCTCAACACCTGCGGCAGCACAGAGGGGGGAGGAGGAGGAAGAAGAGAGGTCGTGTGCAGAAGACGAGTCAGACTCAGCGGATGATGAGCAAGGTGTTTCTTTGGGGGAGGAGGAGGAGGAGGAGGAGGGGACAGCGGCAGGAGAACAACCGCAGCAGGCGTCGCAGGGGGCTTGTGCTGCTCAACCTTCCCGTGGTATTGTTCGCGGCTGGGGGGAGGAGGTTGACTTACCTGACGTCACTGAGGAAGAGCAAGAGGAGATGGAGGGTACTGGATCCGACTTTGTGCAGATGTCGTCTTTTATGCTGTCCTGCCTGTTGAGGGACCCCCGTATAAAAAACCTCAAGGGGAATGAGCTGTACTGGGTGGCCACACTACTAGACCCTCGGTACAGGCACAAAGTGGCGGACCTGTTACCAACTCACCGGAAGGTGGAAAGGATGCAGCACATGCAGAACCAGCTGTCAACTATGCTTTACAATGCCTTTAAGGGTGATGTGACGGCACAACGCCAGCAAGGTACCACTGCCACTAATCCTCCTCCCGTGTCCACGCAGTCAAAGACAGGACGCTCCAGCAATCTCATGGTGATGTCGGACATGCGGACGTTCTTTAGTCCAACGCCTCGCCGTAGCCCTTCCAGATCCACCCTCCACCAACGCCTCGACCGGCAGGTAGCCGACTACCTGGCCTTAAGTGTGGATGTAGACACTGCTGTGAACAGCGATGAGGAACCCTTGAACTACTGGGTGCGCAGGCTTGACCTGTGGCCAGAGCTGTCCCAATTTGCCATCCAACTTCTCTCCTGCCCTGCCGCAAGCGTCCTCTCAGAAAGGACCTTCAGCGCAGCTGGAGGCATTGTCACAGAGAAGAGAAGTCGCCTAAGTCACAAAAGTGTTAAGTACCTCACCTTTATCAAAATGAATGAGGCATGGATCCCGGAGGGCTGCTGCCCGCCCCAAGACTAAGTCAGTCCCCGCACACACAGCATCTCTGCCTGCACGCCGTGTGACTGGCTGCCTGGCCTGCCCCAAAAAGACTAAGTCGCTCCCAGTCCCTCCACACAGCATGTCTGCCTGCAGGCCGCTTGACTACCTTCTCCGCCACCACCAACAGGGTCCGGGACTCCAGGCGGATTGCTGAATTTTTTAGGCCGCTGCTAGCAGCGGCCGCTGTAATAATTTTTATGGTGCGTGTACATGACTGCCTAATTTTTCTGGCTGCACTGAGGGCAGCTGCAACAACAAAAGAAAAGGCATGTACATGCGCCCATTCCCCTTCGTGATCATTACCTTGCCGTGGTGAAGGGGCTTGCGTATCACAATGAAGCAATGACCGGCGCCTAGATGAGTGTCTCGGGGGGCACACAAAAGATAATAAGGTCGTTGCTTCATTGTGGACGGACCAAATTTGATCAGCTGGACAGTCACTGGTCTGTCATTCAGCTACATCAGCCAGGCCGACCATATGGGCTGTAAAGCCACCAAAACCTGCACTCTCGCCATGGTGCGCACCAGTCCAGCACGGCCGTCACTAGTACAAACAGCTGTTTGCGGTGCGTTACACGGTGAGTTTGGTGTGTCAGTGTGAAGCAGTACCTTAATTACACTACCTGATTGATGTATACACATGCAAGATGTTTTAAAGCACTTTAGGCCTGTCATTTAGCATTCAATGTGATTTCTGCCCTTAAAACGCTGCTTTGCGTCAAATCCAGATTTTTCCCGGGGACTTTTGGCGTGTATCCCACTCCGCCATGCCCCCCTCCAGGTGTTAGACCCCTTGAAACATCTTTTCCATCACTTTTGTGGCCAGCATAATTATTTTTTTTTTCAAAGTTCGCATCCCCATTGAAGTCTATTGCGGTTCGCGAACTTTAACGCGAACCGAACGTTCCGCGAAAGTTCGCGAACCCGGTTCGCGAACCTAAAATCGGAGGTTCGGCCCAACTCTAGTTCCGAGGTAAGCACTAAATCCTATAGTTGGCTCATCTAGAAACTGTAGGGCTTTCAAAATTGCATCACAGCTCATCAACTGAGTGTAGTAATTACAAAATCCTCTTGTGACACAGGGCGCTAAAACAGTTTGCAGCAAAGCACCATGAGATATTTTCAAAACTGCAGTCCATACTTGGCGGGCTTGATAATATAGTTACCGCTCCATACAGTTGACATAAGATCTGTCTGTTATTCAAAGTGTCCAGAGTTGATTAAAAATGTTGTCTTGTTTAGTACCTGGTTCTTGCAAAGTTCCAAGTCCTCATGGAATGATGGCTCACATGGTGGCCCCAGTGTACTAAAATGGATAATTCTCGCAGATCACCCTGTTCCCTACATGTTTCGCCAGGTGTTCTGCATCATCAGGGGAGTCTCTTTAACGCCTCCCGTGGTCCTGGTCTAGCTACACAAGTCACTTCCTGTATAAAGTCTATTAAAGTGTATCTCAGGTCACAGAAATAGGCCAGTATTGTTTCCATGGGGCAACAAAAGAAATCCAATAGCCTTTTATTACACACATGAAGTTCTTTCTATTATATCCTGAAATGTTGATGCACAGATTTCTAAATCTGTGCCAATTTCTCCCGCTGCTTGACCTGCATTCTCCTGTCCTTAGATTTGTTTTCTAAGTCAGTCACCTCTAAGTGTTATTTTTTTGTTCAAACAATTCTCTTTGTTCATCACCTGCGTCTGATAAATAGTAACTGTTTACTTATAATTTAATCGGTAAATACAGCTGTGATAAGCAGACAAACAATCTGGAAGGACAAATGGAGAGAGCTCAATACACTCCTAGCTCCAGTTTATGGTTACGGTGGGGGATAGTAGAATATCGGAATTATAAATTGTATTTTACTACATTTCCTGGCACTCATTTTACTAGCTGATAAATTAAGATACTCTATGAAGTTAATCAAAGCGCAAATGCAATATAGTCCTGCACACTTGCATATCATGACCAATCAGGTTCCGGGTATATCCCAGAAGAGGTATGGAATCAGACAATGACAGGTTGAGTTCAGTTTGTGAGCACCGCCACTACGACCTCAAGAAGGAGCACTCATCCTTAAATATTGACCCTCTGTGAGATTGGGTCCACAGCGCATCCAGGGCAATTTTGAGGGAAACAGTAAAAAAGGGCGCAGGAGGCTAGTGGAGAAATCGGGCGCCGCCATTCACTCCCATAATAATTATCGTTTACTGGGCGCCGAACAGGAAAAAAGGGCGCCCGAGAATAATAACGTTTTCCAACGGCGCCCGAAGATTTTTCATGTTTTATAACTGCTTGTGATGATTTACGTTTCCTATTTCAATAAAACATTATTTTAAATGTTATCCCTTAGTGTTTGTAAAACATCATTATTCACAAAACAAAGCGATCAGTACGTAACGTAAATTGTAATATATTTTATCCCTTACTGTTTTTAAAACATTATTCATTCTACACACATTACAGTGATCACTAAGGAGGGTCTTAGGTTTAGGCACCATCAGGGGGGTCTTAGGTTTAGGCACCAACAGGGGGGTCTTAGGTTTAGGCACCACCAGGGGGGTCTTAGGTTTAGGCACCAACAGGGGGATCTTAGGTTTAGGCACCAACAGGGGGGGTCGTAGGTTTAGGCACCAACAGGGGGGTCTAGGGGTTAGGGGTAGGTACAGGGAGGGTTACTTAGTAATTTTTTTTTTAAACGTTATTATACGTTTCACTATTTAACCACTTCCGGATTCCGGGTGGTTTGGCTGATCTGTGCTGCGGGGGCTCTTCAGCCCGCAGCACAGATCAGAAATCAGGCAGGGCGATCAGACCTCCCCCATTTTTTCACCACTAGGGGGATGTCCTGCTGGGGGGGTCTGATTGCCGCCGCGCTGCTGTGCCTAGCGGGGGGGGAGGTTCCTCAAAGCCCCCCTCTGCAGCACTAGTCCTCCCTCTGCCTCCTTCCCTCCCTCTCCCGTACCCTGTGTGCGGCGCAGGACGGAAAGCCGTCCTGCGCCGGATAGGATAGGCTTTAGCCTATCAGATGCCGGCGATCCCCGGCCAATCAGAGGCCGGGGATCGCCGATCTCCTCTACGGCGCTGCTGCTGCGCAGCACCGTATATATGTAAACACCGGGGAACATTTTCCCCGCGTGTTTACATTTACCCTGCGAGCCGCGATCGGAGGCTCGCAGGGTGTTCACGGAGACACCCTCCGTGAACTGACATGGAACGGCCGCTCGTACGAGCGGCCGTTTCCATTCAAACCACTTCAGGATTCAGGGGCGTAGTTAAGCGTACGCAGAATCCTGAAGTGGTTAAACGGAAGATTAACGTTTTTACAATTGCCGATTTAATGCACACTATTTAATGATTTATAACTTTATAAAACATTAATTTTAAACGAAATATAGTACAATACATTTTTAAACGTTATCCATGCTTATCGTTTAAAACCCCGCGCCCTTTTTTCCCAGCGCCCCTTTTCAATGTACGCCAATTTTGAGGACTCCCCTGCTTGTTGTTCTCCTTTCACTCCTCTTCAATACACTGTACAGTCTTCATATGCAATTCACCTCAAATACACATCAATAGGCTCCATAGTGTAAAACCGCAAAACTAGTTTATTAAAAGTTATGGTTGAACACTCACATGCTGTTGGCTTTAAAAAAAAGTGTTGAGTTTTAACTGGCTCAAACCCGAACATGGGCAGCCTGGCTGGCTCTTAAAGGGAAGGTCCAAGCAAAAAAAAAAAATGAGTTTCACTTACCTGGGGCTTCTACCAGCCCCATGTAGCCATCCTGTGCCCTCGTAATCACTCACTGCTGCTCCAGTCCCCCGCTGGCAGCTTTCTGACCTCGGAGGTCAGGGCCACATTGCATACATTTTTACGCATTCCAGCTAGTGCAGGAACAAAAATTTACGCGTTGCACCACTAACGCGTAAAAATGTATGTGTTAATGTTCCTGCACTAGCGGGAATGTGTAAAAATGTACGCAATTCGGCCCTGACCTCCGAGGTCAGAAAGCTGCCAGCGGGGGACTGGAGCAGCAGTGAGTGACTACGAGGGCACAGGATGGCTGCATGGGGCTGGTAGAAGCCCCAGGAAAGTGAAACTCATTTTTTTTTTTTGCTTGGACCTTCCCTTTAACTGAGCCACTATGGAGCCTATTGCTTTGTATTTGAGGTGAGTTGCATAAGACTGTACAGTGCATTGAAGATTTGACTAGATCAGATTTGCTCAAAAAGGAGAGTAGTCTTTAAAGATCATCAGGCAGGTCTAAAATTCTGTAGGTCTCAAGGAGTTTTTAGGGGATACCAATATCGGTCTGTTTAGAATGAAATTAGAGTTATATGTAATCCATTAGTATTAAAAACCATCATCATTTTTATTGAAACATCTTATAATTGATGAGACGTAGAGACAGTACTTAAGTCCCTAACAGATCAGGATCAACAGGATCAATACCAACAATACGTTATTGACTTTTACACATTAGACCAGGGGTGTCAAATAATCAGGCAGGTCTGAAATTCTGTAGGTCTCAAGGAGTTTTTAGGGGATACCAATATCGGTCTGTTTAGAATGAAATTAGCGTTATATGTAATCCATTAGTATTAAAAACTATCATCATTTTTATTGAAACATCTTATAATTGATGATGATGAGACGTAGAGACAGCACTTAGGTACCTAGCAGATCAGGATCAACAGCATAAATACCAACAATACGTTATTGACTTTTACACATTAGACCAGGGGTGTCAAATTCAAAGCGTGCCGAAATTGTACTGGAAAAGTTCTCAGGTCTCTGATAGCCCCCCTCCAACCCCTATACAATTTACTGGTGTCTAGTAGTCCTCCCTCCCCTATGCAGTTTCTTGGTGTCTAAAGGACCCCACCCTGCCCTATACAGTTCCCTAGTGTTTAGTGCTTTCCCCCTTCCTCCCCCATATGGCTTCCCTGGTGTTCTAGGGGTTCATCTCCAATATATATTCCCTGGTGATCTAGAATGGGCTAAACATAATATGTGGGGAAACCACTTGAGGGCCAAATTTAATCGCTTTGTGGGCCAGATTTGGCCCACAGGCCGGAGTTTGACATGTATGCATTAGATACTATATAGGTAAGACAAATATTCTCTAGATGGCTTAGAGCAGTATCTCATATTTAAAATAGTCCGCCAAGAATATTATGTAGTTATGCAGATTAAACCTGTAATAATACAGGGCCGAGAACTAGGCTCAACACTTTTCTTGAAAACTTGGTTCACTTTCTCAGGAATGGTTCGGCCCTAGAATTGGACGTATTCATTGGGGTACCCAATGTAAATATAATTCAAATGTTATTGATGTGAAATAATACAGGCATATTGCTCACCAATACCAATTCAAGAGAGTTGAGCTCCAGGTACTAGAGAGTGGATAAAGAAAATATGTGAAACTTCAGATCGTACAGATAACGTTAACAATGTTATTGATGTCAGTCAAGATCTATCCAAAGTGTAATGTATTGGAATTAGGATCCGGTTTTAATAAGGAGATGATCCCGCTGAAGCATGTGCGGAGCAGAGGTGTAGCTAGGATTTTCAGCGCCGCAGGAGCAAAGACAGTTTTTGCCCCCCTCTCTGGGCAAAATGGGTGTGGCCACGCATCAGAATGAGGCCGTGGTCATGGGTGGAGTCAAATGTACAAATACTGTTTAGATAACCAGATGTACCCCCTTCCCCCTATAGATAGCCATATGTGCCTTCCTTCCCCCGTTTAGATAGCCAAATGTGCCCCCCTTTAGATAGCCAGATGTGCTCTCCTTTAGATAGACAGATGATCTACCCCTTTTTCTGCTGCTGTTAACGCTCCTGCACTCCTCTACAGATAGAGCAATAGGTTGTCCTCTTTAAAAAAAAAGGCAGATCATTTCATCGGAGCACTGCACGGCCATTTTATCTTGCACGGTGCCTTTGACACACTGTCGTATCTTCCACTGCGGCCCATGTAAACAGATACGCTTGGCATAAAACATTTGACTTAAACTTGCTGCATAAAGTAGCCCGTTAAAGCATTTTGCCAGCAGCTAAATGCGTCTCGACGGAAGAGGTTAACGTCTTTCATAGCCGAGGCCTGGTTGTCTGGTAATCATGCAGTTACTTACTTACAGGCCTCTGTCTGCTCATAAGAATGCATTATGATACAATAACACCCAAATGAACCTCCAGACAAGATCCGTCCTTTTAGTGCTGCATATTAATACAAGCTAATAGAAGCAGCAAATGGTGTCTCGCAAGGTAATACAAAAATTGTCATATCGCATTTGTTATGTGAGATGACCATGAACTGAAGCTAATTGGTTTTGTCCGTAATAACCAGCACAACATGTCATATTTTATCAGGCCGCTGGAGATAATCAGAGGCGCTCTCTTGGCTTGCGTGCGCAGTGGAAAAGCATGGACAGCTTGTATTTGGCAGAAGGGCGCCCGGTGTCAGAGGAGTCACCTCTGAAGTGTTTGACTCCTCCGGGTCTGCCGTCTTTAGAGCCGTCCAGGTAGGATGTGACTGTCACATCGCGGATCCGCCAATGCTTGCCATTATTACGTGTTGACTTAAATTATACCGAGAAGATATTCTTGCCAGAAAGATGCTAAAACGGATTTCTCGGCTGGAACAATATCTGCCCGGGGATACAAAAATATATTAGTTTTTTATTACAATAGATGACATAGGCTTTTTTTTGTGCACAACTGGCAAAACATTCATTTATCAAAGTCCCCTCTTCATTTGATGTTCTTTATGTATGCATTTATTAGAATACGGGTTTCGATTTTTCAGTTATTATTTTAAGTATTACATTCTGCAGGATAAGAGAGCAAAAGCAGTTCAGTTAGTGTTTTTGTAAATAAATAAGGAGATGGACTAGTCCAAAACCTGACAGATATGTCCGATTTTTTATAACCTACTGTAAGTAACAGCAACATTGGAAAAAGGATTTACAGTACATTTTACTCTTGTAGAAACGTGCAATTATATATATGCATTTTAAACTTTTCTAAAAAAAAAATGTCACAATACTTGTCCTGCTCACATCCTCCACTCTTCATGCCCCCACCTGCCTGGAAGAGGGAAGGGCGTGTACAGTGACCTGGAGCTACATTTTTTTTTGTTTTTGCAAAATGATTTTTTGTTGTTGTTTAAAATAGAAAAAAGTAAGTTTACTCTAATAAATGCATATAAAAACACATCCCAGAGCTGGGCCTTTAAGGAATGCCTACACTTTTGAAATTTAAAGAGAAACCATAACCAAGTATTGGACTTCATCCCAATCAGTAGCTGATACCCCCTCTCCTATGAGAAATCTTTACCTTTTCTCAAACGGATCATCAGGGGGCTCTGTATGGCTGATATTGTAGTGAAACCCCACCCACAGTGTGATGTCAGGACCATGGTGCTGACATCATACTGTGGGAGCCTTCAGGGCCGGCGCTACCATTGAGGCAAAGGGAGCAATAGCCCCAAGGCCCCAGAGCCTGTAGGGGCCCCCAAGGTGTCCTCTCCATCTTAACTGTTGCTCCCAGGGGCTTCTGCAGGGTCTTAGGCAGAGCAGCATCTCACCTGTGCTGGCTGGCAGGTGAGCCTCTACACTGGCAAAGACTTTGCAGGGGCCCCAAGCAGCACAGTTAAGTTGGGAAGTAATTGGGAAGGTGGACCAGCAGCTGGCTCAGGGGCCCAAAAAGGACATTTGGCTGCAACTAAGGATCCCTAATGCCGCTTTTTGCTCAGGGGTTTTCTGTTGGGGGGCCCCAGGTTATTTTTGCCTTGGGGCCCCATTGTTTCTACAAGGGAGCCTTGTTGCATTGTGGGATATAACAGCTGTTTCCAACTGCAAAAAAAGCAGCAGCTCCTTCCACTGACATCACCTGCCAGCAGTAAAAATGTCGCCATGTGATACATTTCAGAAAGTAATTCAGGGAGAGGAAAGATTTTACAATGGGCAAACACTGACTACGGTAAATCATTTATACATATTTATTGTAATAATTAAGCACTTTTTTATCATGTTATTTTCACTGGAGTTCCTCTTTAACTTTAGCTATACTTAAAAGTGCTGCATCTTACCTGATCAGTCACAGAGGTGGGTGGTAGAAAGTACCCAATTACATGTTTTCACTTCCTGTGTGAATAAGGACATAAGTTAGCCATATAGGAAACGATAATGTCCAAATTTCGCAAATGACTGATCACTCCCCAACAGAGGCGTAGCAAGCGTTTTCAGCAGCTGGGGACAGTTTTTGCACCCCCCTGACAAAATGGGTCAGATATGCCCTCTATATATAGTCAAATGTGCCCCCCTGCCCTGTTTAGACAGGCAGATGTGCCCCCCATAGATAGCCAGATGTGCCCCCCTTTAGATAGCCAGACGTGACCCGCTTTTTCTGGTAATCTACTGGGCAGTGATTGATTCTCTACCACAGTGCTGTCCAACTCCCATCCTTGAGGGCCGAGGTCCTCACCACACCTTTTTGGCACAGCTCAAATGAATTCATGTAACTAAATCAGGAAAGATGTGGTTCATCAGGTAGAAGACATTTCTCTATTTCTCTGTCCATCCTAAACACTGGCATGGATATGGCTTTTGAGGACTGGAGTAAGACAGCCCTGCTTTACCATATTGCCCACATGATCACATGTAGATTTTGGCAGACCTCTACTGAGCATTAAATAAACCACTTGAACACAAACATACCAATCACTGGATTTCCATGGAAAGCTATTGTCTACTTTATGCAAAATTTGTTTTGCATGAGCCCTTCTTGGAACACAACCCTGGCCTAAAATAAGAACCTCTGTACAGTTGACCTTAACTCCTGCACTAATTACATTAACGTTAACCTTTAAGCTTACATTCAACGGTCCAAGGACTTCATTTAATTAATTCTCTACTCCTTCCCCAACACTAGACTATAGAGAGCATTTTACTTTAAATCCCTTAATTTTGATTGGAGCAGTAAAGGTCATGTGACTGCCACTGAGCTCTAAAGATGAGAAATCATGAATCTTTTGGAATGCATTGTGTTGTGGGAGGGAGGCATGGCCAAGTTGCTACTTATCATGCCTTTTAATCTGGACTTGGGAGAGGGCATGGCTGGCCTGCCACTCAACTCCTCTCCTGTCAGAGTCTATGGAGGGGGGTGCCATGATCAGTGGGAGTGGCCTTTGGACAGGGCAGCTATCCCAGTTTGCTAAGTACAGCTACTCTGTCTTTGGTGAATTAAAAGCAACAACAGCAGTCTCATGACTGCTTCATTCAAAATATATTAGGGTCATCCAGAAAGAGTCTCCTTCCCTAATGTCTCAAACCTAATACCCTCTAGATTGTAAGCTTGCAAGGGCAGGGACCTCCTCCTAGTGCTTCTTATTCTGATGTAATTTATCATATGCACATGCATCAGTATTGGTGATGTCTCAAACCACACATGCATTTTTATTTGTATTGCTGGATGTCCTGATTCAAAAGAGTTTTGAACCTGTTATGTATCTATGTTCCCCACTACAGTAAAGCCCCCGCTATACGCCAGAGGTGGGGATTGCCTGACACCGGATATGTGTGCTTGCCAGTTGCTTGAGTAGTCAAGCAACCTACACTAAATAACAATAACCTCCCTCCATGCAGAGCTGTGGGCAGCAGAAGCAGCTTACTGAATTGCTGTCTTCTACACCTCCTGCAGCTTCCAGCGGTTTTCCCTTTATGCAGGCCAGATTTACCACCATATGGCATTGTAGGCACGTGCCTACAGGCGCATTATGATGATGAAAAGGCGTCTCACTCCCCTCCCCGAACTAGTGTTGGGCGAACAGTGTTCGCCACTGTTCGGGTTCTGCAGAACATCACCCTGTTCGGGTGATGTTCGAGTTCGGCCGAACACCTGACGGTGCTCGGCCAAACCGTTCGGCCATATGGCCGAACTAAGAGCGCATGGCCGAACGTTCCCCGAACGTTCGGCTAGTGCTGTGATTGGCCGAACGGGTCACGTGGTTCGGACCCGAACGCGCTCTGATTGGCCGAACTGTCACGTGGTTCGGGTAAATAAATACCCGAACCACGTCATATCTCCGCCATTTGTCTGTGGGTTTAGCTTTGGGTAGGCAGGCAGGGTAGTTCGCGCTCCAGCCACGCTAGCCAGAGTCCCCCCCAGTCATTGTGTGTCACTGCTGGGAACAGTAGTACACCGCTCGTTCAGCCACACTATATAGCATTCTGTGTACTGTTCTGTGTCTGCTGGGAACAGTGGTACACCGCTCGTTCAGCCACACTATATAGCATTCTGTGTACTGTTCTGTGTCTGCTGGGAACAGTAGTACACCGCTCGTTCAGCCACACTATATAGCATTCTGTGTACTGTTCTGTGTCTGCTGGGAACAGTAGTACACCGCTCGTTCAGCCACACTATATAGCATTCTGTGTACTGTTCTGTGTCTGCTGGGAACAGTAGTACACCGCTCGTTCAGCCACACTATATAGCATTCTGTGTACTGTTCTGTGTCTGCTGGGAACAGTGGTACACCGCTCGTTCAGCCACACTATATAGCATTCTGTGTACTGTTCTGTGTCTGCTGGGAACAGTAGTACACCGCTCGTTCAGCCACACTATATAGCATTCTGTGTACTGTTCTGTGTCTGCTGGGAACAGTAGTACACCGCTCGTTCAGCCACACTATATAGCATTCTGTGTACTGTTCTGTGTCTGCTGGGAACAGTAGTACACCGCTCGTTCAGCCACACTATATAGCATTCTGTGTACTGTTCTGTGTCTGCTGGGAACAGTAGTACACCGCTCGTTCAGCCACACTATATAGCATTCTGTGTACTGTTCTGTGTCTGCTGGGAATAGTGGTACACCGCTCGTTCAGCCACACTATATAGCATTCTGTGTACTGTTCTGTGTCTGCTGGGAACAGTAGTACACCGCTCGTTCAGCCACACTATATAGCATTCTGTGTACTGTTCTGTGTCTGCTGGGAACAGTAGTACACCGCTCGTTCAGCCACACTATATAGCATTCTGTGTACTGTTCTGTGTCTGCTGGGAATAGTGGTACACCGCTCATTCAGCCACACTATATAGCATTCTGTGTACTGTTCTGTGTCTGCTGGGAATAGTGGTACACCGCTCGTTCAGCCACACTATATAGCATTCTGTGTACTGTTCTGTGTCTGCTGGGAATAGTGGTACACCGCTCGTTCGCCACTGTATAGCATTGTGCTCTGTGTCGCTGCTGGGAATAGTGGTACACCGCTCACCCGTCACTGTATAGCATTGTGCTCTGTGTCGCTGCTGGGAATAGTGGTACACCGCTCACCCGTCACTGTATAGCATTGTGCTCTGTGTCGCTGCTGGGAATAGTGGTACACCGCTCACCCGTCACTGTATAGCATTGTGCTCTGTGTCGCTGCTGGGAATAGTGGTACTGTATAGCATTTCTGTACTGCCACTGTACTGCTGCCAGTCAGCGTGTACTGTAAGGATAAGTGAAATGAGGAAGAAATCCGGTGAAAGAGGGAGGGGCAAGGGAAGAGGTGTTTCCCCTGACGGTTCACGTACAGGCCACAGGGGAGCACCCAAGAAAACCCACTCAATACCGCCCATGTTGTCCAGGACAACAACCCTCACAAATCCAAAAGAACAGGACCAGATAATTACTTGGATGACCTCTCAAGCGTCCAGCAGTGGGTTAAGCAGCACCAGCACATCACGCACGAGGTCCGAGTCCTCAGCCAGTTACAAGGAGCCAGTGGGCACAAAGCTGACACAACCGGCAGCGACACCACGCACACAACTGCCAGATAACCAGTCCGATGAATTACCTCAGGACACAATGGGGTATTCGCAGGAGCTATTCCCAGCCCAACAAACTTCCACCTTTCAAAGGTCAATGGAGGAACAGCCAGAAATGTTGTGCCTGGATTCACAACCGTTAACTGTGGGAAATGCACCGCGCACTGAAATACAAGGCGAGTCCGAAGAGGACTCGGAAACCCAAATCCCAGAGCAATTTGGGCAGGAGGGGTTGCAATTGCAGGAGGTCGGCCGACAAGATCTGGAAGACGACGTTGGAGTGTGCTGCGCAGAGGTTGTTGTGGGGAGCTCTACTCCACGGCGGTGGCCCACAATGACATATGACGAGTTTGAGGAGATGGAAGAGGAGGGTATGGACAATGTGGACAGAGACCCAGATTTTGTTTGTGAACGAGAACATCGCCGTCGTAGCAGCAGCACAGATGAGTCTGTTGAAGAACACACTGCTGCACGAGTTCGCCTTGTGCCACAAGGTAGGCGGCGCGCAATTTCAGGCACCACAAGCGTGGAAGTTCAAGTGAGAGGCAAAAGAGGAGCAAACAGAAATCGCCAGCAAGGAGGCAGGTGCTCCAAAGTCTGGGCTTTCTTTGAAGACTGCACTGAGGATGTTACCATGGCGATTTGCAAGGTGTGCAAGACCCGCCTGAGCAGGGGGAAAAATATTAACAACCTCTCCACCACCAGCATGAGCCGTCACATGCTATCCAAACATCCCACTCTTTGGGCAAACGCGTCAGGACAGGGTACCAGAAACAACACTGCCTCCCTTGGGTTCACCAGACTCACCACCAGACCCGCCTCAGCAGCAGCAGTAGCCCAGCCATTGCGTGGTTCACAACATTCACAAACATCAGACGACGCTGACACTGTCACTTTCCGGAGTAGTGCTCTTGAGGTCTCCCAGTGTTCATCAAACACAACAACCAACAGCCCTTCCGTGTGCAGCGCTACGGTTCAGTTGTCTGTGTCGGAGATGTTTGAGCGCAAGAGGAAATTGCCAGCAAATGACCCCCGGGCCGTGGCAGTAACAGCCAGCATAGCCAAGCTTCTGGCCTGCGAAATGCTGCCATATCGATTGGTGGAGACAAACAGCTTCAAGGGCATGATGTCAGTGGCCATCCCACGTTACGTGGTTCCCAGCCGCTACCACTTTGCACGCTCTGCAGTGCCTGAGTTGCATGAGCACGTGGTCAGCAAAATAACCCGAAGCTTGAAGAATGCCGTTGCCTGCAAGGTTCACCTCACCACTGACACCTGGACGAGTGCGTTCGGCCAGGGTCGATACATCTCCCTTACCGCGCACTGGGTGAACCTTGTGGAGCCTGGCAGCGATTCCTCACCTGCTACGGCACGGGTGTTGCCCACGCCACAAACAGCTGCACCGCCGTCCCTCCCACTGGATAACAGCAGCACCTACCTCTCTGACTCCTTCTCCTCCAACGCATCTCAAAGCTGTACCTCATCCGGAAACGCTAACCCAGCAGCAGTAGGATCGTGGAAGCAGTGCAGCACAGCTGTTGGCATGCGTCAGCAAGCGTTGCTGAAGCTAATCTGCCTTGGGGATAAGCAGCACACAGGGGAGGAAATTTGGAGGGGAATAAAGGAACAGACGGATTTGTGGCTGGCACCGCTGGACCTGAAACCGGGCATGGTTGTGTGTGATAATGGGAGTAATCTCATTCGCGCTTTAAGGTTGGCTAAGCTGACACACATCCCTTGCCTGGCGCACGTGATGAACCTAGTAGTTCAGCGGTTCCTGAGGACATACCCAGGCGTGCCCGATCTGCTGTTGAAGGTGCGTCGAGTGTCCAAACATTGTAGAAATTCCAGTACTGCTTCGGGGGCACTCGCCAAGATGCAGGAGCGCTTCAATCTCCCCCACCATCGCTTGCTGTGTGATGTCCCTACGCGCTGGAATTCTACGCTGCACATGCTAGCCCGCTTTTGCGAGCAGAAGAGTGCAGTGGTCCAGTACATGACGGCGCAGTACCGAGGCGCATCCGGCCAGCTGCCAAGCTTCTGTGGATCCGATTGGGCCAACATGTTGGACCTCTGCCAAGTCCTCCAAAATTTTTAGCAATCCACGTTGCTTGTGAGCAGTGACAACTCTTCAGTCAGCATTACCATACCACTGCTGTGTTTACTGAAGAGGTCGATGTTAAAAATCAAGGAAACAGCTGTCATGATGCAACTGGGGGAATCTGAAGGAGAAAACGATCAGCGTGATGGTACCAACATCAGGCCATCCGCCTCAGGGAACGCTGGCCCCAGCAGCTATGACGAAGAAGAGGAGGAGGAACAGCTGGAGTTGGAGCAGGAATTTCATGCCACCACTGACGAGGGCCAGAGCGGTGCACGTTGGACTTCCACAATTCAACGCGAATGGTCAGCAGAAGCAGACCAGGAGGAAGGTGACGACTATGATGCATCACAACAACTATCACAACGCTCACAAGAGGATGATGAGGATTCTGGTAGGACTCTGGCACACATGGCTCAATTCATGCTAGACTGCATTGAACGTGACCCACGCATTGTGCGCATTCTGGACAACACCAATTACTGGGTTTATACCCTTCTGGATCCACGGTACAAACACAATGTTCCAAAACTGCTTTAAGAAAGAGTCAGACAGGTCAAAATGGAAGAATACCAGCAGGCCCTTGTGGAGACTTTAGAGAGGAGATTGACATCCTCCCCCTCCTCTAGCCAGTTGTACGCAGACAGACTGACTTCCGCAAACCCAGGACGACCAGGAGGGCAGCAAACAACGCAAGCCGCAGCTAGTACCCAAAAGGGAATGGTATCGGCAGTGTCCTTGGAGTGGGAAAATTTTCTGACACCCATGCAGCCGCAGCCCACTGAACAGCAAGCGTGCAGATCCACCTCCAACACCGATCGCCTGGAGAAGATGGTCAAGGACTACATGTCAGATGGCGTAGCTGTGTCGAACCATCCATCTGCACCCTTCAACTATTGGGTATCGAAGCTAGACACCTGGCACGAACTGGCAATGTACGCAATAGAGGTGCTGGCTTGCCCGGCAGCCAGCGTTATGTCGGAACGCTGTTTCAGTGCTGCCGGAGGCATCGTCACAGATCGGCGTATCCGCCTCTCTACAGAAAATGCAGACCGTCTGACTCAAATTAAAATGAATCAATCCTGGATTGGAAATGACTACGCAACACTCCAGGACCCCAACCAAGTAACATGACCAATGAACATCTGGGATGGTGTTGCGTTTCCGGGCCCTGTTTATTGAACCTCTCATCTGTATTACATTTATGACTGCATGGCGGCAAAAAGCATTGCTGCTATATCCGCACGCTTTTTGTCCACATGCAAGGCCTGGGTTGTTGTGTCTCACAAAGCGTGGCCTTCTCCTCCTGCGCCTGCTCCTGTTCCATCACGTCTGCTGCTGCTGGGTTAGCGTTGCCGCGTGGTCCCTGTTTATTGAACCACTTATCTTTATTACATTTATGACTGCATGGCGGTACAAAGCATGCTATCCGCACGCTTCTTGCCCTCATGCAAGGCCTGGGTTGTTGTGTCTCACAAAGCGTGGCCTTCTCCTCCTGCGCCTGCTCCTGTTCCATCACGTCTGCTGCTGCTGGGTTAGCGTTGCCGCGTGGTCCCTGTTTATTGAACCACTTATCTTTATTACATTTATGACTGCATGGCGGTACAAAGCATGCTATCCGCACGCTTCTTGCCCTCATGCAAGGCCTGGGTTGTTGTGTCTCACAAAGCGTGGCCTTCTCCTCCTGCGCCTCCTCCTGTTCCATCACGTCTGCTGCTGCTGGGTTAGCGTCGCCGCGTGGTCCCTGTTTATTGAACCACTTATCTTTATTACATTTATGACTGCATGGCGGTACAAAGCATGCTATCCGCACGCTTCTTGCCCTCATGCAAGGCCTGGGTTGTTGTGTCTCACAAAGCGTGGCCTTCTCCTCCTGCGCCTGCTCCTGTTCCATCACGTCTGCTGCTGCTGGGTTAGCGTTGCCGCGTGGTCCCTGTTTATTGAACCACTTATCTTTATTACATTTATGACTGCATGGCGGTACAAAGCATGCTATCCGCACGCTTCTTGCCCTCATGCAAGGCCTGGGTTGTTGTGTCTCACAAAGCGTGGCCTTCTCCTCCTGCGCCTCCTCCTGTTCCATCACGTCTGCTGCTGCTGGGTTAGCGTTGCCGCGTGGTCCCTGTTTATTGAACCACTTATCTTTATTACATTTATGACTGCATGGCGGTACAAAGCATGCTATCCGCACGCTTCTTGCCCTCATGCAAGGCCTGGGTTGTTGTGTCTCACAAAGCGTGGCCTTCTCCTCCTGCGCCTGCTCCTGTTCCATCACGTCTGCTGCTGCTGGGTTAGCGTTGCCGCGTGGTCCCTGTTTATTGAACCACTTATCTTTATTACATTTATGACTGCATGGCGGTACAAAGCCTGCTATCCGCACGCTTCTTGCCCTCATGCAAGGCCGGGGTTGTTGTGTCTCACAAAGCGTGGCCTTCTTCTCCTCCTGCGCCACCCTCCTCCTGTTCCATCACGTGTGCTGCTGCTGGGTTAGCGTTACCGGTCCCTTTTCCTGGAACCTCTTATATGTATTACATTTATGACTGCATGCCGACAAAAAACATGTTACCTGTGCAAAGAAAACAGACATTTCCCGCATTTAAAAGACAGTTTTCCCTTTGAAACTTTAAAATCGATTTTCTCAAAAACTATAAGCTCTTTTTGCTAATTTTTTTTTCCTCTTGTACCCACTCCCAAGGTGCACATACCCTGTAAATTTGGGGTATGTAGCATGTAAGGAGGCTTTACAAACCACAAAAGTTCGGGTCCCCATTGACTTCCATTATGTTCGGAGTTCGGGTCGAACACCCGAACATCGCGGCCATGTTCGGCCTGTTCGGCCCGAACCCGAACATCTAGATGTTCGCCCAACACTACCCCGAACGCCTCCCTCCCTCCTTCCCTATGCAGAGTCCTGATGAGAGTGTAAATGAGAGGTTACTCACCCTGCTCTCGGCATTCCACTGATGAGATCTCCCTTCAGTCGGGGGCACCTCTAGCTTCTTAATACTGAGGGTACTTCTGGCCACCTAATGCTAAGGGACGCCTGTAGCTACCTATGAAGGGAAGTAAGGGAGAAGTGACAGCTGGGCCAGCCAGTATACTTGCGGTGCGGTTCGGTGGGGATTTGTAGGTTAATGGAGGGTGGAGTCTTGGATGCCAGGAGATCTTTGCCTATAGGCTCCTGTGAGGTAAAGTCAGGCCTGCCTGTGTGCATACATGGCACCCAGCCTGTGTCCGGACCCGCATTGGGTCACATGCACACATGCGCACACACCTGCAATAAGCATGCAGACACTGGAGTCAGAACAGAGTCACAGCATTTGACCTGCATGCTCATTCTGGGCCAGTGACTTAAAGAGAAACTCCGACCAAAAATTGAACTTTATCCCAATCAGTATCTGATACCCCCTTTTACATGATAAATCTATTCCTTTTCACAAACAGACCATCAGGGGGCGCAGTATGACTGATATTGTTGTGAAACTCCTCCCACAAGTAACCCCTCCCACAAGAAAAGTTCAAACTTTTGTGGGAAATAGCTGTTTACAGCTGTTTCCAACTGCCAAAAATCATGCAGCAGCTACAGCACCTGCCAACAGTAAAATGTTCACTGGAGTTCCTCTTTAACCAGCCGGACGGTATGGACGAGCTCAGCTCGTCCATTACCACCAGAGGCTGCCGCTCAGGCCCTGCTCAGCCGATTTGCATGCAATAAAAAGCAGCACACGCAGCCGGCACTTTGCCAGCCGCGTGTGCTACCTGATCGCCGCCGCAGCGCGGCGATCCGCCGCCTGCAGCGGCGAAAGAGGGTCCCCCCAGCCGCCTGAGCCCAGCGTAGCCGGAACAAACAATTCCGGCCAGCGCTAAGGGCTGGATCGGAGGCGGCTGACGTCAGGACGTCGGCTGACGTCCATGACGTCACTCCGCTACGAGGTAAGCGAAACAAGGAAGGCTGCTCATTGCAGCCTTCCTTGTTACTTCTGGTCGCCGGAGGCGATCAGAAGAATGCATCCGGAGCGCCCTCTAGTGGGTTTTCATGCAGCCAACTTTCAGTTGGCTGCATGAAATAGTTTTTTTTTTAATAAAAAAAAACCCTCCCGCAGCCGCCCTGGCGATCTTAATAGAACGCCAGGGTGGTTAAACTATTAGCGGCAGAACATCAAAACAGAAGTCAGGCAACTGGCATTGTTTACCAGTATCAGAGAATGAAGACGGCAGTCTGCATTTCCTCTTACTTCAGGTTCCCTTTAATCTCACCTAAATGTATTAGATTAACCCATTAAACTAGCACTAGGAGTAGTAAACTCATTTCAGGAGTCACTGTGCTGAGGTGGATTACTTTATGGTTTAGACAGGCAGAAATTGTAATTACGTACATCCAGAGCAGGGACAAGGTCCTCCTGCACCCAAGGCTGAGACACCAAAGTGCGCCCCTCCATCCCTCCCACCTCAGCCGTCACACACTGATTGCTATTAGACTAAGAGGTGCCACAGGGCCCACAACCTCCCCAACACCTTAATATCTAGTTATCTGGCTTGCAGTCACTGCTATGTATCCCCTCTTCTTATTTCTTTCTGCTTAATACACAATTAGGAATGACAGCTGAATAAATTGTGCGCCCCCTCCTACACTGCGCCCTGAGGCTGGAGCCTCTTCAGCCTATGCCTCGGCCCGGCCCTGCGTACATCAAAGTGATGATTAAGATGTTTGAAATGTGACAGATCCTTTTAACAAAGTTTTAAGGAACGGGCTTAACATAATTTTGCCTTCTGAAGGGAAACCTAAATCTAACTAATAAAAAAAAGTTTAACTTACTTGGGGCTTCTACCAACCGCCTACAGACGTCCTATGCCCGCGCCGTCCTGGAATGATCCTCCGGTTCCCCGCTGTGGCTTAGTTTCGGTTTTCACTGACTGGCCAGTCGATGGCCACTGCGCCTGCAATGCTCTGGCCGGGCATGTCCTCACATCTCCGGGAGCGTCCTGTGCAACAGCAGTATTTGGAAATCTCATAATGTGCCTGCGCAGGATGCTCTCAGCGACGCAAGAACACGCATGGCCAGGGCCGCGCAGGCAGAGTGGTCATTAGAGTTGGGCCGAACGGTTCGCCGGCGAACGTGGTTCGCGCGAACTTAGGTGGTTCGCGTGCGGGTACCGCACGCGAACGTTTTGCGGAAGAAGTTCGGTTCGCCCCATAATGCACCTGAGGGTCAACTTTGACCCTCTACATCACAGTCAGCAGGCCCAGTGTAGCCAATTAGGCTACACTAGCCCCTGGAGCCCCACCCCCCTTATATAAGGCAGGCAGCGGCGGCCATTACGGCCACTCGTGTGCCTGCATTAGTGAGAGTAGGGCGAGCTGCTGCAGTCTCTCATATAGGGAAAGATTAGTTAGGCTTAACTTCTTCCTGGCTGCATACCTGTTCTGTTCAGTGAGCCCTCAGCCCACTGCATACCTGTACTGTGATCCTGCCACTGCATACCTGTTCAGTGATCCTGCCACTGCATACCTGTTCTGTGAACCCACCCACCACCACTGCATACCTGTTCAGTGATCCTGCCACTGCATACCTGTTCTGTGAACCCACCCACCACTGCATACCTGTTCAGTGATCCTGCTGCCACTGCATACCTGTTCTGTGAACCCACCCACCACTGCATACCTGTTCAGTGATCCTGCCACTGCATACTTGTTCTGTGAACCCACCCACCACCACTGCATACCTGTTCAGTGATCCTGCCACTGCATACCTGTTCTGTGAACCCACCACTGCATACCTGTTCTGTGAACCCACCCACCACTGCATACCTGTTCAGTGATCCTGCCACTGCATACTTGTTCTGTGAACCCACCCACCACCACTGCATACCTGTTCAGTGATCCTGCCACTGCATACCTGTTCTGTGAACCCACCACTGCATACCTGTTCTGTGAACCCACCCACCACTGCATACCTGTTCAGTGATCCTGCTGCCACTGCATACCTGTTCTGTGAACCCACCACTGCATACCTGTTCTGTGAACCCACCACTGCATACCTGTTCAGTGAACCCGCCACTGCATACCTGTTCTGTTCAGTGGACCCGCCACTGTATACCTGTTTAGTGAACCCGCCACTGCATACCTGTTCTGTTCAGTGGAGTTTGGTGTGTCAGTGTGAAGCAGTACCTTAATTACACTACCTGATTGATGTATACACATGCAAGATGTTTTAAAGCACTTTAGGCCTGTCATTTAGCATTCAATGTGATTTCTGCCCTTAAAACGCTGCTTTTCGTCAAATCCAGATTTTTCCCGGGGACTTTTGGCGTGTATCCCACTCCGCCATGCCCCCCTCCAGGTGTTAGACCCCTTGAAACATCTTTTCCATCACTTTTGTGGCCAGCATAATTATTTTTTTTTTTCAAAGTTCGCATCCCCATTGAAGTCTATTGCGGTTCGCGAACTTTAACGCGAACCGAACCTTCCGCGGAAGTTCGCGAACCCGGTTCGCGAACCTAAAATCGGAGGTTCGGCCCAACTCTAGTGGTCATCGATTGAGCCAGTTGGTGAAAAGCCGCGACAGGGGACCGATAGATCGTGCCAGGATGGCGCGGGCACAGGACGTCTGCAGGGGGCTGGTGGAAGAAACAGAATGTATTTGCAATAATTCAGCTTTACGTGACCAACTGTGGTTTCCCATAATGCATCACTCCCCGAATATGCAAGTCATCTCTTTATCCCTCTGAAAGTCAGGCTCACATCCAGAACCGCCGTTGTACAGTGAGCCCATAGCTTATACATCTTACAGAGCCACATCAACCCATCAGTGCATTGTATGGATTGATATGGCTCTATGCTTGGATAAATACTACAGAGAGCTCATGGTGACCAAGAACCACTAGGATAGTATAGAAGAGTACCTTATTCTCTACTAGTGACTCTAGGTCACCATAACCTATGTGGGTACTCTGCAGTACCGGTCCAAGCCCTATCACAACGCCATACCAATCCCTGCCATGTACTAATGAGGACCATAAAGTCAAAAACAGCTGTCTGCATGTTGGACTGGTGTGGCTCTGTAAAATGTATAAGCTTCAGGCTCACTATACACCAGCGGTTCTGGATGTGCTGCCTGGCTTTCATGGGCATAAAGAGATGATTTGCATATTCGGGGCTGATGCATCATGGGAAACCACATTTACTCACTTGAAGATAATCTGTAATAAAGAAAAGTGCCCCTGGCCCTGGGATGTACTTACCTTGGGAGGGGGAAGCCTCATTAGGATCCAGAGGCTTCTCCCTCCCGAGTTAAATACCCCTTTGTGCAGCACCGATCCAGCGCTGGCTCTATCGATCAGTAGCAGATGGCAACATTTACCTTTAAGATCCAGTGCAGGCGCTGTACCATCTCCCCCCTCGTGCCCTGGCAGGAAGCCCAATTGGGCTCGCTTTACCATGCAGTTGTCTCGCACCTGTGCAGTAGAGCAGAGCCAATCGGGCTTCACTGTTTGTAACCGAACTGGCGGGTAACGCCACTTTTCCGATCCATTGCATTCCTGATGTCACAGGAAACACAGTGCAACGGTCACTGTGAGCGTGGCCAAACTGCATTGTCATTAAGTCATTTGCATGGTGGAGTTATTATTGTCTCATTGGCTAGAGGACAGCTTTTCACAACAGTTTTTACAAATCAGTGTTAACCCCCTTGGCGGTATGAAAAATACCGCCAGGGGGCAGCGCAGCAGTTTTTTTTTAATTATTTTTTTTTTTAAATCATGTAGCGAGCCGAGGGCTCGGTACATGATAGCCGCTGCTCAGCGGCATCCCCCCAGCCCCTCGATCGCCTCCGGTGATAGGCGATCAGGAAATCCTGTTCAAAGAACTGGATTTCCTGGAGGGCTTCCCCCGTCGCCATGGCGACGGGGCGGAATGACATCAGCGACGTCGGGACGTCATTGGGAGACCCGATCCACCCCTCGGCGCTGCCTGGCACTGATTGGCCAGGCAGTGCTCGGGGTCTGGGGGGGGGGGCGCGCGCCGCACCGGATAGCGGCGATCGGGCGCGCGGCGGCGGCGATCGGGGTGCTGGCGCAGCTAGCAAAGTGCTAGCTGCGTCCAGCAAAAAAAAAAATTAAGTAAATCGGCCCAGCAGGGCCTGAGCGGCACCCTCCGGCGGCTTACCCCGTGTCACACACGGGGTTACCGCTAAGGAGGTTAAAGGGCACCTGAACTCTTGCACAGGACAGAAGGAAAATTTAGAGAAATCCACCCTGTATGTATTTAGAGAGTTTAGCCTGTCTAATGCCTCCTCATCTATGACTAATCACAACTGTGATTTGATATCTCAGTTGTGTCAGCTGGCTGCCTTGACAGAGCAGCTAATTTGTAAACACAGGATGTTAACCTTATGTCTGCTTTCATGAAAGCAAGAGGTAGACACGCTGCAGATTTATTGCAGTGTTTGGATCAGCTGTAACAAATAAAAGTTTTTCTTTAAAGGTTATTATGCTGTTGCGTATCTTACAGAACAGAGAGGAAGTTCTGAGTTTAGGTCCGCTTTAAAGAAAGATTATTCAGGCCTCTTTCACAGTGTGGCATTAAAGTCGCACGTTAAAACAACATTTAAAGCAGAATAACTCACTGCAATGAAAAACCAATGCCCCATTCGCAGTGCACACGTTGCGTTGGTGACTAACGATGCACGTTAAAGTGTAACTGTCGGACATAAAATCAAACATCAATTCTTTATTTTTATCTGGTAAACAAGTAATAAGGATGCTAATCAGGCAATCCAAAAGTTAAAATCACTATTTCTTTTCTTGTTTATAAATGATCATTCCCCAGTTTACCTTATTTGGTACGTTGCCGCAAAAAGGAAGTTGCAGGGCATGCTGGGATGTCCTTTTTTGCTTCTGTATATTAGTTAAGTGTGAGGGGAAATAAAGAACCAACAATTGACAACCCAGCATGCCCTGCAACTTCTTTTGTGCGGCAATGTACCAAATAAGAGTCAGGTAAACTGGGGAATGATCATTTATCAACAAGAAAAGTAATAGAAAATTTAACTTTTGGATTGGCTGGTGGTTAGCATTCTTATTACTTGTTTACCAGATAAAAATAAAGAATTGATTTTTGATATTATGCCCGACAGTTACACTTTAAGTGAAAGTGCTGCATGCATGCGTTATACACGTTATTAGCTGCGTTGGACTGTTTGCACATGCTCAGTAATGACTTGGAAACATACTTTTCATTGCCTGTATGAGGCATTAAGTTGCGTTGCAACTTTTTTTGGGGCATTGCGTTGTAATTTGCGTTGCATCGCATCAAACCGCAACGTCCTACTGTGAAAGAGGCCTGAATGCTCAAAAAAAATATAACTTTTGCACAGGATATTTATATATATATATAAATGAAATTCCTTTCTTTCCTTCATGTTTGATTGTAAACACGGCATACGTGAAATCTTACGGTTTGGTATGCTGACACACAGTGACACAGTGCAAAATGCAGATTGGAAATATGATGCCGAGATAACAGCCATCTTTATCCAGTCGGTCAGGTTTTACCTGAAATATTGAGCTATGTCACATGGCCGCTTCACATCTACATCCATCCTTGTGGAGTAGAGTGTTTGTGTGTGTTTCCAGGCAGCTCCATGGGTACACCTGTGCTGTGGCTAATATGCTGTATGAATTGTTTCTATGTTTAGTGCAGTGTTGGTGTTCTCTGGGGACCCCCTCCCCCCCAGCACATGTCTTGGGAATTCCTGCTCATTATTCTACGTCTTGATTAATGAGCTTCTGGGAGGTGAGCTCTATATTTTAACGTGATGTTCCACAAATTGCTCTGTCAGTCAGTCTGTCAGTCAGTCAGTCAGTGAGAACATATATGGATCTGAAATGTGTCAATTATGAGGGGGTGTTTATACGAATCGTGCTATTTAAAGCATATCTTCACCCAAGACGAGAACTGCACCATGGGTTTTGCTACAATTAACACAGACTAACCTTATCACTGGCTTATTACTGGTCGGTGTTGGAAAAGTAAAAAAAAAAAAGAAGTAACTTTGATTGCACTTTTTGCAGTTATTTCAGTGGAGGACTTTTAGGTTCCCCCCTAGCCTGCTACACAAAGTCCTCATGCATGAAAAAAGGGTGCCAGGAAAAAAGGGCCTGACTGGATAATGAATTGGTGCCAGTGGATAACGAAATCTCAATAATGAATGATGAACATTAACGATTAATGATGAACGTTAACGATAAATTGGTTAATGATAAACATTTTAAAACACGGGAGTTGATAATGGAAAAAATATATTAACGTTAAAAATAGTTACGTAATTCAACAATACAGCTTAACCCAACCCTACTCTCACACAGAACCTTCCCTGGTGGTGCCTAAAACTAACCACTCCCCTGGTGGTGCCTAAACCCCCCCTTGTGGTGCCTAACCCTAACCACCCCCCCATGGTTCCTTAACCCCAACCCCCCGGTGGTGCCTAACCCTAACCACTCCCCTGGTGGTGCCTAACCCTAACCACCCCCCTGGTGTTACCTAACCCTAACTGCCCCCTGTGGTTCCTTAACCCTAACCCCCCGGTGGTGCCTAACCCTAATCACCCCCTGGTGGTGCCTAACTCTAACCACCCCCCCTGGTGTTACCTAACTCTAACTGGCCCCTGGGTGGTGTCTAACCCTAACCACCCCCCTGGTGGTGCCTAACCCTAACCACCCCCCTTGTATTACCTAACCCTAACTGCCCCCTGGATGGTGTCTAACCCTAACCACCCCCTGGTGGTGCCTAACCCTAACCACCCCCCCTGGTGTTACCTAACCCTAACCACCCCCTGGGTGGTGCCTAACCCTAACCACCCCCCCTGGTGTTACCTAACCCTAACCACCCCCTGGGTGGTGCCTAACTCTAACCACCCCCCCTGGTGTTACCTAACTCTAACCGCCCCCTGGGTGGTGCCTAACCCTAACCAACCCCCCCTGGTGGTGCCTAACCCTAACCATTCCCCTTGCAGAAAAACCTTTTTACACATAGAAACGATAATATCTTTGATAATGTAAAATCTGTACATACAAACAAAATAATATGACAAAAACAATAACATTGCAAGCTTCGAAGACGAAAACATACTTTAAAAACTTTAATGTTCTAATGTTGTTAGCAATATTTATCGGGCGCCCTTTTTTCGCCGCATTAATGATAACTGCATTAGAGTTTATGGCGGCGCCCTTTTTCGTCCCCTAGCCGCCGGTGTCCTTTTTTCCTGCTATCCAAAGTCCTGATAGTTATCTACAACTAATTCAGGTACCTCTTGTCACTTCTCTCCCAAGCCCTTCTTAAAAGGGTTATAAAATTCCTTACATTGCACTGAAGAAGGCCAAATAAGGCTGAAACAGCTGTCTAGACGCTGGAATAATTCACTCCATAATAAGTATCTGTTTTTTTAACAGATTGGCTTCATGTAACGATTGTGGAACTTTCCCCGTGATCAGCGCACAACGCGTGCGCTGACACGGCGGAAATCCTCCACAAGCGTATAATTTGCAGGAACCCAGCAAAAGGTGCTACACACCCGTAGAGGGAAAATTCCTGTCGGCAGATGGCGCTGGGGAGTGCAGAGGAACCAATCCTCTGTACCTCCACAAATGCCAGACAGGAATTGTACAAAATGCAGAACGCAATCGCAAGACAGGCGATTGCGAATGAGAATGAGCAAAGGGACAGGTTGTATGTGTGTGCGCCAATCCAGTCGCCACCCCGCGACCACGCACACACAACAGCAGATATGAAATAGGAACGCGATCGCGAGAGGTGCGATCGCCAGACGTGACACAAGGCAGATCAGGACAGAATACGAGGGTAGCAAAGGCACAGTAAATAATACAATGAGAAGATGCGGAAAACAACAAATGCTAGCTAACCGCGAACACCGCACTCATTCGCAACAGTGCACGCGGTTATGCGCGGTCTCCACGTGATAAGCACAATAGAGACAAGCACGCCTAACTAACCATTAACAGACAAACATGAAACAGAGGACGCGAGCGCTTGCTTAACGGTTACCTCACCGAGCCTCCAGCAAGCGTAGCAGACAGACACACGAAAACAGGGACAAGCGAGAGATAGGATCCACAGCACTAGCGAAATGTGGCTAGCGCGATCCAAGTACAGAGTAGCAGAACAGAAGGATCCCCAGCGCCAGCGAAAAGTGGCCAGCGCGATCCCAGAAGACAGAACAGAAGGATCTCCAGCGCTAGCGAAAAGTAGCTAGCGCGATCCCAGGAGACAGAACAGAAGGATCCCCGGCACTAGCAAAAAGTAGCTAGTGCGATCCCAGGAGACAGAACAGAAGAGATAGCTGGTAGCAACCGCTGCACCAGCTATACTCCAAGAACAGAGATCAGAACCATTTCCTGTCAACCACCATAGGGACAGGACAATGGCAAACAGGCAAGACAAGACAGAACAGGCAAAACAGATAATACAATCCTAACAGCACTAGGGAAATCTGCCTAGCGCAGATTTAGGAATTACTCTAAGCTGATGTTCAAACAGAGAGCAAGGCTGACACCCCACCAGGAGTGTTACATAGGACGAAATCCTTATGAACAGCGAAGCATTGTGGGAAAGACATAGTACTTATAGTACACGCCTCCAATGAATGTGGCCAGGCAATTTGCATGACAACGTATGCAAATTCCTCTGCAAGCACAAGCTGCAAAACTAACAGAAGCTGTTCTTTCCAGAGTCCTGCAGCATGCAAACCTACACAATGGTCAAAAGGCTGGTTGCCTGCACAGGCAGCTGAGCAAATCATCACACTTCAGACTTACTTTAACCAGTACTCTACACAGCCATAAGTCTGCAGAGCTGTTTATTCAGTTTAAAAACCTCCTCCCACCAAAAAAACAAAAAACAAACTTTTAAAACTTACTTTACATGAGCTGGCACCGTTATTTCACCTGCGCGCTGACAAGATGATTTCACACTGTAAGTGTCAAAACGATAGTCAGCTTTGGCTCCATACGGTTTAATATCTGCATGAATCACAGCATTATGCGGAATCTAATTTAAGTAGTTTTTCCATGAAACACGGAGTGGAATAAATAAATGAATAACTTGGGTGAAAAATAAAAAAAAAATATAAAAAAATAAAAATAACAGCGCAACCTGTAAATTCACAAATGTGCCACTTCTTTAATAAATTTAGCTGTAAGCGTCTGACATTTGGGGGAAGAAAATACATTAGGAATAAGTGATGCTCTCGGAGGTGTTGGGGAAGGAACAGGCCTGAATTTGTAATAGGCCGCTGAGCGGAGGAGGGGGGCGAAGGGGGATTATCACAGATACAGGAAGCGGGTGTCACTGAGCAGCGCTATCAAGGATTTAAGCGCGCATCTAACTACGCTGTCGAGTTTACAATACTCCAGTATCTGTCCCTGGCTTGTTTTCACACTGCCAGCCCTCTTCTCTGACCTTTTTACAGGATTACTGTTTAAAGGGGAGCATTGAATGCCAGTAAACCTAACTTATACATAAACAAGCGAACAAGTGAACCCAAGGTTAAAATAAACTGATAAACAATTAAATCTACTCTTCTACTCTTAAAAATAAGTATTTAGCCTCCCTGGCGGTAACCTCAAGCTGAGCTCAGGGTAGGGATAAATAGCCCGAAACAGTAATCCCGAGCTCAGCTCGGGGTAGGTAAATACCTTTTTTTTTGCTGTTTGGAGTTCCGCATGAGATCAGCGATGTGAAGTGGGACTCACTCAAGCCTTCTCTCCCTGGCCACCGGGGTCTTCTTCCGGAGTCCCGGTGGCCAATCAGATCGGCGGAGCGGTGGTACACGTACAGAGGTAAGCGTACATTGTGACGTCATCAGGGGCCAGTGTATGAAATTAAAGTGGACCTGAACTTTCACAGGGGACAGAAGGAAAATAGAGAAATGCTGCCGCCTGCCGGAATTTATGTATAGCGTATAGCCTGCCTAATCCCCCCCATCTGGACCTGATCTCTGGCACAGGGCAGGAGGTAAACAGAGAGAAATGCTGCCTGTATGTTTGTGGAGAGTTTAGCCTGCCTAATCCCCCATCTGGACCTGCACTCTTGCACAGGTCAAAAGGTAAACAGAGATATGCTGCCTGTATGTAGCGAGTTTAGCCTGTGTAATTCCTTATTTGTCTCTAATCACAAGTTGTTATTTGATCTCTCCACTGTGTCACATGACTGCCATGGCAGAGATGGCAGATAAGCTCATTTGAAAGCACAGGATGTTAACAATATAGCCATTTGGTTCCCAACTGCTTCATAACTAAGTACTTCTGCTGATCTCCTTTACTGTTACATATTTTGCCTGGATTTTGGGCCTGATTCACAAAGCGGTGCTAACAGTTAGCACGCTAGTGAAAAGCCCTTTATCACGCCTAAACTCTGTTTAGGCATGATAAGTTTAGGTGTGATAAGTTTAGGTGTGATAAGTTTTTAGGCATGATAAGTTTAGGTGTGATAAGTTTTTAGGCCCGATAAGTTTAAGCACCAACTGGGTTAGCACCGCAGTGCACAGCTGATCAAAAGTTTTGCGCTAGCAAAGTCTGGTGCAATTTGCATAGAGTTTAATGGCGCTGCTTTGCGTGCGGGACTTTGCGCGCGATCTAAACTTATCTAAACTTACCATGCCTAAACTTATCATGCCTAAACTGAGTTTAGGCATGATAAAAATGGTTATCACGCCTAAAGTCTTTAACTGGGTTATCACCGCTTTGTGAATCGAGCTCTTTGACTACTCTCTGCCTGCCGCCTGCACGACCTCTGCGTGGATTTTGACTACTCTCTGCCTGCCGCCTGCACCGACCTCTGCCTGGATTTTGACTAGTCTCGGCCTGCCGCCTGCACCAACCTCTGCATGGATTTTGACTACTCTCTGCCTGCCTCTAGAGATGTTGCGAACGGTTCACCGGCGAACGGTTGCAGGCGAACTTCAGGTGATTCGCGTTAGCCTGCGAAGGCGAACTTTCCCGGAAGTTCGATTCGCCCCATAATGCTCTATTGAGCAGAACTTTGACCCTCTACATCACAGTCAGCAGGCACATTGTTGCCAATCAGACTGCACTCACTCCTAGAGCCCCACCCCCCCTTATAAAAGGCAAGGTCCTTGTGCCGTTTTACTCACTAGTCTGCCTGCACTAATTAGTTAAGGGACAGCTGCTGACAGACTCTGCTAGGGAGAGTTTAGTTCGGCTCTTATAGGCTTGTTCCTAGCTAATTATTCTTACTTTACTCCGTCACTCCCTCCCTCCTCCTGGAGGGAGGAGCATCTCATCTTCCAGGGAATTATAGAATTTCAAAAGCCAGCTTATATACCTTGGCCGGGAATTGAACCCAGGTCTGAGTGCTTGGTATATAGCTCTCTTAACTGCTATACCACCACCAACACTACATGCTGAAGGCACCCTAGCATGTACCATTATGATATATCCTAGAGAAAAATGAGCTTGCTTAAAGATTTGTAGGCTTTTAAAAGCCAGCTTACATACCTTGGCCGGGAATTGAACCCAGGTCTGAGTGCATGGTAGATAGCTCTCTTAACCACTATACCAATACCAACACTACATGCTGAAGGCAGCCTAGCATGTACCATTATGATATATCCTAGAGAAAAATGAGCTTGCCTAAAGATTTGTAGGCTTTTAAAAGCCAGCTTACATAACTTGGCCAGGAATTGAACCCAGGTCTGAGTGCATGGTAGATAGTTCTCTTAACCGCTATACCCCTACCAACACTACATGCTGAAGGCAGCCTAGCATGTACCATTATGATATATCCTAGAGAAAAATGAGCTTGCTTAAAGATTTGTAGGCTTTTAAAAGCCAGCTTACATACCTTGGCCGGGAATTGAACCCAGGTCTGAGTGCGTGGTAGATAGCTCTCTTTACCGTCATACCACCACCAACACTACAGTCTGAAACCAGCCTAGCATGTAGCATTATGATATATCCTAGAGAAAAATGAGCTTGCTTAAGGATGTGTAGTATGTCAAAAGCTAACTCACATTGGCCAGGAATAGAACATAGTCTCTGTGGCACAATTAGTTAGCGTGTTTGGCTGTTAACTAAAAGGTTGGTGGTTCAACCCCACCCAGGCATGGCCTTGCCTTTTGTGTTCAAAAGTTGTTCGAAGAGATAGCCATGTAGATTCATCTCTCTCTCTCTCTCTCTCTCTAGCAGGGATGGTCACCGCTTTCCGCGGAATTGTATTTTCCACAATTTTGGGCAGAAATTGGTTATTCCATTCCACTTCGTTGGAACGGAATTGCTTTTTTAATCCGGCAGAATTTCGAAATTGCCTGTGGAATTCTGCTGGTATCCGTTGATGCCATTGAAGTGAATTTTCAGCTTAAAACCATCAAGTCCTAGAGAGAGAGAGAGAGAGAGAGAGAGCAAGCTCATTTTTCTCTTGGGTTTATCATAATGGTACATGCTAGGCTAGCTTCTGCATGTAGTGTTGGGGGTGGTATAGCATTTAAGAGAGCTATCTGCCATGCACTCAGACCTGGGTTCAATTCCCAGCCAAGGTATGTGTAAGCTGGCTTTTGAAAGCCTACAAATCTTTCAGCAAGCTAATTTTTCTCTAGGATATATCATAATGGTACATGCTAGGCTGGTTTCAGAATGTAGTGTTGGTGATGGTATAGCGGTTAAGAGAGCTATCTACGAAACACTCAGACATGGGTTCAATTCCCGGCCAAGACCTGGGTTCAGTTCCTGGCCAAGGTATATAAGCTGGCTTTTGAAATTCTACAATTCCCTGAAAGATGAGACCCTCCTCCCTCCGGGAGGAGGGAGAGAGGGATACACTGCCTGATGTTGTAAAGCAGTGGAGGCCTGTAATTGAACGTTGAATGAGATTTGTGACCTTAAAATAGGGTTTTTTGCCCCCTAGATTTTTGCCTGGGACTTTTGATGTGTATTTCATTCAATCATGTCTGCCTTAGAGCCCTTGAAACATGTTTTCTATCATTTTTCCAGCCGGTAGATATTTTTCTAAAATTTTAAGTTTGCCTCCCCATTGAAGTCTATTGCAGTTCACGAACTTTTCCGCGAACCGAACCTTTTGCGGAAATTCGCGAACAGGGTTCGTGAACCGAAAATCGGAACTTCGCAACATCTCTACTTGCCGCTTGCACCGACCTCTGCCTGGATTTTGACTAGTCTCTGCCTCCCGCCTGTACCGACCTCTGCCTGGATTTTGACTACTCTCTCCCTGCCACCTGTACCGACCTCTGCCTGGATTTTGACTAGTCTCTGCCTGCCGCCTGCACCAACCTCTGTCTGGATTTTGACTACTCTCTGCCTGTCACCTAAGACGGATAGCAAAGGGAAAAAGTCCAAAGGAATCAATTGTGATGTCACCCTCTGCGCCATTCTCTCTCTGTTTAATATACTGTATATGTACATGCTGTATAGTCTGGTGCGTTATTTGTACAGTTTCATTATTTTTTAAGTTTATTCATAAATGTAATCATTTCAACAATTTTGTGTTTCAGTCTTTTTTTATATGTGGGATGTCTACAAGACCTTTATTCTGACATATTTTGGTGAGTTATGACTTAAGAATTGGAGGCCTAAAATTCGTGAAAAAAAATGTACAGCTTTTAGACCCATTAATCCAGACAGAAATGAACCACCATGGAGGTGAAGAATCTCATGGTTTTATTTTAAATTTAAACATTTACAAAATAGATTGAATGCTTCACTGTCTCTAATCAGTGGCAGCCTATTAAGTGTCCCAATAACACAACAAACTGCGCCTGCCCTATTTAGGACTAGCCAACGATATTCAAAACACTTAGAGTTTTCGCTATCACAAGTCCCATAGGAGTCAATTACACAATGATGAGATGCGTCATTATGCGACGGAAAAAGCGTTCCACTAATCAGGTGAGAGGCGGAACTCGGAGCTACAAAAGACGTCGGCCGCACCTGTGACGTTAGCCCCTGATGAGTCTGCACGGACGAAACGCGTAGGGCGGAGCCAGGTGCATGTGACGTCAAGAGGTTTGCGGAAGTGCTTGCCGGCCGGCCGGGAGCTGTGGAATAATTATCGGACACGCCGGGATGGAGGGACGGGACGCCGATGCCACCAGAGGGGGTGCAACCACTGGGCTTAACAGCCCGATAGGCGCACTATTCATTGAGACCACGTAAGTGCGCTGGATAGCACAAGCACTATACTGATGTTCTTACATAGTTACGCTATGAGCATTTTTACTGTTTGTTTTACATGGCTATTGGATTAAAATTTTACTACTCGTGATGGAAGCAGCTGCAGCCTGGTTATTAATTAACAAATGCTAGACCCACCTGGATCTGAGGTGGACAGGATCTGGTGAGTGGTTATTATTGTGGGAGAGCCTGCTGTGTTCACATCTGAAGTTTGAATCACTGTTCACCTGGGGAGCGTAACCACTGGCAGTAGTCACAGTAGCGCACTATGTGCAGTCTGTTTACCTTTTTTACAGATCTAAGGAATGTGTGAAGAGGAGCGCTGTCTCTGATCATTGTGCTATTAACTGTCTCAGCGTTAGAAAAATGCTGGGAATACACAATGAGTTATTTTGGCAGATAGATGGCTTGATAGATCAGTTCTGACAGGTCCAATCAGATTTTGATCATTTTTCTGATCGACTTCCTCATAGAAGTGAATGGAAATTGATCAGAAAAATGATCGGAAAATAGTCAGTAAATCTGCTGAAAAAACTCATCATATATTCCCAGCAAAAGGTGTAACAAACTTATCTGGTGTTGTCTCTGGAGGCTGTTCTGATGGTGTTGAGCAGCTGGAGGAAGCTTCCTCTTCCATTTGGTCAGTCGCATCACTGGCTCCCCTGTAGAAGTGAGTCAGAGTCAGCATGTTTGCATCCCCGGCTCCCCTGTAGATGTGGGTCAGCGTGTTTTTTCTGGCAGTCACAATAGGAGGACACGCGCAGCTCAGAGTTGCCTTTATAGGTTAAGGAGGCATGTCTGGGGTGTGTCAGCTGATTCCTGCTGTCAACTGACACTTGCTGCAGGGATGTTGCTGATTGGTCTGATTTTCCTGGGGGCTTGGTCTGTGCTCTATTCCTGCTATATAAGCCCTGGGCATTCAGTTACTTGCTGTCTGTTATAGCTATCAGTTCGCTGAGCGCTGGACCTTGTCTTGCTACTGTGCCTAGTCAGCTAGTTTTGATAGCTATATATATATGCAAACACTGCCAATATATATGTACTCTAGTTAGACCAGTTATATATATATATTGTACATTGTATATTATTTTATTGTTATTCTGTGTATGACCCGGCTAAACCCTCACTTTGATTCTGTCTCCTCCTTGTCTGTAACTCAGCCATCTGATCTAAGTGTATGACCTCAGCCTGTTTAACATTTTTGTCTCTGTCTCAACCTTCTGTACTTTAGCCGTCTGACCACCTGTGTATGATATCAGCCTGTTATTGACCTAGCCTTGCCTCAGTCCTATTGTACTGCAGTAATTCTGACTACACGTGTATGACTTTAGCTGACGATCTGACCACCAGGGACGGATCTAGACCAAGTTGCCCCAAGTTGCGCCTGGGGCAAGGTCAGGTTTTGGCACCTAAACTGCTATTCCCCATCCTAATTTTTCCGCCTTTTTAAGAATTCAACAAACTGTGCCTGGGGCAAGAGACCCGCTTGCCCCCCCCCCCCCCCCCCCTAGATCCGTCCCTGCTGACCACAATTTATTTATTCAGTGTTTACGTCTAATACCCAGCGTTACAAAAGGTCATTAGTTCAAGTATTTTATCTCTCCCTGCCCTCAGAAGTTGTATTCTGCCAGGAAAATGTTTATGGCTGTAACTTGCTTATCAGAGATATTTTTATAGTATTCCCCGACAAGGTACCGACAAGACTTAGGCCTGTTTCAGCCTGAGGGCCGCACCGCACTGCCAAAAACAAGCCTTCAGGGATTGCCGCACTAATATGTGGTTACCCCTTCTGGTCAACATCAAAAAAAAGAAGTGAAGCTCACTTGCACTCACAGCATGTTTTGCAAATACAGAAGTGCTTAGAAGGGTATTGCAAAAACCTCAGGTTACAAAAGACATACTTACGTTAAAAGAGGGAAGCCTCTGGAACCTGTAGAGTCTTTCCATTCTGTCCTCCGGTCCCCCATTGCTGAGTATGGACCCCTCGAAGAAATCCGACAACGACTTGTAGGAATAAATAGGGTCTGCACGTCCCTTCAGGTACGAACACAAGTACGGCCATACATGAGCGGCTACCGTATAGGTACTTGAAGAGGAGGGCCGCCTGGATATTCAAGGGGGTCCTTGCAAGTGGCAGCAGTGGCGAGAAGGACACAGGAAACCTCTACAGCAGGGGTTCCCATTAGGTAGATCGCGAAGGACTTCTTGGTAGATCTCGACCTCACTACAGTTTCCATTCTGTATATATGTTACGGCCAGAACCCGAAGTTTGGCCAGAACTAGAAGTGGCCGGCCACTTCGGGTTCTGGCCGGCCAATGCGCGAACTGGCCGCTGCGCTGCGGCCAATGTGAGAAATGAAACAATTCCTGTAAGGTTAATGTGATGTTGTGGCCGCAGCGCAGCGGGCAAATGTATCACATCTTTACTTTATTCAATGGCATTAAGCCGCCCGGCTTTTTCCTCTGCCTCTCTCTCCTCCCCCCCGCCTCTCTCTCCCCTTCTCTTATGGGCAGCCGGGCGGGGACACGCGTGTCCAGGAGAGTCGTTCCTCGCGGCAGGAGAGCAGAGCGGGGAGGCTGCAGACATTGCTTCTGCCAGCACCCGCTCTGCAAGAACGGCAGGATTCCCCTGCCGCGACGAACGACTCCGGAGGGACACGCGTGTCCCCGCCCGGCTGTGCCCATAAGAGAAGGAGAGAGAGAGGCGGGGGGAGGAGAGAGAGGCGGGGGGGAGGAGAGAGAGGCAGAGGAAAAAGCCGGGTGGCTTAATGCCATTGAATAAAGTAAAGATGTGTGATACATTTGCCCGCTGCGCTGCGGCCACAACATCACATTAACCTTACAGGAATTGTTTCATTTCTCACATTGGCCGCAGCGCAGCGGCCAGTTCGCGCATTGGCCGGCCAGAACCCGAAGTGGCCGGCCACTTCTAGTTCTGGCCAAACTTCGGGTTCTGGCCGTAACATATACAAACGTGCTCCTAAAATTGTACATAGGTAGATCATTTTGACTTGTTATTATTTTAAGTAGCTCACAAGCCGAAAAAAGTGTGGGCACCTCTGCTCTACAGCATCCAGATGCTTCCCTCTTCATAGCTGAGGGCTCTTTTACATCTGCGCAGATTTTCTGCGTTTTGACCCAACGGCTAACGTTTGCGTTAACCAAGGTAAAATGAAAGTCCATAGACTTTCATTTTACCTTTCACATATAACGCAGCGTTTTTGAGCATTGTGGCATGACGCACCCGGGCGCAGTTTTTCGTCCGACGCACCTGGGAGCCGGCGTTTTCCGTCGGATGCACTGAACAGCTACCGCCGCTGATTGCGTCGCACCGCAGATACCTGACGACACGCCGCAAGCTATCAACGCATGCGGGAGAACATGCATGCATTGTCTGATGTGAAAGAGCCCTAAGTCTTTTTTTTACCCGAGGTTCACCAGAAATGAGAGGAAATGAGAGGAATATGAAGGCTGACTATGTTATTTAGTCTTAAATTAAACCTGAACAGAGTAAATACATGATGTCCCTGCAAATTATTATTACATACTTACCTCGCTGGCAGTTCCTCTCAGAAGCTCACCATTTTCTTCTAACAATGATTCCTTCCAGTTCTGACAGGACTTTTCTTACAGGAAGCTGAAAGCCTTAGGGCTTGCTAACACTATGAGTGTTTCCAATTTTTTTTAAGCGCTGGCGATTTTAGGAATAGCCCTAAAAGTGCTTGTGCAATGTTTTCCTATGAGACTGTTCACATGCGCACGTTTCAATTTTATTAAGATCACAAACGCACTACTTGTACCATTTTCTAAACGCTCAATGGAAGGTATAGGAAAATCGCAAAGCACTTGAAAAAGCGCTTTGTATTGCGGTTTCCCGAGCGCTTTTATGAATAAATACATTGTACAGGATCTTCTCAAAAAATTAGCATATTGTGATAAAGTTCATTATTTTCTGTAATGTACTGATAAACATTAGACTTTCATATATTTTATATTCAAATACACAACTGAAGTAGTTCAAGCCTTTTATTGTTTTAATATTGATGATTTTGGCTTACAGCTCATGAAAACCCAAATTTCCTATCTCAAAAAATTAGCATATTTCATCCGACCAATAAAAGAAAAGTGTTTTTAAAACAAAAAAAGTCAACCTTCAAATAATTATGTTCAGTTATGCACTCAATACTTGGTCGGGAATCCTTTTGCAGAAATGACTGCTTCAATGCGGCGTGGCATGGAGGCAATCAGCCTGTGGCACTGCTCAGGTGTTATGGAGGCCCAGGATGCTTCGATAGCGGCCTTAAGCTCATCCAAGGTGTTGGGTCTTGCGTCTCTCAACTTTCTCTTCACAATATCCCACAGACTCTCTATGGGGTTCAGGGCAGTATAGGAACCCCACAAGTGACCCCATTTTAGAAAGAAGACACCCCAAGGTATTCCGTTTGGTGTATGGCGAGTTCATAGAAGATTTTATTTTTTGTCACAAGTTAGTGAAAAATGACACTTTGTGAAAAAAAAAAAACAATAAAAATCAATTTCCGCTAACTTTTGACAAAAGATAAAATCTTCTATGAACTCGTCATGCACCTAACAGAATACCTTGGGGTGTCTTTTTTTCTAAAATGGGGTCACTTGTGGGGTTCCTATACCGCCCTGGCATTTTACGGGCCCAAAATCGTGAGTAGTCTGGAAACCAAATGTCTCAAAATGACTGTTCAGGGGTATAAGCATCTGCAAATTTTGATGACAGGTGGTCTATGAGGGGGCGAATTTTGTGGAACAGGGTGGCCTTTTAGATGACAGGTTGTCTCCACTGTTCTGAAGAAGGGGACCCTGAGTGGCCCCGAAACAATTGTTAACTCATGTGTTGACATGTGACTTGGGAATAAACTATGCTCATTGAGAAGCTGGTGTGCTGATCGATCATCTCTACTACTTTGATTACGTTGGGGTGTGGCTTAACACCCGAGGTCATGCACCCGGAGGACTACAAGGACAAGTGTGCCGCTCTGTACTCTTCTACTTATGAGGTTGTATTGGGCCTGATCTGATGGATAGGAGTGCTAGGGGAGTGACAGGAGGTGATTGATGGGTGTCTCAGGGGGTGGTTAGAGCGGAAAACAGATGCAATCAATGCACTGGGGAGGTCATCGGAAGGGGGTCTGAGGGGGATCTGAGGGTTTGGCCGAGTGATAAGGAGCCCACACGGGGCAAATTAGGGCCTGATCTGATGGGTAGGTGTGCTAGGGGGTGACAGGAGGTGATTGATGGGTGTCTCAAGGTGTGATTAGAGGGGGGAATAGATGCAAGCAATGCACTGGCGAGGTGATCAGGACTGGGGTCTGAGGGCGTTCTGAGGGTGTGGGCGGGTGATTGAGTGCCCTAGGGGCAGATAGGGGTCTAATCTGATAGGTAGCAGTGTCAGGGGGTGATTGATAGGTAATTAGTGGGTGTTTAGGGTGGAGAACAGATGTAAACACTGCACTTGGGAGGTGATCGGACGTCGGATCTGCGGGCGATCTATTGGTGTGGGTGGGTGATCAGATTGCCCGCAAGGGGCAGGTTAGGGGCTGATTGATGGGTGGCAGTGACAGGGGGTGATTGATGGGTGGCAGTGACAGAGGGTGATTGATGGGTGATTGATAGGTGATTGACAGGTGATTGACAGGTAATTAGTGGGTTATTACAGGGGAGAACAGATGTAAATATTGCACTGGCGAATTGATAAGGGGGGGGTCTAAGGGCAATCTGAGCATGTAGGCTGGTGATTGGGTGCCCGCAAGAGGCAGATTAGGGTCTGATCTGATGGGTAACAGTGACAGGTGGTGATAGGGGGTGATTGATGGGTAATTAGTGGGTGTTTAGGGTAGAGAATAGATGTAAACACTGCACTTGGGAGGTGATCGGACATCGGATCTGCGGGCGATCTATTGGTGTGGGTGGGTGATCAGATTGCCCGCAAGGGGCAGGTTAGGGGCTGATTGATGGGTGGCAGTGACAGGGGGTGATTGATGGGTGGCAGTGACAGGGGGTGATTGATGGGTGATTGATAGGTGATTGACAGGTGATTGACAGGTAATTAGTGGGTTATTACAGGGGAGAACAGATGTAAATATTGCACTGGCGAATTGATAAGGGGGGGTCTAAGGGCAATCTGAGCGTGTAGGCGGGTGATTGGGTGCCCGCAAGAGGCAGATTAGGGTCTGATCTGATGGGTAACAGTGACAGGTGGTGATAGGGGGTGATTGATGGGTAATTAGTGGGTGTTTAGGGTAGAGAATAGATGTAAACACTGCACTTGGGAGGTGATTGGACGTCGGATCTGCGGGCGATCTATTGGTGTGGGTGGGTGATCAGATTGCCCGCAAGGGGCAGGTTAGGGGCTGATTGAGGGGTGGCAGTGACAGGGGGTGATTGATGGGTGGCAGTGACAGGGGGTGATTAATGGGTGATTGATAGGTGATTGACAGGTGATTGACAGGTAATTAGTGGGTTATCACAGGGGAGAACAGATGTAAATATTGCACTGGCGAATTGATAAGGGGGGTCTAAGGGCAATCTGAGCGTGTAGGCGGGTGATTGGGTGCCCGCAAGAGGCAGATTAGGGTCTGATCTGATGGGTAACAGTGACAGGTGGTGATAGGGGGTGATTGATGGGTAATTAGTGGGCGTTTAGGGTAGAGAATAGATGTAAACACTGCACTTGGGAGGTGATCGGACATCGGATCTGTGGGCGATCTAATGGTGTGGGTGGGTGATCAGATTGCCCGCAAGGGGCAGGTTAGGGGCTGATTGATGGGTGGCAGTGACAGGGGGTGATTGATGGGTGGCAGTGACAGGGGGTGATTGATGGGTGATTGACAGGTGATTGACAGGTGATCAGTGGGTTATTACAGGGAAGAACAGATGTAAGTAATGCGCTGGCGAATTGATAAGGGGGGGTCTGAGGGCAATCTGAGCGTGTGGGCGGGTGATTAGGTGCCAGCAAGGGGCAGATTAGGGTCTAATCTGATGGGTAACAGTGACAGGTGGTGATAGGCGGTGATTGATGGGTAATTAGTGGGTGTTTAGGGTAGAGAATAGATGTAAACACTGCGCTTGGGTGGTGATCTGATGTCGGATCTGCGGGCGATTTATTGGTGTGGGTGGGTGATCAGATTGCCCGCAAGGGGCAGGTTAGGGGCTGATTGATGGGTGGCAGTGACAGGGGGTGATTGATGGGTGATTGATGGGTGATTGACGGGTGATTGACAGGTAATCAGGGGGATAGATGCATACAGTACACAGGGGGGGGGGGGGGCTGGGGGGGATTTGGGGAGAATCTGAGGGGTGGGGGGGTGATCAGGAGGGGGCAGGGGGGAGGGGGGGTTAAAAAAAAATAGCGTTGACAGATAGTGACAGGGAGTGATTGATGGGTGATTAGGGGGGTGATTGGGTGCAAACAGGGGTCTGGGGGGTGGGCAGGAGGGGTCCTGATGGGTGCTGTGGGCGATCTGGGGCGGGGGGGGGGGGAAATCAGTGTGCTTGGGTGCAGACTAGGGTGGCTGCAGCCTGCCCTGGTGGTCCCTCGGACGCTGGGACCACCAGGGCAGGAGGCAGCCTGTATAATACACTTTGTAAACATCACAAAGTGTATTATACACTTTGTATGCGGCGATCGCGGACTTAACATCCCGCCGCCGCTTCCGTATGGCCGGCGGGGTGTTGCGGCGGATTTTATCTTCTGTCAAAAGTTAGCGGAAATTGATTTTTATTGTTTTTTTTTCACAAAGTGTCATTTTTCACTAACTTGTGACAAAAAATAAAATCTTCTATGAACTCGCCATACACCAAACGGAATACCTTGGGGTGTCTTCTTTCTAAAATGGGGTCACTTGTGGGGTTCCTATACTGCCCTGGCATTTTAGGGGCCCTAAACCGCGAGGAGTAGTCTAGAAAACAAATGCCTCAAAATGACCTGTGAATAGGACGTTGGGCCCCTTAGCGCACCTAGGCTGCAAAAAAGTGCCACACATGTGGTATTGCCGTACTCGGGAGAAGTAGTATAATGTGTTTTGGGGTGTATTTTTACACATACCCATGCTGGGTGGGAGAAATACCTCTGTAAATGACAATCTTTTGATTTTTTTTACACACAATTGTCCATTTACAGAGTTATTTCTCCCACCCAGCATGGGTATGTGTAAAAATACACCCCAAAACACATTGTACTACTTCTCCCGAGTACGGCGATACCACATGTGTGGCACTTTTTTGCACCCTAACTGCGCTAAGGGGCCCAAAGTCCAATGAGTACCTTTAGGATTTCACAGGTCATTTTGAGAAATTTTGTTTCAAGACTACTCCTCACGGTTTAGGGCCCCTAATATGCCAGGACAGTATAGGAACCCCACAAATGAATCCATTTTAGAAAGAAGACACCCCAAGGTATTCTGTTAGTAGTACGGTGAGTTCATAGAAGATTTTATTTTTTGTCACAAGTTAGCGGAAATTGATTTTTATTGGGTTTTTTCAGAAAGTGTCATTTTCCGCTATCTTGTGACAAAAAATAAAATCTTCTATGAACTCACCGTACTACTAATGGAATACCTTGGGGTGTCTTCTTTCTAAAATGGGGTCATTTGTGGGGTTCCTATACTGTCCTGGCATTTTAGGGGCCCTAAACCGTGAGGAGTAGTCTTGAAAACAAATGTCTGAAAATGACCTGTGAAATCCTAAAGGTACTCATTGGACTTTGGGCCCCTTAGCGCAGTTAGGGTGCAAAAAAGTGCCACACATGTGGTATCGCCGTACTCAGGAGAAGTAGTATAATGTGTTTTGGGGTGTATTTTTACACATACCCATGCTGAGTGGGAGAAAGATCTCTGTAAATGGACAATTGTGTGTAAAAAAAAAATTAAAAATTGTCATTTACAGAGATATTTCTCTCACCCAGCATCGGTATGTGTAAAAATACACCCCAAAACACATTATACTACTTCTACTGAGTACGGCAATACCACATGTGTGGCACTTTTTTGCACCCTAACTGCGCTAAGTGGCCCAAAGTCCAATGAGCACCTTTAGGCTTTACAGGGGTGCTTACAAATTAGCACCCCCCAAAATATGAGGACAGTAAACACACCCCACAATTGACCCCATTTTGGAAAGTAGACACTTCAAGGTATTCAGAGAGGGGCATGGTGAGTCCATGGCAAATTTCATTTTTTTTGGTGCAAGTTAGAAGAAATGGAAACTTTTTTTTTTTGTCACAAAGTGTCATTTTCCGCTTACTTGTGACAAAAAATAATATCTTCTATGAACTCACTATGCCTCTCAGTGAATACTTTGGGATGTCTTCTTTCCAAAATGGGGTCATTTGGGGGGTATTTATACAATCCTGGAATTCTAGCCCCTCATGAAACATGACAGGCGGTCAGAAAAGTCATAGATGCTTGAAAATGGGAGAATTCACTTTTTGCACCATAGTTTGTAAACGTTATAACTTTTACCCAAACCAATAAATATAGGCTGAATGGGTTTTTTTTTAATCAAAAACATGTTTGTCCACATTTTTCGCGCTGCATGTATACAGAAATTTTGCTTTATTTGAAAAATGTCAGCACAGAAAGTTAAAAAAATCATTTTTTTGCCAAAATTCATGTCTTTTTTGATGAATATAATAAAAAGTAAAAATCGCAGGAGCAATCAAATAGCACCAAAAGAAAGCTTTATTAGTGACAAGAAAAGGAGCCAAAATTCATTTAGGTGGTAGGTTGTATGAGCGAGCAATAAACCATGAAAGCTGCAGTGGTCTGAATGGAAAAAAAGTGGCCGGTCCTTAAGGGGGGTAAAGCCCTAGGTCCTCAAGTGGTTAAGGCCTCTATCGAAGCATCCTGGGCCTCCATAACACCTGAGCAGTGCCACAGGCTGATTGCCTCCATGCCACGCCGCATTGAAGCAGTCATTTCTGCAAAAGGATTCCTGACCAAGTATTGAGTGCATAACTGAACATAATTATTTGAAGGTTGACTTTTTTCTAAAAAAACACTTTTCTTTTATTGGTCGGATGAAATATGCTAATTTTTTTAAATAGGAAATCTGGGTTTTCATGAGCTGTATGCCAAAATCATCAATATTAAAACAATAAAAGGCTTGAACTACTTCAGTTGTGTGTATTTGAATCTAAAATATATGAAAGTCTAATGTTTATCAGTACATTACAGAAAATAAAGAACTTTGTCACAATATGCTAATTTTTTGAGAAGATCCTGTATTTATTCATTTCCAGGGTGAAGGAGTTCACTTCCTCACTGACGTCAGGAAGTGAAAATTGTAATCGCTCAGCAAAAGTGTTTAGAAAAGCGCTTGCAAAAGCTGTTTTCTAAGCGATTTAAAAAGAGCTAAATAAAACGCTCAGCCCTTGCGATAGCGAGGGCAATTTATAATGTGAACAAAGCCTTAGAGCAGCACTTTTTCACTATATCGCAGTTGCAGTCAGTTATAACTGAAAGGGCAACTGATGTGCAAGGTAATGTTCATGTTTCCCTATTGCTCAAGCGTTATTACTGGTTAACAGAGTGCTGACCTGGAAGCTGTTATGGGGTCATCGCCCTTTTTAAAATGGAGGACAGAGAATGCCATTGATCACAGTGGACAAAAATGATGCGGGAGAGGAGAAAGAGATTGATAAGCAGACCTGGGAGGTAAGAATGATGTCTGTATGTTTATTTTGTCTTTTATTTTTCAGTTCAGATTTGCTTTAAACAATGCACATTGCTTGGCTGTCTTGCTGATCTTCTGCCTCTAATACATTTAACCATAGACCCTGAACAAGCATGCAGATCAGATGTTTCTGACAAACATCTGACAAGATTAGCTGCATGCTTGTTTCAGGTGTGTGATTCAGACACTACTGAGTCCAGCATGATCAGAGGGACTGCCCGACAACTGGTATTGTCTAACTGCTTGCCGACCGTGTCACGCCGATGGGCGTGGCCACGGCGGCAGCCCAGGACAGACTAACGCCGATCGGCGTAAAGTCCTGGGGCTTCAGATTGCAGGAGATCCCGCGCTGGCTCCGCGCGCATCCCCTGCTTGGTAGGCGGCCAATCGCCGCTCGGAGACTGTTAGACGGTGAAACTGCCTTCTAATTACTTTGTACAGCGCTGCGATCTGCAGCAGCACTGTTCTGGGGACAGCCATGTGACACGGCTGTCCCCCTGGGACACTAGAGAGCGATCGGCTCTCATAAGCTGAAGCCTATGACAGCCGATCGCCGTGATTGGCCGGCTGGATGGAGGAAGGGCTTTTTTAAAATAATAAATAGGCAAATTTAATAAAAAAGAAATAAATATTTATTAAAAAAATGAAATAAAATAAACACTGGGGAGGTGATCAGACCCCACCAAAAGAGAGCTGTGTTGGTGGGGAGAAAAGGGGGGGAGGGATCACTTGTGTGCTGTGTTGTGCGGCCCTGCAGCTTGGCCTTAAAGCTGCAGCGGCCAATTTAGTAAAAAATGGTCTGGTCTTTAGGGGGGTTTAACACTGTGGTCCTCAAGAGGTTAAAAGGAAATAAATATGGCAACCTCCATATCACTCTCACTTCAGGTTAAAGTGTTTTGGGGCCAATTTATAGAGAGACGAACAGGCTATTGGCCATAAAAAAAATGTTGATTATCATCCTGAATTATTTATAAACATGCAAATGACAGTTCTTTATCCTGAACTTCTAACTTGGCCATACATTACTCAATTTACCATAGAGAGATTAAACACTTATGTGGTTAGCGATGGTATATCTACATCTACGTCCCTCAGGACTTCAGTTCCTGCCCAGGGACATAGATATTTGTCTATTGCGGCGGATGGCTGCAGCTCTCCCCACAGTACTTGTCGCTGCCCGTTAGCGGGTAGATGAATGTATTGGAACGCAGTTCCCAATCATTAATCTAAGTCCCCTTATTAATGATTGCCGGCATCAATGAGATGCCTGTGTCATTGTATCTTCTGTAGTAACGCATGAAGGCATTACTTCCTGATTAGCGTAATGTGTGTGTAGCACTCAAATCCTCCATTGCTTTCATGCAAATATATGCAGCTTGAAAATGTATCAATCAGTTTAAACCTGGGTGGGACTTGATTGGTCCATTTTCAAGCTACATATATTTGCATAAAAATGTACATAATCCTGCATGAACTGAAATTGCATCCGATCTCATTGATCATCCCTGATTGCAAGCTACAGTACTTTAAATTAAGGTACAAAACTATCCTCCATTCATGCCCCATACTCTAGCCTGGAATTGAGTAACAATTTTTATTTTCCCTTCTCACTGTCACAAAACATTTTTGCCCACTTGCTTAAAGTTTTCCCAGACAAACTTACAGGCACAGAATAAATATAACGTGCTGTCAAAATGACATTCCAAAAAACAACAACAACAAAAATCAAACACGGTGGGAAAATGCTATACCTGCTTTGGCACCTGAGTAACTGTGAGTGGTTATAGTTAAGGCATCTCAGTGCCAAAAAATGAATACAAAATGTAGAGTAAAGCTGTAGGTCTGGAGCTAGTTGAGGTTAAACAAGAAGAATAAACAAACTTGCGCTCTACAATACAGTAGTGGCTCTTTAAATTCTGCACACGAGACTCGATGCAGCTCTCAAAAAACTGGGTGGTGCCAGTGACTATTAGAAAAAAACAAGAGGGGAGGGAGAGAACGCTCCGATTGTGCATTAACTTTAAAAATCAAATTCACACTGTAAAAGTTGCACTAAAGGTGGGTACACACGTCAGATAAAAGTCTTTGGAAAATGAAAGATCACAGACCAATTTTATCCCCTTTCATGTAGTATGAGAGCCATACTCTACACAGTCTATTCTATGGAGCTGAACTCCCCATCAGATAAAAATCCAAAGACTTTTATCTGACGTGTGTACGCACCTTTACTGTTAAGTGCAGTGGATGGGGTGTCGGGATACACTAGAAAGAAGAGACAAAACAAAAATCGGGAGCCCAAATGGTGTAGTATGTTAGTAGCACTGAAAACAATATAATGATAAAAGGGCTACTCACAAAGGTGGGTTGCTGGGGCAACCGACTACAGGAAGCAGGTGGCGATAATGAACCCGTCTCCACTCGCGGTGTCCCAGACTGGGACTGGTGGTGGTCGCTTCTTCTTTAACCTTCCTGGCGGTATGGACGAGCTCAGCTCGTCCATAGCCGCCGAGTCTAATATCTCTGGCCCTGCTGGGCCGATTTACATTAAATAAACTGCGCCACACGCAGCTAGCACTTTGCCAGCTGCGTGTGGCCTTCGATCGCCGCTGCTCAGCGGTGATCGCCCGCACGCAGAGGTGGAAGAGGCCCCCCCCCACCAGAGCCCTGCGCTGCCCGGTCTAAACACTTTCGGGCAGCGCAAAGGGCTGGATCTGAGGCGTCTGAAGTCAGGACGTCGTGTGACGTCCATGACGTCAGCCCGATCGTCGCCATGGCGACGGGGTAAGCCTAACAAGAAATCCCGGATTTCTTGTTACTTGTGATCGCCGAAAGCGATCAGAAGGGCCTCTAGTGGGCTTTCATGCTGCCAACTTTCAGTTGGCAGCATGAAAAGAAAAAAAACAACATGACAAAAACCCTGCCGCCGCCACCCTGGCAATTTAAATAGAACGCCAGGGTGGTTAACAGACAATAACGGCTTCAATGAGGGTAAAGAAGCGCCCAGGGGTTTAAAAAAACTGAGTTAAAAACAACAGTCAAAACAACAGTAAAAACGATGAATGAGGTGGCTTACCTCAACAAGGACATTCTCATAGGAAAAAAAGAGAATTATTATTTTTGCACAGGCAACCCGTTTCACGGGTCTAAGCCCGCTTCCTCAGGCCAATAAGGGTGCCAGAGTATGTAGAGCCAGCATGCATGGAGCCAGGGCCGGGCCGAGGCATAGGCTGGAGAGGCTCCAGCCTCAGGGCGCAGTGTAGGAGGGGGCGCAGAATTCATTCAGCTGTCATTCCTAATTGTGTTTGAAGCAGAAAGAAATAAGAAAAGGGGATACATGGCAGTGACTGCAAGCTATATAACTAGATATTAAGGTGTTGGGGAGGTTGTGGGCCCTGTGGCGCCTCTTATGGCTTGATTCACAAAGCGGTGCAAAGTGTTTGCACGCCTGTGAAAAGCCCTTGATCACGCCTAAACTCAGTTTAGGAGTGATAAGAAGAAACTCGCGCGATCTCCCGCTTTGTGCCCTGCTTCGCGCGCAGCGTCCATTGAGCCCTATGGGACTTTGCGCGCGCAGCGCGGTGCGCTACGCGCGCAAAACTTTGCGCGCGGGAGCTTCGCGCGAAGAGCAGCACAAATCGGTGATAACTCAGCTTTGCACCGCTTATCACGCCTAAAGTCTTTTAGGCGTGATAACTGAGTTATCACCGCTTTGTGAATCAAGCCCTTAGTCTAATAGCAATCAGTGTGTGATGGCTGGGGTGGCAGGGATGGAGGGGCGCACTTTGGTGTCTCAGCCTTGGGTGCTGGAGGACCTTGTCCCGGCTCTGCATGGAGCGCTTTGCTATGGCCACCAGCTTAGATTTACAACAAATTAAAACATTACTTTAGAACAGATTAGACAGATATTTTTGGCTAACCTTGTGTGAGAAGTTCTAAAGTAATGTTTTAATTTGTTGTAAATAAAGTAAAAAAAAATTAAATCAGCCTAAAAAGCCCAAAACAATTATGCTTTGCGTGAAATGCTAACATGTAAACAATTAAGGTGGCTATACATCAAGCGACTTGGCGGCTGATCCACCAATCCGATTCGATTACTATAATCGGGATCGGATGAAAAACGGTGCCACAAAGTGCATGTCCAACTGACAATGCGACCAATTTGTCCCATAAATCGGTCGGACATGCTGCAAGATGTGGGGCCAACTTGCTCGATTGGTTGAAAAGCGGTAAAGGCAAGCGAAATTGGGAGGAGCGACGAACGTAACGAAACCCAGATGCTGTCTCCCCCCCTAATGTTTAATGTGCCCCTCGGGCGCCCAGTGCACTCGATACATTACCTGCTGATGGCTGCTGCTTGCCCCGGGCGCCCTCTGCTGTCCATACACGTGCGCCACATGGTTGCCTAATAACGTGGGAGCGTGGGTGAAGTCACACATGCGCCTTTACTAGGCAACCACGTGGGACACGTATATGGACAGCAGAGGGCGCCCGGAGCAAGCGGCGGCCATGGGCAGGGGGGGGGGGGGCGGGGGACATTCAACATTAGAGGGACAGTGTCTGGTTGGCGACGCTGCGGATGCAATTTCACAAGGCCGATTCCAGATCGATTTCAGCATGAAATAGATCTAGAATCGGCCTGCGGTGTATGGACAGCCAACAGATCTCTCTCAAATCAGATTCGATTAGAGAGAGATTTTTCTCTTGGTCGAATCTGCCAATAAACGCTAGATGTATGGCTAGCTCTATGCAGTTTTGTGAAAATATATGTTAAAGAAGATCTGAGGTGAAAATAAACTGATGAGATTAACAATTGTATCTGACCGCCTTATCCTAAAAATGACTTTTTAAGATATCCCACGGTTTTATTTTATATTTGGTTCTAGTTTTTAGGTGTTTACTGTTTCATTGTCTCTCCTCAATTACACCTTCATTGAAGTACGCCAGAGCTCAAATCTATGAATTATTGACCCTTTTCATCTCTTTCCTGATCTCAGAAGCCATTTACTGACAGGAAAGTGTTTTATGGCTGTAATTTCTTATAAGTGAGGGTTATGCTACAGTCTGACCCAGTCCGACCCGGTCCTGACCCGGACAGAAACTGTCACTTGCATACCTGATGTCTAATTCTTTCAAGCAGAGAAAGAAAAAAAGGAACACACAGCCTAGTTATTTGTGTGCTTGGCACTGTACATACACACCTCTATCTCATCATGTCACATGTCACCTCGGTTGTCCTTTGGGCTGCTTTCACAGTGAGACGTTACAGGTGCACGTTAGTGCAGCCTGTAACGCACCCCACCGCACAGCAATGAAAAATCAATGGGCTGTTCACAGTGCCCATGTTGCGTTACACAGCGTACTGTGCGTTCTAGTGGCTTAAGCTGCGTTAGACTGTTTGCACATGCTCAGTATGTTTTTTTTTTTATTTCAGGGGCGGAGAGAAGGTGGGGAGAGGCCGCTACGTAGCCAGCACATGGCTACTTGACATACACTGCACTTGCAGTGTGTACTTCTTGGAGCGGCCACTGATTGGCTGGCGGGACCAAGTGATGCGGAGAGCTCCGGTCACGTGGTCTCCGCAGCGCCTCCGACAGAGCAGGCGCACCAAGAGCTGCTTGTAATGCGGCTCTTGGTAGCGTCCTGCTCCAACATCACCAGGCGTTGCGTTAGGAGCACGTTATGTGCCCTATAACATCCCCTAAACGCAACGTCTTGGTGAGAAAGCAGCCTTAAGCAACCTAAAATTTTAATTCCTTTTCATTCCCTATAGGCTGGGCTACGGGCACTATGGAATAAAGCTGCCCCTCTGGTCTTAGTGATAGCGAATTCCAGTAGGGGTTGCATTGGTCAGACTGGAGAAGACTTTTTTTTCCCTTGTTGTTTATTTTTACTTATTATTATTTTTTTATTTCTACTCGGGATACACCCTAGCAGCTTGACCCCTCCAGTGTTTACTCATCGCCATATGCTATTAGCACTGTAATGCTTGTCTGAAGTTTGAAAAACAAAAAAAGTAATGAAGTTTCTAAAAATGGCTCAGTTTACATTTTTCTGAGCACAGGAAGTGAGTTCTGAAAATGGAAACATCACTACTCGGGCCAGGAAAAACTCCTCCTTAATTTTTTAATAGGTGACTTTCCAAATAAATAAGACTCATGGAATGACGATACCAACTAGTCTGTGAGTGATTAGTGGTATTTAAAGGACCACTATTGCGAAAAATATAACATTTAAAATATATGTGTATACATACTTATAAGAAGTACATTTCTCCCAGCATAAAATTCACTATAAATTACTTTTCTCCTGTGTTGCTTTCGCTTACAGTATGCAGTAAAAATCTGACAGGTTTTGGGCTAGTGCATCTCCTTAAAGGAAACCTTAAAAAGAAACCATCAGGGGCGTAGCAATAGGGGTTGCAGAGGTAGCGACTGCATTGGGGCCCTTGGGCCAGAGGGGCCCTGAGGGGCCCTCCCTCAACGGCAGAATTAGCTCTGTATTGGTCTTGTGCTCATAATATTCACTCCTATAGATATTTTGAATAGTGGTAATCATTAACAAGCTGTTCCCGATCCCCTGCTTGCACCTCTGACACTGTAGTTGCCATCGGCAGGTTTTGGTGCACCGTATCAATTATTATTTATAGAGTGTTTGGGGGGGCCCATTGTAAAACTTGCATCGGGGCCCACAGCTCCTTAGCTACGCCACCGGAAACCATGACCAATAATTGAACTTCATCACAATCAGTAGCTGTTGCTCCCTTTCCCATGAGAAATCTTTTCCTTCACAAACGAATCATCAGGGGTCTCTGTATAGCTGATATTGTGGTGAAACTCCTCCCACAGTGTGATGTCAGGACCATGGTCCTGACAGTTTCCTGTTTATGAACCTTATTGCATTGTGAGAAATAACAGCTGTTTACAGCTGGGTCCAACTGCCAAAAAAGCAAGCAACATCTCCTTCCACTGACATCACCTGCCAGCAGTAAAAATGTCACGATGTGGTAAATGTCAGAATGTAAATCAGGGAGAGGAAAGATTTTACAATGGGCAAACACTGACTAAATCATTTATACATAATTATTGTAAAAATGAAGCACTGTTTTGTTACATTATTTTCACTGGAGTTCCTCTTTAGCTGTGGCTAAAAAAAAAAAGAGTTTTCTACCAGCCCCCGCAGGAAGCCAGTTTCAGTTTTGGCGACTGGCCAATCGGTAGGCCACTGCGCATGCGCAGGATGGTGATGGCGATGGGAGCGTGAAAGTGGACACTTATGTGGTATAACAACAGGGGCGCCAAGTAGAGTAAAATTAGTTAAAATTGTTGAAAAGGGGGAAGTGGGTGGATTCACCTCCCTTCTGAAAAAATGGCCAGACAACGGGCAGGTTACTTCAAGTTTAAAGTAACATTTATTATGAGCTCCAAAAGTAGAGTTGGGCCGAACGGTTCGCCTGCGAACGGTTCCATGCGAACTTCAGTGGTTCGCGTTCGCGTCCCGCAGGCGAACCTTTGCGGAAGTTCGGTTCGCCCCATAATGCACATGGAGGGTCAACTTTGACCCTCTACATCACAGTCAGCAGGCCCAGTGTAGCCAATTAGGCTACACTAGCCCCTGGAGCCCCACCCCCCCCTTATATAAGGCAGGCAGCGGCGGCCATTACGGTCACTCGTGTGCCTGCATTAGTCAGAGTAGGGCGAGCTGCTGCAGACTGTCTCTCAGGGAAAGATTAGTTAGGCTTAGCTTGTTCCTGTCTGGCTGCATACCTGTTCTGTGAACCCACCACTGCATACCTGTGCTGTGAACCCACCACTGCATACCTGTGCTGTGAACCCACCACTGCATACCTGTTCTGTTCAGTGGACCCGCCACTGTATACCTGTTCATTGAACCCACCACTGCATACCTGTGCTGTGAACCCACCACTGCATACCTGTGCTGTGAACCCACCACTGCATACCTGTGCTGTGAACCCACCACTGCATACCTGTGCTGTGAACCCACCACTGCATACCTGTGCTGTGAACCCACCACTGCATACCTGTGCTGTGAACCCACCACTGCATACCTGTTCTGTTCAGTGGACCCGCCACTGTATACCTGTTCTGTTTAGTGAACCCGCCACTGCATACCTGTTCTGTTCAGTGAACCCACCGCATCAGTGCGCATACCTGTTCTGTTCAGTGGACCCGCCACTGCATACCTGTTCTGTTTAGTGAACCGCCACTGTATACCTGTTCTGTTTAGTGAACCGCCACTGTATACCTGTTCTGTTTAGTGAACCCGCCACTGCATACCTGTTCTGTTCAGTGAACCCACCGCATCAGTGCGCATACCTGTTCTGTTCAGTGGACCCGCCACTGCATACCTGTTCTGTTTAGTGAACCGCCACTGTATACCTGTTCTGTTTAGTGAACCGCCACTGTATACCTGTTCTGTTTAGTGAACCCGCCACTGCATACCTGTTCTGTTCAGTGGACCCGCCACTGCATACCTGTTCTGTTTAGTGAACCCGCCACTGCATACCTGTTCTGTTCAGTGGACCCGCCACTGCATACCTGTTCTGTTTAGTGAACCCGCCACTGCATACCTGTTCTGTTCAGTGGACCCGCCACTGCATACCTGTTCTGTTTAGTGAACCGCCACTGTATACCTGTTCTGTTTAGTGAACCGCCACTGTATACCTGTTCTGTTTAGTGAACCCGCCACTGCATACCTGTTCTGTTCAGTGGACCCACCGCATCAGTGCGCATACCTGTGCAGTTAAGTGAACCCGCCACTGCATACCTGTTCTGTTCAGTGAACCCACCGCATCAGTGCGCATACCTGTGCAGTTAAGTGAACCCGCCACTGCATACCTGTTCTGTTCAGTGAACCCACCGCATCAGTGCGCATACCTGTGCAGTTAAGTGAACCCGCCACTGCATACCTGTTCTGTTCAGTGAACCCACCGCATCAGTGCGCATACCTGTGCAGTTAAGTGAACCCGCCACTGCATACCTGTTCTGTTCAGTGAACCCACCGCATCAGTGCGCATACCTGTGCAGTTAAGTGAACCCGCCACTGCATACCTGTTCTGTTCAGTGAACCCACCGCATCAGTGCGCATACCTGTGCAGTTAAGTGAACCCGCCACTGCATACCTGTTCTGTTCAGTGGACCCGCCACTGCATACCTGTTCTGTGAACCCGCCACTGTATACCTGTTCTGTTCAGTGAACCCACCGCATCAGTGCGCATACCTGTGCAGTTAAGTGAACCCACCTACCTACGTGAGTGCACGCAGTGTGATATACCACTCCGTGCATACCCGATATGGACAAAACAGGTAGAGGAAGAGGTAGTGGCAGAGCCAGAGGAAGGCCACCCGGCAGGTCTGCGCGAGGTCGTGTAAATGTAATTTCGTGTGGACCTGGCCCACAGTACAGTGCTCGGAAGAAGGCACGTCCCATCACCTCCCAAGATTGTCAGGACGTGGTTGAGTATTTAGCGACACAGAACACCTCATCTTGCTCAGCCACCAGTGCTACTACTAGCACCACTTCCGCTGCATTTGACACTTCGCAAGAATTATTTAGTGGTGAAATCACTGATGCACAGCCATTGTTGTTACAGCCAGATGAATTTTCACCAGCTCATATGTCTGAGTTACGCGGCAACATTATGGATGTAACGTGTAAGGAGGATGAAGGACCTACTGATGTTGGTGCATGTTTGGATTTGTCTGAGGCAAGCGAAGCTGGGCAGGATGATTACGATGATGACGATGATAGGGATCCACTGTATGTACCCAATAGAGGAGATGAAGAGGGGGACAGTTCAGAGGGGGAGTCAGAGAGTAGGAGGAGGAGAGAAGTTGCTGAAAGAAGCTGGGGCAGCTCTTCGTCAGAAACAGCTGGTGACAGTGTCCGGCACCATGTATTGCCACCTATGTACAGCCAGCCAACTTGCCCTTCAGCATCAGCTGCTGAGGTCCCCATAGTGCCCACATCCCAGGGTGGCTCAGCGGTGTGGAAATTTTTTAATGTGTGTGCCTCAGATCGGACCAAAGCCATCTGCTCGCTCTGCCAACAAAAATTGAGCCGTGGAAAGGCCAACACTCACGTAGGGACAAGTGCCTTACGAAGGCACCTGGAGAAAAGGCACAAACAGCAATGGGATGGCCACCTGAGCAAAAGCAGCAGCAGCACACAAAAGCAAAGCCACCCTCCTTCTCCTCTTCCTCCTCCATCAGGTGCATTATCTGCTTCTGCCGCTTTCTCCCTTCCACCTTCACAGGCACCCTCCTCCACTCCGCCTCTGCCCTTGAGCGCTTCCTGCTCCTCTGCCCACAGCAGCAGTCAGGTGTCCGTGAAGGAAATGTTTGAGCGGAAGAAGCCAATTTCGGCCAGTCACCCCCTTGCCCGCCGTCTGACAGCTGGCGTGGCGGAACTGTTAGCTCGGCAGCTGTTACCATACCGGCTGGTGGACTCTGAGGCCTTCCGTAAATTTGTGGCCATCGGAACACCGCAGTGGAAGATGCCAGGCCGCACTTATTTTTCGAGAAAGGCCATACCCCAACTGCACCGTGAAGTTGAGAGGCAAGTGGTGTCATCTCTTGCGAAGAGCGTTGGGTCAAGGGTACACCTGACCACGGATGCCTGGTCTGCCAAGCACGGGCAGGGCCGCTACATTACCTACACAGCCCATTGGGTGAACCTGGTGGTGAACGATGGCAAGCAGGGCGCAGCGGACCAAATTGTGACACCTCCACGGCTTGCAGGCAGGCCTCCTGCCACCTCCTCTCATCCTGCTACATGCTCTTCGCTGTCCTCCTCCTCCTTGGCTGAGTGGCAGTTCTCCTCTCCAGCTACACAGCCCCAGCTCCGCAGGGCCTATGCTGCATGCCAGGTACGACGGTGTCACGCCATCTTAGACATGGCTTGTCTCAAAGCGGAGAGTCACACTGGAGCAGCTCTCCTGGCTGCTCTTAAGAAACAGGTGGATGAGTGGCTGACCCCGCACCACCTGGAGATAGGCAACGTGGTGTGCGACAACGGCAGCAATCTGCTTGCCGCTTTGCATATGGGGAAGCTGACACACATACCCTGCATGGCACATGTCATGAATCTAGTGGTTCAAAGATTTGTGGCAAAGTACCCTGGCTTAGCGAATGTCCTGAAGCAGGCCAGGAAGTTCTGTGGGCATTTGAGGCGGTCTTACACAGCCATGGCACGCTTTGCGGAAATTCAGCGCAAAAACAACATGCCGGTGAGACGCCTCATTTGCGATAGCCCGACTCGCTGGAACTCGACCCTGCTCATGTTCTCCCGCCTGCTAGAACAGAAGAAAGCCGTGACCCACTACCTCTACAACTGGAGTAGAATGAAACAGTCTGGGAAGATGGGGATGTTCTGGCCCGACAACTGGACACTGATGGAGAATGCATGCAGGCTCATGCGGCCATTTGAAGAGGTGACCAACCTGGTGAGCCGCAGTGAGGGCACCATCAGCGACTTAATTCCCTACGCTTACTTCTTGGAGCGTGCTGTGCGTAGAGTGGCGGATGAAGCTGCGAATGAGCGTGACCAGGAACCGTTACGGCAGGAACAGGCATGGGACCAATTTTCATCAGACCCAGCTGTTTCCTCAACACCTGCGGCAGCACAGAGGGGGGAGGAGGAGGAAGAAGAGAAGTCGTGTGCAGAAGACGAATCAGACTCAGAGGATGATGAGCAAGGTGTTTCTTTGGGGGAGGAGGAGGAGGAGGAGGGGACAGCGGCAGGAGAACAACCTCAGCAGGCATCGCAAGGGGCTTGTGCTGCTCAACCTTCCCGTGGTATTGTTCGCGGCTGGGGGGAGGAGGTTGACTTACCTGACGTCACTGAGGAAGAGCAAGAGGAGATGGAGGGTACTGGATCCGACTTTGTGCAGATGTCGTCTTTTATGCTGTCCTGCCTGTTGAGGGACCCCCGTATAAAAAACCTCAAAGGGGAATGAGCTGTACTGGGTGGCCACACTACTAGACCCTCGGTACAGGCACAAAGTGGCGGACCTGTTACCAACTCACCGGAAGGTGGAAAGGATGCAGCACATGCAGAACCAGCTGTCAACTATGCTTTACAATGCCTTTAAGGGTGATGTGACGGCACAACGCCAGCAAGGTACCACTGCCACTAATCCTCCTCCCGTGTCCACGCAGTCAAAGACAGGACGCTCCAGCGATCTCATGGTGATGTCGGACATGCGGACGTTCTTTAGTCCAACGCCTCGCCGTAGCCCTTCCGGATCCACCCTCCACCAACGCCTGGAACGGCAGGTAGCCGACTACCTGGCCTTAAGTGTGGATGTAGACACTGCTGTGAACAGCGATGAGGAACCCTTGAACCACTGGGTGCGCAGGCTTGACCTGTGGCCAGAGCTGTCCCAATTTGCCATCCAACTTCTCTCCTGCCCTGCCGCAAGCGTCCTCTCAGAAAGGACCTTCAGCGCAGCTGGAGGCATTGTCACAGAGAAGAGAAGTCGCCTAAGTCACAAAAGTGTTAAGTACCTCACCTTTATCAAAATGAATGAGGCATGGATCCCGGAGGGCTGCTGCCCGCCCCAAGACTAAGTCAGTCCCCGCACATACAGCATCTCTGCCTGCACGCCGTGTGACTGGCTGCCTGGCCTGCCCCAAGAAGACTAAGTCGCTCCCAGTCCCTCCACACAGCATGTCTGCCTGCAGGCCGCTTGACTACCTTCTCCGCCACCACCAACAGGGTCCGGGACTCCAGGCGGATTGCTGAATTTTTTAGGCCGCTGCTAGCAGCGGCCGCTGTAATAATTTTTCGGGTGCGTGTACATGACTGCCTAATTTTTCTGGCTGCACTGCGGGCAGCTGCAACAACAAAAGAAAAGGCATGTACATGCGCCCATTCCCCTTCGTGATCATTACCTTGCCGTGGTGAAGGGGCTTGCGTATCACAATGGAGCAATGACCGGCGCCTAGATGAGTGTCTCGGGGGGCACACCCACGATAATAAGGTCGTTGCCTCATTGTGGTCAGACCAAATTTGATCAGCTGGACAGTCACTGTTCTGTCACTCAGCTACATCAGCCAGGTGACCATGACCATATGGGCTGTAAAGCCACCAAAACCTGCACTCTCGCCATGGTGCGCACCAGTAAAGCACGGCCGTCACTACACAAACAGCTGTTTGCGGTGCGTTACACGATGAGTTTGGTGTGTCAGTGTGAAGCAGTACCTTAATTACACTACCTGATTGATGTATACACATGCAAGATGTTTGAAAGCACTTTAGGCCTGTCATTTAGCATTCAATGTGATTTCTGCCCTTAAAACGCTGCTTTGCGTCAAATCCAGATTTTTCCCGGGGACTTTTGGCATGTATCCCACTCCGCCATCCCCCCCTCCAGGTGTTAGACCCCTTGAAACATCTTTTCCATCACTTTTGTGGCCAGCATAATTATTTTTTTTTTTCAAAGTTCGCATCCCCATTGAAGTCTATTGCGGTTCGCGAACTTTAACGCGAACCGAACCTTTCGCGAAAGTTCGCGAACCCGGTTCGCGAACCGAAAATCGGAGGTTCGGCCCAACTCTATCCAAAAGTGCAACGCGTTTCACGGGTAACAGTCCCGCTTCTTCAGGCAAACAATTTTTGGAGGGAGCAAAGTCGGGTCAAGAGCCAGATATAGCGCCTCTGTGTCGCTATATCTGGCTCTTGACCTGACTTTGCTCCCTCCATTTTTCAGAAGGGAGGTGAGTCCACCCACTTCCCCCTTTTTAACAATTTTAACTAGTTTTACTCTACTTGGCGCCTCTGTTGTTATACCACATAATTGTTTAGTCCACCCTGGGTGGAGGGGTGTATCCCCATTTCCTTCTATCTAAAGAGAGCGACTTCTTAACTCTGAGAGGGGTCAGGTTACAATTCTCCCCGCCTGCTTATCTAGTGGTTGCCTTGGAGGCGACCCATCCTTGTAAGTATAATCATTGTGTGTAGATTCATAGAAAAGCAGATGGTTGGCACTACAGTGAAATGGCATGCACACATCAGCTGCGACAACAGGCAGTTTGCACAGGAGGACTACACATACACCTCTTCTTTAAACCTCTTCAGCGTGCTCAAGCAACAACATCAAATGGCAAGCAGACAAAGATAGCAGGAAAGCTGGCACTGCTGCAAGTGTACAATTTATTGTAGCAAAGATAACGTGCAAACGTGCAGCATCTTGCAAAAAGTATGGCATGAAGAAACACATACCCTGGTGAGAAAAGCCGTGGAGGATGGTGGGTGCTGGGCACAGGATGCCTGATGGCCGTTTCGCGCTAAACAACGCTTCTACGGAGCCTCCGTAGAAGCGCTGTTTAGCGCGAAACGGCCGTCAGGCATCCTGTGCCCAGCACCCACCATCCTCCACGTCTCTTCTCACCAGGGTATGTGTTTCTTCATGCCATACTTTTTGCAAGATGCTGCACGTTTGCACTTTATCTTTGCTACAATAAATTGAACACTTGCAGCAGTGCCAGCTTTCCTGCTATCTTTGTCTGCTAATCATTGTGTGTGTTTGCATCAGACATCACTTTATTAACATACTAGAAGACTGAGAGGGGTGGGGGAAAGGCGGAGATACGCGCTGACAGACGCGCGTGGGGCAGGGCTGCGGCGGTTAACCCTGCCCCAACCAGGAAGCGTTCCCCCGCTGCACCGAGGGGATTTGGGGGTGAAGGGACCCCCGTTTAGCGGCACGATAGCGGCGGTTTAGCAGGGGCACACATGCCCCTGCTATCTATGAGGCTGAAGCGAGATTTATTCTCGCTTCAGACTCTCTTTAACAAGTGCTGCAAGTTGCAACATATTGGTGGTTACAAAGTATTGATAACAGCAGACTGTGTATGCATCCTGGTGCGATTGGCCAGAAGATTTGATCTATATGACAAGTGTTGCAAGTCGATATATATTGATGGTCACAAGGAATTGATAACAGCAAATTGTGTGTGTATCTGGTGCGATTGGCCAGAAGATTAGATAAGTGCAGCAAATAGTTGGATATTGGAGTAACGCAAGAAAGCGAGACCGATAGTTTGTGGCTGGAGTCTGGTGCGATTAGCCAGAAATTTTGATTATTATGACACATGGAAGACAGAGAGGGAACACTGACAGCTGTTCTCAAACAGGAGATATTAGGAGCTTTATGGAGGTAAAATCTGGAAAGACTGATGAAAGTCGAGAAAGAATGGAGGAGATTTCTAAGGAATCCCTTGGGGGAGATGGTGGAGCTGGTAAAAGCCCTGCAAGAAAAAAGAGAACTTTATCTGACGCTGAGGAGGAGGAGGAAAGTTGGAGGGAGCAGATGAGATCTTTGCCGACTTTATCTGATATGGAAGGTTTGATTGATCGTTTGGAAAAATCGTTTCATATGGAAATGGTGGAGATTAAAAATGAGATGACGAATATAGGTCAGAGAGTAGTAGAAGTTGAATAATGACAAAATTATTGAAATTGAAAGAGTGCGTAGGTCGCTGAGTCCTTAAAAGACTGATCCTAAGAAACCAAGGGATGTGATTTGCAGACTTTTGCGTTATGTGGATAAGGAAGATATCATGTTTAAAGCCAGAGAAAAGGGTTCAGTTGAGCTTGATGGAAGCTTAATTGATCTATATCCGGATTTATCTTGGAGGACTTTATCAATCAGAAGGACAGTAAAACCTTTATTGGAGGAATTAAGGAAAGCAGGAGCAAAATATAACTGGGGGTTTCCTACCAGCTCTTTGTCTCAGTGCTACCTTGAATGGGAAATCTGCAATTTTAAAATACAAAGATGATGTAAAAATTTTGTGAGACTTTGGGGATATCATCAGTTGAGTTTGAGGATTGGAGAAGTCCTAGCTTTAATGTAACCTTTTCTCAGCAGGATAGATGGCAGAAGAAATGAGGAATGATTAGTAATGTAATAGATTTATAAATGCCGTTTAAGTCATAATATGGTTAAGTTGGAAAGGAGTTTTCCTGGTGGGGGTGGGGGTGGGGGGGAGCTAGTCGCTGAGCCTTTTCAAATCACCTAGAGGGATCTCTATGGGGTTGGAGATAAAGAGAATGGGATTCTCTGGTGGGGGTGTCTTGCAGGGGCGTAGCAATAGGGGTTGCAGAGGTTGCGACTGCATCGGGGCCCTTGGGCCAGAGGGGCCCCGAAGGGCCCTCCCTCAAATACAGTATTAGCTCTCTATTGGTCCTGTGCTCATAATAATCACTTCTATAGATGTTTTGAATACTAGTAATCATTAATAAGCTTTTTCCCATCCCCTTCTTGCAACTCTGACACTGTAGTTGCCATTGGCAGGTTTTAGTGCGCCGTATCAATTGTTATGTATACAGTGCATGGGAGGCCCCATTGTAAAACTTGCATCGGGGCCCACAGCTCCTTAGCTACGCCACTGGTGTCTTGAGAAGACAATTGTTATTTTTTTGGTATGTTGGTTTTTTTTTTCATGTATTATTTTGTTTCTGTTTTTGGTTTTTCAAATTTTTTTCACCTTCTAGTCTCCTCTAGAAAATTAACGGAGTTTATGTTTGATGACTCAGGAGGTTGATAATTTAAGGATTCTCTCCTATAATGTTAATGTTAAGGGTCTTGGTTCTCCAGTTAAAAGCGGAAAATTATGGATAGAATTACATAGACTTAGACCTCAAATACTTTTTTTGCAGGAAACTCATTTTTGTAGAGATAAGATGCCTGGTATACCCTTGTCCATATTTGATAGGTGTTTTTTTTTCTAATTCTCTGATTAAAAAGGCTAAAGGAGTTGCAATAGCAGTGAGTAAGGTGTGTCCATTTGTATTTTTGGATAAAAAGAATGATGAGATTGGTAGATTTATTTTTTTGAAGGGGCAATTAATGGGCCAAGTATATACTTTTGTTAATATCTATGCACCTAACGAATCACACGCTAATGTTTTTAGATTGGTGATTGAACAACTTGAGGGGTTCAGGGAGGGATGTATGGTTTTTGGGGGAGATTGTAATTGGGTCTCTGAGCCTAAAATGGATTTGTCATCTGGTTCTAGGAGTATTACGGCAGTAGCTAATAAATCTATCTATCAAGTATTCATCTTGTAGATGTATGGAGATCACTTTTTCCTTCTGTGAAGGATTATTCATTTTTTTCACATGTGCATAAAATATATACAAAGGTTAGATATTCTGTTTTTGGGTCAATATTTTTTGGATAGAGTAAAAGGAGCAGGTATAGGGAATATAACCATCTCAGATCATGCTCCTGTGTGGTTTGATTTGGATTTAGGGGTTAGAAATAGGCGTGATTGGCATTGCAACCTTCTGGATGATATAGTAGCTAAAGATAAGATTAAAAAAAGATTAGTGGAATATTTTGAGGATAACGAATTGGATGGTGTGGACAAGGGCATAGTATGGTCAGCTCATAAGGCAGTGGTGAGGCGGGTCTTTATTTCCTTGGGAGCCAAAAAAGAAAGAAAGAGTATAATGGTAAAATTACAGAATTTGGGCTTGATTCAGTAAACGGTGCTAACCCAGTTAGCACGCCTAAAGACTTTGGGCGTGATAACTAGGGTGCTAACTGGGTTAGCACCATGTACTAAATTCATATCGCGCTTAAAGTCCCACACTGAAAACTTTGCGTGCGCACAGCGCGGTGTGCATGAAATGTCGCATCGAGGTGCGACGAAAACGGTGCACCCGATGCGCCTATAAGGTCGCATTGGGTTAGACTTTAACGTCACAAGGTGCAACGTTAAGGTCGCATCCAATGCGACCTTATAGGCGCATCGGGTGCGCTGTTTTCGCGGTGCACGCGCAAAGTTTTGTGCGCGGGACTTTGCGCGTGATGTGAATTTAGTAAACGGTGCTAACCCAGTTAGCACGCTAGTTATCATGCCCAAAGTCTTTAGAAGTGAATTTATCATGCATAAACTAACTTTAGGCGTGATAGAGGGCTTTTCACAGGCGTGCTAACACTTAGCACGGTTTACTGAATCGAGCCCTTAGTATCAGAAATAGGAAACTTGGAATTAGAACATAAGGGTTCATTAGATCAGAAAGCACTAGAAAGTTTGAACGGGACAAGGATCAAATTGTCAGAGCTATTAGAGAGTAGATTGAGGGAAGAAAATAGAATATATACTGCTAAATGGTTTGAAAATGCAAATAAAAGTGGAAGGTGGCTGGCAAGGGCATTAAAAGGACAAAGGAAAAGTGCGTATATTCCTAGGATTAAGAATGATGGGGGGGGGGGGGGTGGAGGAATCGGTTGAGATGCAGGCAGCCAGGCACACAAAATAGCGAATGTTTTTAAGGAGTATTATTCTTCACTGGACTTCCGAAAAATGGATCTAGGGATATTGATAAGGGGATGCGGAAATACCATAGAGGAATCTGGGATGGTGAAAATATCACAGGAAAACAGAGATATAATGGAAAAAGAGATTAGTGAGGAGGAGGTGTTAGCTATGATAAAAGCCATGAAGGTGGGTAAGTCACCTAGTCCTGATGTTTTCATAAAGCAATATTTTTCCAATTTCAGTGATGAGTTAGTACCACCTATGTGTAGATTCTTGAATTCCCTCAAAGAGGGTAGAGAAATGCCCAAAGATGTGTTAGAGGCCCATATAACAGTTATTCATAAGAGTGGAAAAGATCCAGCCTTGTGTCAAAGTTACAGGCCTATATCATTACTGTATTTCGCTATAAAGATTTTTGCAAAAATTTTAGCTGAGAGAATTAAGCCATGGCTGGGATTAGTAGTTAAAGGAGTTCAGGTCGGGTTTGTGCCTGGGAGAGAAGGGAGAGTTAATGTGGCAAGGGCGATGGCATTGTTTAAGTGGTCCTTAATGAAGGAAGTTCCTATGAACCCTGATTCCCCGGCCATTACCCGTGGTCACAATGGCAGACTTGCCCTCCATAACAGATTCTCATTAAAGGATTTAAAGTTGATTCATCTCATATACAGCAGGGCCTCGAAAGTGCTCCTGTATTGTTATTTTTGGTCACTACCTGCCTGCTGCCTTCATTGGATGTGTGGTGGTGGTAGCCGTTTCTCAGGCTCCAACTCCGGACCGGAATCGAACCCTGATTCCCTGTCCATTACCCGTGGTCACAATGGCAGACTTGCCCTCCATAACAGATTCTCGTTAAAGGATTTAAAGTTGATTCATCTCATATACAGCAGGGCCGCGAAAGTGCTCCTGTATTGTTATTTTTGGTCACTACCTCAGGACGTGCATGCCATGCCTGCTGCCTTTCTTGGATGTGTGGTAGCCGTTCCTGCTCCTTTGCCCACAGCGTGCTGCTGTCCTGGCTCTGCATAGTTGTCACAAAACAAAAGAACAACAACAAAAACACCCCCAAAAAAATCAAGTTTGAAGGACTGCACTTGGTCATTTTCAAAAGGATTTGTATTTCAAGTGTCTCAAAGTATTACTTCATATTTATAAAAATATTCCCAAAAACATTAGTTTTGATGTATGATTAGGAAGCATTGCCTAGTTCCAAGTGATGTAAAGGGGCCCATACACATAACGATTTTCCCGCCGATATACAGAAGATTCGATCACTGTGATTGAATCTGCTGTGAAATTGTTGCACAAAAGCTGACAGAATGATCGATTTCCGTCTGAACTTTTTTCAGCTATCTGACCGGATTCGGATTCCGAATACCTGGGCCCAAATCCGGATAGCTATCTGCGGGTATTTGGGCGCATAACGCGGATATCCGCGGATATCCGGATCCGAAATACTGTTACTAAGGTAATGACGTCCTGGAGCCAATCAGAGGGCTCCCAGCAGAAGTCCTAGCAACCAATCACAGAGCCGAACCCTGGCCAGCCCCATCTGACCTCATTGAGCCAATGAGAGGCCTCCTAGCCTAAGCCATGGCACCCAATCACAGAAAGGAACACTGGCCAGCCCCCTTGTATAATGAGGGCTGCCATGATGAGACATATCGTCTTAGCTTGCTGAATGCTCACTGAGAGACATGCTCCACTGCTGGTGGTGACCTAGCAAGGGGGCTTATAAACCTAAAGCTGTTCAGTGATTAACCCCTTCACTACTATCACTACACTATTGTTAAATCGTTAATTAGCTTGATTGATGTCATAGTGTGACAGTTAGAGTGTGTGCTCCAGTGCTGCTGCTAGCCTAGTAAGGGCTGTACACAGTGATAAGCTGTTCAGTGACTGGGAGTCCGCTCACCCGACGGGAGTAAGGTAATTATGGCTGCTAATATACTTGCAGCAGGACCCCGGGGAGTAGAGGGTTAATGGGGGGGGGGCAGCGCTGAAGCTTGCCCCAGGGCCACAGGGCCCCTTGAACCAGCCCTGTTCATATGGTGCACCAAAGCCTGCCAAGGACAGCTGCAGTATGAGAGGTGTAAGCAGAGGAGGGGAACAGATAGTTAACCGCTTCTGGACCTTGGTAATTGAAATCTACGCCCTGTTTGTGGTTGCTTATTCCTGCCAGGGTGTAGATTTCATTTACTGGGCCGCGCGGACCAGCCGCTCTCGATGCTCCTGCCAATCTCTCCCTCACCGCAGGCCCCTCGCTCTGCTGTCGCTATGATGGCAGAGGTCTGTGAGACGGTCAGGAGCCGATTTAATCGGTTTAACTCAGGTAAAAAAACAGATACTTATCTAAGGAGAGGCAAGCCTCTGGATCCTGTGGAGGATTCCCGTGATCTACTTGCTGCCGCCGCCAATTGCCGGGACCCTCTGGAAGATCTAGGCTATGCTCCTCTTAGGCTTCTTTCCCACTAAGACGTTGCGTTAGATGCTACGTTAAGGTTGCATAACGTGCACCTAACGCAATGCATAGTGGGTTAGAAGCCGGACGTCCGATCGAGCCGCCTTAAGGGCTCTTCACGCGTCCTGTGATGCCGTGATGCGTACTCTTGGGAGCATGCGGCATCACGTGGTCCCGCCAGCCATTCGCCGCATAGAGCGGCGCTCCAAGAAGTAAACACTGCACATCACACCGTGCAGTGAATATTAATTAGCCATGTGCCTGGCCGCGGAGGAGGAGGGGAGACCTCCTCCTCCAACACTACTGAGCATGTGCACACAGTCTAACGCAGCTTAGCCGCTTATAACGCAAAGCACGCAGCACTTTGTTTTTGCTTGCTGCGTTACAGTGTAACACAACGTGGGCACTGTGAACAGCCCAATAATTTTTCATTGCTATGCGGTGGGCTGCGTTACAGGCTGCACTTACGTGCGCCTGTAACGTCTCACTGTGAAAGCAGCCTTAATGCATGAGCAGACCTACTGTGCAGAGGAGGCAGTGCTTGCACAGGCAGAGTACAGCCACGTTTATGCATGAAGAAGAGTGGGGCACTGATCTGAGATCAACAAGCTCTTATCAGATTTTTTTGGGGTGGTCCGCAAGTGGCAAGGGTGATCCGGAGGATGGCGTGTGAAGACTCCAGAGGCTTCCTTCTGATAAGGTAAGTATCCAATATTTGACCCGAGGTTTGCTTTGAGTGCACTTTAAGTCTTATGTACATACTTGACAATCTTTGGCTGTCTCATCTGAGAATCTTGCATGTATTCAGCTGTACCCCATGCCAGTCTGCTAAATGACACTGATAAACAAATAGTGAATGAGTGCATTGTACTTCAACTTACCTTACCTACTGGAAGCCACTTGCTCATGCACCACCCCATTGTCTGTCTGAGCAGTGGGACTAACACTCACCCAATGGTCAATGTATGCTTGTAAAGATGACAGTTATTATGAGTGCATAACGGGTGGGCTTATGTGAGTGGTACATTTAGCTCATGCTAAACTCTTTTCTGCAATCGATCAGATAAGCTTTTGGTATCAGTTCCCGGAACCGCTGAATGCGATCGCAATGGGGCCCTATGTGCAGCATCCAACAAATTTTGATCAACCACATGCTCCCATTCATCTCAATGCAGCCGTTGGTCCATCTCAGCGGTGAACAACCTACACAGATGCCGGCAGTCCCCCGTGTGGACCAGCCCCTAGGGAACACTCAACCGATTTTGGGTGGCATTTTTAAAACTCTGACAATCCCTGCCGTTTTCAATAAAGCTTTGCTATTGTCATTGGTGGTAATCCCACTAGAGCGCTGACGATTTTGGAAATCACACACGCAGAACGGGCAGCATTTTGTGGGCATTTGGGCTCCAATACATGTTATATGAGTTACTTTAATCACCAGAAAATGAATCACAAATGGCCAACAAAGCATTTGCAGTAGCACTTTGTGATATCTAGTGTGTCCCTGGCCTTAGGCCTGGGACCCACTAGCTGTGCTTTTCTGAGCACTTTGGGATTTGAAAAGCTCTTGCTAATGCAATGCTATGGGTGTGATCCCACTTGAGGGATGTGATTTTCTAAAAATCCCCCATAGCATTGCATTAGCAAGAGGTTTAAAGATCGCAAGTGCTTAAAAAAATCGCTGATAGTGGGTCCCAGGCCTGAGGTTCTGTTCCCACTTGTGCCAGACCACGTTAAAGCCAGTGAAAGCGGTAAGTGTAGTGTCCACTCTAATGGTTTGCCGTGGTCTGGCTGCGTTAGCCCCATAGGCTATATGGGGAACACATCCACCTGCCCAAAATTTTCGTGGACTGCACATAAGTGTGGCCCACTTACCACAATCGATCTCACAGATCCATTGCAGAGTGACTAGTGTGTTTGGCTTCTATCTATAAAATAGGAGCTGTTCAATGTCCGTTTAGCAATTAGAGGAAAACCCACAAAAATTGTCGGTTGTATGGCAGAAGTGGGAACAGTGGCGTAACTTAGGATCTTGGGGCCCCAGGGGAGGACTGGGACCTTTTGGCCTGGGAGAAAACACAAACTAGAGGCCCGTGTTCATAGCAGCCTCAGCCCAAATAGCGTCATACACGCGCCCCAATTGCTATATGCAGTCATTTGGGGCACACATTCGGAAATACAGCAAGGACACTTGCAGGACAGCGTGACAGGTAAAGTATAACTGCACAGGCATCGGGGGTCACATAATACATTTGGAGGGATGACAGCCAGGGGTTTCCATTGTGTCCGTTGTCCGTGATTATTGCATGCCGTTACCACTGTGCACTCGATCAACCACATCAGCCTGAGATTTCCCAGCATCTCAGATTCTACCAATTTCTGCCCAAAATCCTTCAAATCGTCAATTAAGCATGCTTGTGGGAGCTATGATGGTGAGAGAGCAGACAGAGTTCTATGGACCCTTCAGGCAAGCCTCTGCTCTGCATCTTGCTGTGTACATTTACCAATTTACCCGCCCTCTAATTGCTCTGTAATTGCACTTTTATTTCCCTCAGCCAGCTTAGTGTTTCTCATTGCCTTATATAAAAACCTTAATGCAGCAGTCCCTGCACCAGCCCCAAATCATTAAATGAGAGGCAGCCTGGGGGGAAATCTCCCCCCTTCCCCCCTGGCCATTCCTCCCCTGTGGGGCCCCGATGCAAGTTTTACATGGGGCCCCAAGTACTCTCTTGATATGCAGCCCCAAAACCTATCAAGGACAGCTGCAGTGTCAGAGAGGGGTAATCAGAGTGAGAAAATAGCTTGTTAGGGATTACCACTATGCACTGCCCATACAGAGGTGTTCATTATCAGCATAGCACCAATAAAAAACAAATAAGGTGGATGAAGGAGGTCCCATTTTGGGCCCTGGTGTGGTCGCAACCTCCGCACCCCCTATTGCTACGCCACTGAGTGGGAACACAGGCTGAATCGGTTTTATGATGCATTCTCCAAGCAATGGACACATATGTATTTCCACAATGTTCCAAACGTACAGATTCAGGCGAAGACCTCAATATAATAACACTAAACCAACCAATCAGTGATTATCTTAGTTTTGATTGCATTAGAATTCAGTCTGATCTGGTTTACTATTTTATTTCTGAGCAGCGATAATACTTCATAAACACATGAGGCCACTAGAGGGAGCGACTATCAGCACAGCGAGTGTTCTTGGCTGCATCTATCAGTGCCATTATTACTCTTGCTTAGATAGCTGCTGAGAGGAATCACTCGATGAGGAGCTGTATCTCAGACTTAGGGGGCTGATTGTAAGGAGCATATCGTTGATTTGGCAGTTTCTTTGACAGTAAATATCACATTTTTTTTTCAATAGCTATAAAAATGACAAAGTCCAAATATCATCTTTCCTATTTTTCAGTCATCTGTTGTTCAACAGCAGTACACAGTGGCTTAGCTAGAGATTACGGGGCCCCATAGCAAAACTTTCATGGGGCTTTCATATGTAGGCACTCTTTAGCTATGCCACCTGCCCCTACCCTATGGAGATGATTTAATTTACATTCTAGTGCCATCTACACTGCATATAGTCCATGGGCACTGATAGTCAGAAGGTGGAGGAACACAAGAAAGTTAATAGTGAATGCATGAAATACCTCCTAGGCCCCTCTGCTCGCCAGGGCCGGATGTAGGCCAAGGCCACCTAGGCCATGGCTTGGCACCACAGGAGGAAGGGCACCAAAGCAGCAGTATAAACTGGTGCAGCATTTGCAAGCTTGCAAATGCTGAAATGCAGGGAGATCAGGCGAACACCTGACCTCGGTACTCTGCTGCTGGTCGCCTGTGCAGCGGTCACCTTGCTCTTAGTGCATGGTTGCATTGTGGTCGGTGGCTGTCGACTTGGGCAACACTGGAGACGGAAAGGAAGAGGAAGCTTCTGCACTAGAGACGAGTAAAGAAATAAGTGACACTGATGGCTGCTGTGGTGTGAAGGCGAGCTGGCTACCTATACTGAAAGAGGGGAGGGAGGAGGGAAAAGGAGGGCTTAAGGGAGTCTATACTTGAGGGGGGTCATCAGGCTAACTACACTAGAGGGTAGGGGTCATCTGGCTACCTATACTGGAGAGGGGGGGGGGGGGGGAATCAGGCTAACTATACTAGAGGGTAGGGGTCATCTGGCTACCTATACTGGAGGGAAGGGGAGGGGTCGTCTCGCTACCAATATTTAAGGGGGCGGCTGGTGACAGTGGCCTAGGGCGGTAAAGAGTATAAATCCGGCCCTGTCTGCTCCAAGGCCCCATGAATGACTATTGCTACACTCTTGGCAGTGCAGCAAAGCCCCCATTATCCAGAACTCAGACAATCAGAAGTCTCAACCACCCGGCCTGTCTGAGTGGGATAACGGGACTGCGATTTGGTCTGGGGCAGGAGGTTGTCGGTAGGGGGGGGGTGTTTGAGAGCAGGAACTGCTCACGGATCCTCCAGCAGCCACCTTCAGTGCATCCTGCACCTCCCAGCGGCTTTGCAGGATGTGTAGAAGACTGTGTCTGGGTGATCGATGAGAAAAAAAAAAGGGTTCAGTGTCCCATTATTTCCCAGCACTCACTGGGGCTTCTGGACTTGACCAACGGCACTCTCGGGAAATCATATCTTCTGTTTTGTGAAATCAGGCCAGCACCATCGGGGAACCAGAACATTTAAGGGAACCTGTAGCGGGAGGTATATGGAGGGTGCCACATATATTTCCATTTAAAGTGTACCTGTGGCTGCTAATGAGTTAAAAGACCATGCCTCCTGCAAAATATATGCAGGGGTTCCTTGAGATCACAATATGATTTAGAGGGTTCCTCTGGGGTAGAAAGGTTTAGAAAGAAGATCTATACATCTTTGAAAAAAGGTCCCCAGATAACACGTTTTTGCCGTATTTCAAGAGTCAGTTCAATCCATACATTACATCAGCATGTGATCTGTTAGTCCGTTACCATTGTTTTACTTGACATCTGTAGAGAAAGCACATCATGCGCGCTGTATAGGTGCTGCAGCTCAATATTATATACTGTAAAAACGGCAAGTAGCAATGAGAACTTATAACATGTATTTAGGGCTGACATTAGTCTTCTGTGCATTGACAGCTCCCCATACATTGCATTGATGTATCGTGTGTGCTTGCGTGTGGGTGATCCATCACAGGAACAGCTCACGGCAAGTCTAGGGTTAAAGGATAAGTGCACTTACTGTCCAAAGCAAAGTGTCTTTATCCATTTGCTTCTGCAGAGTCCTAAATAAATACCTACAGCACTCACTGCTTGGGGTATAACTTTTGGAAAGTCAGATGATAGCTGCCTCTAAGGTGCCAAGCCAAGCGGATAGCTCAAGCCCGCTCTTATCAGCTGAAAGACAGACTGTACACACGCCCAATTTGACGTCCAAACGACGGGTCGTTTGCGCAAATCCGACGTGTGTACGCACCTTAATGCACTGCCTGGATTAGTACACTTAACTTTAGAAGTGTAAAAAACCTTGATAAGGACAAAGCCTTTCTAAAAACAGTATGCGCTTAGGAAGTCACCTGATAAAAAAGATTGCACACGTGGTTCGCATTCTCAAAAAACTGCCTGTGTAAAGCAATATATGGTAATACAATCGGACTAAGATCGCGCGCACAGTCTCAAAGATAAAGAGATACACTATCTCACAGTCTGTGGCCCAAGAAGATCCAAAAATCGTCAAGGCTCGGTTCACACTGTAATAGATCGACACTTGTCTGTCGCTCTCTAGATCCAGACTCTCACATCATATGCAATAAAAACAAACAAATAGCATCACATAGCGTATAACTGCCAGGACCAATCTCCAAACACCTCTCCTCTGTGTCCTACTCTGTCACCAGGAACCTCCACCAGTGCAGGAACGCTCCCCCCCCCCCCCATGTGCCCGCACTCACCCTAGAAACCTCCAAAATATCCGGACGCAGGAATGACAGTGTTGGGGGATAAAGATCCAGCAGGCAGATACTCTGATGATGCCACTCTTCTGAACAAGTTACTGCAACTAAAAACACTCATATAGTGTAAAACCAGCGTTTAATTCGAGATAAAAAAGTATTGCACTCACATGCGGTTAGTGGAAAACAGGCACATAGTATACAGTGATGGTCCCTGGGAAACCACTCAAACTGATGCTGTCTTAGGTCCACACTTGATCGCACGGTGCTCTGCTATCCTTCCTTTGTCAGTCACGTATGTCGTCCCTCCACCCTATGCATTTCGTCAAACATTGACTCATCAAGGACAAAGCCTATTTGTCTCCCACATTACCTCAAACCAATTTCAACCACATACCATAACCCACCACCTTTAAAAGACACTGGACTGCAAATTGACATTGGTGAAAATAAGCCAAAGCAGCCCTTTGTCTTCCTATACAATTAAATGCAAGTGTCCCTGCGTCAACTGAATAGTTCTGTGTCCCTGGCTTTTTGTACTGAGCATGTGCACAGCTAGGGCAGTTAGGACACAGGGCCAGATCTGACAGTTTGCTGTGTGTGGTTCACAGAGGTTCTCAGTGCATTGTGGGAAATGACAGCTTTTCCAACTGCCAAGCAAACAGTTCCCTGTGTGCAGGGCCGGATTACCGACCAGGCAAAAAAAGCAGTTGCTTGGGGCCCCATTCAGAGTCAAAGGGGCCCCACCAGCACATAAACCAGCCCTTGCCATCCTGTCAGCGGTGGCTGGATGGTATAATGGTTAAAGGGACTCTGAGCAGTGCAGTAACTATGGAAAGATGCATATCATTTTAAAGCTCTCTTTCTCCTCTTTCCAATTATATATAAACCGCCACCCTATGCCTTTTAGTTTTCGCTATTTTCGCAATCGAAATCGCAGCCACTGCAATTTCGATCGCGAAAATAGCGAAAACTAAAAGGCGGCTTATATATCATTGGAAAGAGGAGAAAGAGAGCTTCAAAATGATATGCATCTTTCCATAGTTACATTGTATTACACAGGACGACTTTTCTCCAAAGTCGGCAGCTCCATTCAGCACAATGCAATGAAATATAAGGAACCCAGGGGGATATACTTACAAACATCATGCTGGTAGGTGTGAGGATGTAATTAATTAGTTGTAAGTATGCTTAAAGGCATACCCACAGGTACTGCTCGGAGTCCCTTTAAAGAGAACCCAAGGCGGGGTTCTTGCAACTCAATCCCCATACAGAGGCTGGGTCTGCCTATAGAGCCCAGCCTCTGTTGCTAATTAGCTTCCCCCCCCCAGGCTCTACTCCTAGGTCCCCCTCCTGCTACTGTGCGCTCTGCGACTGCCCACTCCTCCCTCCCTTCCCACAGAGAACCACAGCTGCAGGAAGAATGATAGCAGCAGATGGCAAACGCTCACTCACCTATCCATGATCCAAGCGATAGAGATCCCGTCATCTGAATCCCATCTTTCTTTTCTACAGTGCAGCCGCTCGCTCTGAACGTCCTGATTCTCAGATCAGACAGGAAGTAGTAATAGTAGTAGTAACAGAGCGGCAGCACTCTAGAGGAGACAGATGGGCTCCGGATGACGGGACCTCTATTGCTTGGATTGCAATAGGTGAATGTGAGTCATCTGGTGCTGTCATTCTCCCCAGCTTTTCTGCCTTCTCTGCTGGACTATCGTATTCACTGGGATGGAGGCTGCATGGTGGCTGTCTAGTTTGGGAGGAAATCGGTTGTTCGGTGGTGGGGGTGGTTATGTCATTCTGTCTAGGGAACGGCTTCCGGTTTGGTGGTGTCCAGACTCCAGAGCTTTCTGCTATTGCCAGGCTGGAGATGCAGGGGGAAAGTGCTCCTGCTGTGATATCTCGCACCCTCTTCACAGGGGTGCTCCAGCTCCTGAGTGCAAATGTCCCAGCCTCTCTCACTCTGCATTTTGCCGCTGCTATTCCCTGCATTGTGCACCCACAAAGGAAAGCGGGCTGTTGCCCATAGCAACCAGTAGCTCGGCTGCCCTGGTGTGTGCGGGATGTTGCTGTGCAGCTGCATCTTCTGATTCTATTACGACATGATTGGGGGGGGCCCAAGTCAGTTACTTTGCTTAGGGCCCCATTTAGCCTTAATCCGGCTCTGCCTGTGTGCATATACTTCAGACAGTGGTGGGGAACGAGCAAGCGGGATGCGTATGCGCATTGTGGGGGGTAGCGGCTGTGACCTATCGCCCGTTTTGTAATGGCTGGGCCTTTTTACTAGTTATTTAATAAAACATTAACAATCAAACGTCAACATAGTGCAAATGACTGAAAACAGGGTGGTGTTCCAGAGGTCCACATGGGTAAGAGGCAAGCAGCTAACGAACCGGCCCCCAGCTACAACCGCCGGCTCGGGGACAACTGCATGCCTAGCGGTAACCACTCTTTGAAGATGCTGACCTTCATGGAGGTATTAACACCGAGGTGAAAACCTCCCCTCACATTAACTGGTCACCATCGGATACCAGCTCCCTCCAGCTGCAATGACAAGAAATACACAACACAAACAAATAATAACAACATCAGGGAGGGAGGGAGCTTGATTCCAAAAGGATCCCTGGGGAGTAATGCTCCGCCCCCCCCTTTATATGCTAGCGCCCCTGACCCAGCCCTCCTTCTTTAAACTCATTGGTCCCTGCCTTCCATTCCCCCTCCTCACTAAATTAACCCCTGTGTTGCTCGTCGCTAGGCTGTTAGCTGATTTATGTCAAGTAGATAAGACCCTTTGTTCACTCAATCCTCACATAACTGAGGTTCTGCCTGCCTGGCACTGAGGCATCGTAAATTCCGAATTCAAGAGTTAGCTACAAGCAGAATGGATGCCGTTAATCTAGGCTGAAAAAGAATTATGACACAAAATATAATCATCAACCTCATACCAATTTAAGAAATTGGTATCCTTGCTCAATATTTTATCTACGGATTTGAACCAAAGTAAACATTTTGTCTCTGCTATTAGTCTCTCTTTCTGTGATGTAAAGCCTCCCTCCAGGGCAGTAACAGAAAGAGAGACTCTACTGCAAGTACAAGTGAGTTGATGCAGGATTGCACAAATTTTTTATGCAAAAATATGCAGCTTAAAAATACTTTTTTTTATGACAAAATCCTGATTAACATCATAGCCCTAGCTAAACCGCCGCATCCCCGCCGCTGTACACTATCTAAATCCCCCCAAACTCGCCCTTCTTCTCCGATGCAAAATCCACGACTTTCTTGGTCGTGGATTTTGCTGCTGTCGGAGGAAGAGCTATGAGCTGCAGCTTTCAGAGGCAGAGGGGAGGAGGAGAGGGGACTGAATTTACACACAGGCAAGCTGATAGCATCTCCAGCCCTCAGCCCATGACAATGTGACAAACAGAACATGGCTGAATCACAGGAATAAATAATTATAAACTTTTGAAGCTGTTTGCAGCTAGATATGTTGTGTAAACTATCTAAACTTTAGATAAGATATATAGACACGTTACTTGTTATAGTTAGTTTTTTATCTCGGATCCGCTTTAAATACAAAAGAAGACTATAGGACCCCAGGAAATTCCTATTAAGACTATGAATACATTTATTTGTCTCATCAGTTTATTTTCACGTCAGGTTCGGTTTAATTTGTGTCTGTGCTTCTCCTGTTAATCTCCCCCTAAAAAAAGCCTTTTCCTGCACGTATTTTCAGGTAAATGTGAGGTTGACATGAAAAGCTTCACCCGGCTCTTTCCATAAATAAAAAAAAAGCGTGGGGTCGAGTTCTCAGAATCTCGCAGCTACTGCTGCTGTGGCTAGAATTTCACTTTACTATTTGCTGTGATCTTCCTGTAATTCAGCTTCATGAAACGCGTGAAGTCTATATACAACGCTGCTCACCATAAAGATCAACTACTGCTTGAGGTCTTTTATGATTATCTCCATTAGGCCAAGACGAAGAAGCTGTGTACCAGGCTCACAGGCATATGTTTTCAATAAAAATTGATCTAGCTTTTCTTACCATGAAAATGTGCTTTTTATGGCATATCCTAGCTTCCTGTGATATACCGAGCATTTGGGAGTCATTAGAAGAGGTCCTTGATGGCAATGTGTAAATCAAAGCGCCTGTGTAGTAGACGATGCTGTGAACTTCAAAGGCTGGAGACGTACCACATTAATCTGGCTGTTTACCAGAAACACATTCTCCTGCTCAGCAGACGTGTTGGGTGTTATCGGTGGGCTACCAGGACAGCGGTTCAACCAAGAAAACATTACAGGCTCAGTAAATCTAAAAACTGCCTCCTGTAAATAAAGCAATACAATATGAAGAAATGTCTATCTAAAAGGTCACATAAAAGCAGACCTTTAAGACATTTTATTAGAGGAACTTCAGACCAAACTATGATCTAATTCTTAAGAACACAAAGAAGCTACGTTATGCGTAAAAGCAAAAAACAAAACAAAACAAAAAGCCTCTATCAGTGAATTCGGCATACTTACTGCAGGCATAGTGAATCATTGTGAGATTACGAAACAAGACCAAATTGGTCGTGGACTACTAACGGAGTAGCCTGCAGGGGAAAGCGGACACCGGGAAGAGAAAGGGAAGGCTCATTAGGACCGAGAGCCTTCCTTCTCCTTAGGTAAACATCTGTTTTTTTTATTTTAAAAAAGGCTTCAGACTCCCTTTAAAGCAACAATGTGGATTGCTGGAATTTTTATATGTTGTAAATAAAGGTTTTTGGGCCTGATGCCCTAAACTCTGGTAAAATTCCTGTGTGCAGAAGAGCACAGCAATTTGACTGTTATTAGCACAGGAGGAGCACTGCTGTAAACCCCAAAAGGAGGTTACAAAATATTATTGAATATTTGCCTTCTGAAAAATGGCCACAAGAAGCCAGCACTGAGTATCTAGGCCTATGGAACCCGATGTCTCATTAACATCTTGCAAAGTTAAGGAATTTTTAAGCCATGAAACCGTGTAGAGAGCTAAGGCCCGGTTCACATTAGCGGTGGCCGTCCGGAATCGCCGTGCCGGAGCCGGACCGCTTGCAGAACGGACGGAACGGACGCACGGCATGGCAATGAAAGCCTATGCGTCCGTTCACATGCGTCCGTTCTGCCGGACCGGAGCCGGACCGGATCCGGGCCGGATCCGGACTCCGGCGTCCGTTCCAACATGCGCTATTTTTGGGTCCGGCTCCTCCGGCAGCCGTATCCGGGGCGGAGCCGGACTGCACCATCCGGCCAATACAAAACAATGAGAACCGGAGAGCGCACAACACACTGGCTAAAAATCCGGATGTTCTACCCCACTTCCTATGCGGATTGTTGCGGCGATTTTGGATGGGGACACATGGGCAAGCATTTTGGAGTGGAGCAGCAGTGACTTTACACGAGCTGGAGATGTTGGCAGCATGTCGGAGGTGGAGGTGAGTGCTAAACAGCAGAGGGCCTGATTCCACAGGTCCCCCTTCTGCTGACCTCCCAGACCCCAACATTTTATTTGGTTTGTACTTAACTTTTGCCAAACGGATCCGGATCGCATCCTGATGAACACCTGATGCAACCTGACCGGATCGAACCGTACGGTTCCGATCCGGATCCGGTCCGGATCCGGTCAGGTCATCCGGTCCGTTTGGCAGACAACCGCAAGTGTGAACCGGGCCTAAGGGCTAGTTTACACCGAATAAGCTGAATTTATACTTTTCCACCCCTACACCAACTTTCTTGTGGCTCCTCTTCCATGTGCAACAGCAGGGCCGGGCCGAGGCAGAGAGAGGCTCCAGCCTCAGGGCGCAGTGTAGGAAGGGGCGCACAACTCACTTAGCTATCATCCCCCTACTGTGTTTGAAGCAGAGAGAAATAAGAAAAGGGGATACATGGCAGTGACTGCAAGCCAGATAACTAGAGATTAAGGTGTTGAGGGTCCTGGGGACACCTCTTAAGCTACATACTCACGGGGGACAATTGTCCCCCCCGTAGCATGCGCCCACGCGAACAGGGAGCGACAGCTCCCTGCCGGCGACAGCTGTCCACACGTTTCGCCAGAAAGGCAGAGACGCGGCGGAAGCTGTTTGTAAATGGAGCATCCCCCGGCCGGATGCTCCATTCACTCGCGTAGGTCTCCGGTCGCTAGCCCGCGTACTCACGCGGGACTAGCGACAGTTCCGGCGAAGTCGCGGCGACAGCTGTAGCCGGCGATTAAACATGTCAATAGCTTGGCGACAGCTCCGACGGGCGACGGTTCGGGGCGCGCGTGTTATACACACGGGCGACCTGTCGCCGCAACATGCGCGTGCCACGTGGCTGCGGCGACGGCCGTACCCCGTGTGTATGGGCCTTTAGTCTCATAGCAATCAATGTGTGACAGCTGAGGTGGGAGGGATGGGGGGCGCACTTTGGTGTCTCAGCCTTGGGTGCTGGAGTACCTTGTCCAAGCTCTGTGCAACAGCCACCCTCTATTTACATGTCATGTGCAGCCCCCTCTTCCATGTATAGCAGCTCTTTGCTGTCTTGTACATTCTCCTTGGGCCTTTACCCCGCCTGTTTCATACTGTATGTTACTACCCCTCCATAGCCTTTTTTTTTTTATGTGCAGTCTATCATAAATATCAACCACTCTTCCTTGTCCATCTGCCCCATTGTGCAGCAGCTGCCCAAGGCCAGGTTTTTGTATTCTTCCCAAAAATCCAGCCCTGGTATCAGTGATTTAGTCCAGACTGTCCCCTAGAGCTAGAGTAAGCTGAGTACACCTTATTGGGCTCAATTCACAAAGAATGTGAGGTATTTGAAACTATAAAGTCTTTACTCATTCTTCAGCATAGCAGATTTGCTTTGCATTCAAAAATAGCACTTTGAAACATCAGTTATTTTATCTCCAGCTGGCAGACAGGGGAGATATATTTACTGATAGCTATTTTTCTCAAGTTCCAGAAAAGAAGCTAGGAACACTGCGGCATTGGAAATGATCTATTTGAGTTTAAAGCATTTACAAGCTGGGAAAAAGCTATTATAGTTTTGAATACCTCACATTCTTTCTGAACTGAGCCCAGGATCACACCTTCCGCTCTAGGAAAAATCTTTTCACGCTTTTCGAGGAGAACTTGTAGACTTCTTAATATATTTGTTTATTGATGTTTATTTGCCAAAAAGGCCTTGGGGACTAGGCCGTTAGAATCTGTGTGATGTCATCTCTGGAGCTTCCTCAGGGATTTACTCAGATGTAGCTCAGATTAAAAAGTGCTGAATATTCCATTTCTCATAATCTAATAAATCAAAAGCCGAACATCTTAAAAAAGCTGTCGGCAAAAATTGAATGAATAGAGCCAAAGCATGTTAAAATGAACCCTGAAGTGAACAAAAAAGTAAAGAATAGATACTTACCTCAGTAAAAAGAAGCCTCTGCATAGTCCAGAAGCTTCCCCCGTTGTCCTTGATTTCATCAATCTAGTGCTGGGACCCTCTAAGCATATCTGTCAAGGGCTTGTTGGATTTGCTGTGGTGGCTTTGCTCCTGCCCATGTACGAAAGTCCTTCTACCCCATTCTAAAAATAAACACATGCTTAGAGAGTGGATGAATGAAAACTGAATTAAAGGGATATAAGCAGCTCCTGGCTTCAAATAACTGAAAGGGATGCCATGTTTGAGAAGTTCAACCCCCTGTTACTTTTCCACTGCCTTTATCCAGGCTAGGTGTGAAATTCTTCAAGTGTGATTAATGTGTTTTCTGCTTGAAGTACAGTGGGGAAGCTTTAGGGTTTTGTTTGTGGTCAATTTAAGTCTAATGAGGTGATTTCTTATCTGCCTTCCATCATCTGTTGCTCCTCAGTCCACAAGTCCTTTCACAGACGGAAGATGTGCCTATTTTAACCCTTTAATGTAAACAAATGAGGTAAAATGAAAGTTTTTTAACCTCCCTGGTGTTCTATTAAAGATCGCCAGGGGGCAGCGCAGCGCTATTTTTTAATTTTTTTTTTCAATCATGTAGCTAGCCTAGCGCTAGCTACATGATGCCCCCCTCCCTTCCGCATCCCTCCCACCCCTCCGATCGCCACCGGCGCTGTAAGCCATGGCGACGCACGTCGTGACGTCATCGACGTCGGCGACGTCGTGACGTCACAGGGAGATCCGATCCACTGATTGGCCAAGCAGCACACTTCTCGCCTGGGGGGGGGCCTTGCATCGCGGCGGGCGGCGGCGGATCGGCGGCGGGCGGCGGCGAACAGGTGAGACACGCAGCAAGCAAAGTGCTTGCTGCGTGTTTAAAAAAAAAATTATTCAAATCGGCCCAGCGGGGCCTGAGCGGCGACCTCCGGCGGTAATGGACGTATTAAGTCGTCCATACCGCTAAGGAGGTTAAAAAAATAAACCACATTTTTAGAATGCATTTTTAATTTGCTATAGAGCTGCCCTGGGAGTTAAAAATGATGCTCGGTTCACTTTAAAGGAGTACTGTAGGGGGGTAGGGGGAAAAGAGCTGAACTTACCCAGGGCTTCTAATGGTCCCCCGCAGACATCCTGTGTTCACGCAGCCACCCACTGATGCTCCGATCAACGCCGCCGGTTACTTCCGGAATTTCCGACTTAGAATACACTCCAGGTGACGACAGTGGGAGCAAGGACATGGCCGCACAGGCGCAATGGTTTTCTGACTTTAAAGTGAACCAGAGACGAAGCATCCTCATGTATTTTACCATATACTATATATCAATGGGGACATTAGAGAAAACACCTACCCTGCTCTCTGTTCCATTATTTACTGTTCAGATTGCTGATCAGCCCGGATAAAATCCCCGACTGAGCATTCAGTCTGGCTTTGCTATAATGACTCAGCTATAATGATTCTTAAGCAGTGCCACAAGACAGACTCAGCTGTAAAGATGTCCTGAACAAAGCCAGACTGAATGCTCAGTCGGGGATTTTATCAGGGGTGATAAGAAGCAATCTGAACAGTAAATAATGAAACAGAGAGCAGGGTAGGTGTTTACTGCCATGTTCCCATTGATATACTGTATATGGTAAAATACATGAGGCTGCTTCGTCTCTGCTTCACTTTAAAGTCTGAAAACCATTGCGCCTGTGCGGCCATGTCCTTGTTCCCACTGACGTCACCTGGAGTGTATTGCGTAGGCCCAGTATGGTCTGCGCCTGGGCAGTACGCTCCCGCGGCCACGCAGGTGCAGTGGTTTTCAGACTTTAAAGTCGGAAATTCCAGAAGTAACCGGCGGCGGGGACTGGAGCATCGGTGAGTGGCTGCATGGGCACAGGATATATGCGGGGGACCATTAGATACCCCGGGAAAGTTCAACTCTTTTTCCCCCTACCCCCCTACAGTAGTGTTTTAAGCTAAATGATGACAAAACTGAGGTTCTTGTCATCGAAGGTCAGCGCCTTCGCAGAAAACAGCTTCAGACATAGTCAACACCACTGAGGATGGGGAACTCAGACCTTCCTAGTTCCACCACTGTGCATAGCTTAGGTTTATTGATTGGTGGGTAGTTCAACTTCAGGAATGAAATTTCAACTGTTGTGAAACATTCCTTCTTTCACTTAAGTAATATTGCAAACATTAAGCACCTCATCGATTCAGAGGATCTTTCAGCCCTAGTTCACGCCTCATCACATTATGGCTGGACTATTGCAATGCCCTCTATGCAAGCTTTCAAAATAAAGACCTACACCGTCTGCAGCTAGTACAGAATGCTGCTGCAATTGTCACATAGCACCAGCACTGATCTTTTGTTTACTACACTGGCTACCCATAAAATGGAGAATCCTTTTCAAAATTGGCACACTAACATTCAAATCCCTACTCAACCTAGACACCGGATACTTCGTCACAACTCCCCCAACCTCAGTTCAAAAGGACCTAATAACTTTACCACCCCCAGAGACCAACTAAAAACCTTTGGAGCCAATAATTTCTGTCATGTTGCCCCTATCTTCTGGTATCACTTGTAATCAAGACAGCTCCTACCCTGGAGGCGTTTAAATCAAAACTAAAAGGCCACCCGTTTAGACTGGCATTTATGACCACATAACTTTCTGCCCAGTGCACGTCACTATGTACTGATCTAAGACAAGATTATGTGCTTGGTGTCCTCAGGGAGAAAATCGCTTTACAAATGTTTTGTTGTTGTGCTGTGCATACTGTGCATGCATGACTATGATCCACGACTGCATAGTGGCAGGAAGTTGCCTCTACATGGCTTTTTCCTCTGTGCATGAGCAGTTTTGTGTTACTGTACATGCGCATACCATACTCACAGGGCAGTTTCGAGGCTAAATTGCAAAGAGGGTGTAAAAATCTCCCTTCCCCCCTGGACTCATACTACAGTATGTCTCCAGTGTAGGTAGTCAGGTATGGGTGCCCCCAGTATAGGTAGCCAGCTGTAGGTGTCCTTCAGTACAGGTAGCTAGCTGTATAAATGATCATGCTTTCACATTTCACAGTTCAGAAATAGTATTCTATGCTGCAATAAAAGTTGTGAAATGCAATGAGATATACAGTACAGGTTGGATATAACTGAAGCTTGCACCTGCCTGATGACCTGTTGAGCCGTTCTAAATTTGGGTCATGCCGTGACTATGTGTATTATCAGGTTAATGGAGTGTAAAACCACCTCTATGCTGATTCACTGGAGAACATGATCGGTTGAAAGGAATCTGAGCTAGTGTAGTTGTCTCTGTATGTCTCACCCTATTGCATAACATAACATGGTGGTGGTGGTGGGGGGGGGGGGGGAGTTATTTTTGTATTCCTCAAAGATAGCAGAAACCGGGTTTATGACTACTTGATAATCTGCTGGAGTCTCATTTTTGTCATTTTTGGATGTTTGCCTTGATATTGTCCATTTGTAGTTCTCTCTAAGGAATCCAATATCCAATGAAAGAGACATGTGGAGGCTACCTTATGTATTTCCTTTTAAACATTACCAGTTGCCTGGCAGTCCTGCTCATCTTTCTGGTCAATAGAGTATGAATCACACACCTGAAACAAGCATGGAGTTAACCTAGTCAGACTTGAGTCAGAGACATCTGATCCACATGCTTGCTCAGGGTCTGTGGCTAATCGTATTAGAGGCAGATGATCAGCAGGATAGCCAGGCAATGTGCGTAGATTGAAAGCAAATAAATATTTCACCCTCTATATGTCTCTCACTTTGGGTTCCGTTTGCTTTTACACTTGGATCATCGCACTGCACAAATCAGTATTTAAAATGAACCTGCGGCAGAGTGCGCCAACAGGGTAATATGCATAGGCCAACACGTCCAAAGTAGTGTTGGGCGAACATCTAGATGTTCGGGTTCGGGCCGAACAGGCCGAACATGGCCGCGATGTTCGGGTGTTCGACCCGAACTCCGAACATAATGGAAGTCAATGGGGACCCGAACTTTTGTGCTTTGTAAAGCCTCCTTACATGCTACATACCCCAAATTTACAGGGTATGTGCACCTTGGGAGTGGGTACAAGAGGAAAAAAAATTAGCAAAAAGAGCTTATAGTTTTTGAGAAAATCGATTTTAAAGTTTCAGAGGGAAAACTGTCTTTTAAATGCGGGAAATGTCTGTTTTCTTTGCACAGGTAACATGCTTTTTGTCGGCATGCAGTCATAAATGTAATACATATAAGAGGTTCCAGGAAAAGGGACCGGTAACGCTAACCCAGCAGCAGCACACGTGATGGAACAGGAGGAGGGTGGCGCAGGAGGAGAAGGCCACGCTTTGAGACACAACAACCCAGGCCTTGCATGAGGACAAGAAGCGTGCGGATAGCATGCTTTGTACCGCCATGCAGTCATAAATGTAATAAAGATAAGAGGTTCCATAAACAGGGACCGGCAACGCTAACCCAGCAGCAGCAGCAGCAGCAGCACACGTGATGGAACAGGAGGAGGCGCAGGAGGAGAAGGCCACGCTTTGTGAGACACAACAACCCAGGCCTTGCATGAGGACAAAAAGCGTGCGGATAGCATGCTTTGTACCGCCATGCAGTCATAAATGTAATAAAGATAAGAGGTTCCATAAACAGGGACCGGCAACGCTAACCCAGCAGCAGCAGCAGCAGCACACGTGATGGAACAGGAGGAGGCGCAGGAGGAGAAGGCCACGCTTTGTGAGACACAACAACCCAGGCCTTGCATGAGGACAAAAAGCGTGCGGATATAGCAGCAATGCTTTTTGCCGCCATGCAGTCATAAATGTAATACAGATGAGAGGTTCAATAAACAGGGACCGGAAACGCTAAACCATCCCAGATGTTCATTGGTCATGTTACTTGGTTGGGGTCCTGGAGTGTTGCGTAGTCGTTTCCAATCCAGGATTGATTCATTTTAATTTGAGTCAGACGGTCTGCATTTTCTGTGGAGAGGCGGATACGCCGATCTGTGACGATGCCTCCGGCAGCACTGAAACAGCGTTCCGACATAACGCTGGCTGCCGGGCAAGCCAGCACCTCTATTGCGTACATTGCCAGTTCGTGCCAGGTGTCTAGCTTCATGCCCGGTTTCAGGTCCAGCGGTGCCAGCCACAAATCCGTCTGTTCCTTTATTCCCCTCCAAATTTCCTCCCCTGTGTGCTGCTTATCCCCAAGGCAGATCAGCTTCAGCAACGCTTGCTGACGCATGCCAACAGCTGTGCTGCACTGCTTCCACGATCCTACTGCTGCTGGTGCTGGGTTAGCGTTTCCGGATGAGGTACAGCTTTGAGATGCGTTGGAGGAGAAGGAGTCAGAGAGGTAGGTGCTGCTGTTGTTATCCAGTGGGAGGGACGGCGGTGCAGCTGTTTGCTGCGTGGGCAACACCCGTGCCGTAGCAGGTGAGGAATCGCTGCCAGGCTCCACAAGGTTCACCCAGTGCGCGGTAAGGGAGATGTATCGACCCTGGCCGAACGCACTCGTCCAGGTGTCAGTGGTGAGGTGAACCTTGCAGGCAACGGCATTCTTCAAGCTTCGGGTTATTTAGCTGACCACGTGCTCATGCAACTCAGGCACTGCAGAGCGCGCAAAGTGGTAGCGGCTGGGAACCACGTAACGTGGGATGGCCACTGACATCATGCCCTTGAAGCTGTTTGTCTCCACCACTCGATATGGCAGCATTTCGCAGGCCAGAAGCTTGGCTATGCTGGCTGGCTGTAACTGCCACGGCCCGGGGGTCATTTGCTGGCAATTTCCTCTTGCGCTCAAACATCTCAGAGACAGACAACTCAACCGTAGGGCTGCACACCGAAGGGCTGTTGGTTGTTGTGTTTGATGAACACTGGGAGACCTCAAGAGCACTAGTCCGGAAAGTGACAGTGTCAGCATCGTCTGATGTTTGTGAATGTTGTGAACCACGCAATGGCTGGGCTACTGCTGCTGCTGAGGCGGGTCTGGTGGTGAGTCTGGTGAACCCAAGGGAGGCAGTGTTGCTGGTGGTACCCTGTCCTGCCGCGTTTGCCCACAGAGTGGGATGTTTGGATAGAATGTGACGGCTCATGCTGGTGGTGGAGAGGTTGTTAATACTTTTCCCCCTGCTCAGGCGGGTCTTGCACACCTTGCAAATCGCCATGGTAACATCCTCAGTGCAGTCTTCAAAGAATGCCTAGACTTTGGAGCACCTGCCTTGCTGGCGATTTCTGATTGCGCCTCTTTTGCCTCTCACTTGAACTTCCATGCTTGCGGTGCCTGAAATTGCGCGCCGCCTACCTTGTGGCACAAGGCGAACTCGTGCAGCAGTGGGTTCCTCAACAGACTCATCTGTGCTGCTGCTACGACGGCGATGTTCTCGTTCACAAACAAAATCTGGGTCTATGTCCACATTGTCCATACCCTCCTCTTCCATCTCCTCAAACTCGTCATATGTCATTGAGGGGGGCCGCCGCCGTGGAGTAGAGCTCCCCAGAACAACCTCTCAGCTCACTCCAACGTCGTCTGGTTATCTGGCAGTTGTGTGCGTGGTGTCGCTGCCGGTTGTGTCAGCTTTGTGCCCACTGGCTCCTTGTAACTGGCTGAGGACTCGGACCTCGTGCGTGATGTGCTGGTGCTGCTTAACCCACTGCTGGACGCTTGCGAGGTCATCCAAGTAATTATCTGGTCCTGTTCTTTTGGATCTGTGAGGGTTGTTGTCCTGGACAACATGGGCGGTATTGAGTGGGTTTTCTTGGGTGCTCCCCTGTGGCCTGTACGTGAACCGTCAGGGGAAACACCTCTTCCCTTGCCCCTCCCTCTTTCACCGGATTTCTTCCTCATTTCACTTATCCTTAAAGTACACGCTGACTGGCAGCAGTACAGTGGCAGTACAGAAATGCTATACAGTGGTGGGTGAGCGGTGTACCACTATTGTCAGCAGCGACACAGAGCACAATGCTATACAGTGGCGGGTGAGCGGTGTACTACTGTTCCCAGCAGACACAGAGTGGAAGTAAACACAATGCTATATAGTGTGGCTGAGCCGTGTACACAGAGTGGCATTAAACACAATGCTATATAGTCTGCTATATAGTCACCCCGAACAGGGTGATGTTCTGCAGAACCCGAACAGTGGCAAACACTGTTCGCCCAACACTACTGGGAGGGAACGCAGATTTTAGTACCTAAACACACGATACAACATGTTTTCCGGGGTCGGACTCTGAGGCACATACAGATGGTCCCGATCATCATCCTCATCATACAACTCTTCTCCTGAGTCTGACCCACCCACCACCTCTGCCACCCCAACATCCCCAGACACAGACCCCTCATCGTCCTCAACATTAACTTGGGATGCTGGCCTGAGCCAGACCTCCTCCTCCACATTAGGCCCCATCATCTCCTCAATGGCAGCCCTCATTAATCGCTCTGGCGACGGACCGATGGACACAACGTCCTCCTCCGGGGAGGGCTGCTGCTGACCACTGGCTGCTGGGGTGGATGTTATAGCTTGCGTGGGGCGTTGGCTGTTGCTGTTGTTGGGAGTGCTGCTCACAGCGGAGGTCTCTGGGGAACTCATGTTGAGCTCATATAGTGGTTGACGGTGAGTGGAGTATTACTGATCCCAGCAATATACACACTGACTGGCAGAGTACGCAATGCTATATAGTGTGGCTGAGCGGTGTACACAGAGTGGCAGTAAACACATTGCTATATAGTCTGGCTGAGCGAGCGGTGTACTACTGTTCCCAGCAGAATCAGAGTGGCAGTAAACAATGGTATATAGTCTGGCTGAGCAGTGTACACAGAGTGTCAGTAAACAATGGTATATAGTCTGGCTGAGCGGTGTACACAGAGTGTCAGTAAACAATGGTATATAGTCTGGCTGAGCGGTGTACACAGAGTGTCACTAAACAATGGTATATAGTCTGGCTGAGCGGTGTACACAGAGTGTCAGTAAACAATGGTGTATAGTCTGGCTGAGCGGTGTACACAGAGTGTCAGTAAACAATGCTATATAGTCTGGCTGAGCGGTGTACACAGAGTGTCAGTAAACAATGGTATATAGTCTGGCTGAGCGGTGTACACAGAGTGTCAGTAAACAATGGTATATAGTCTGGCTGAGCGGTGTACACAGAGTGTCAGTAAACAATGGTATATAGTCTGGCTGAGCGGTGTACACAGAGTGTCAGTAAACAATGGTATATAGTCTGGCTGAGCGGTGTACACAGAGTGTCAGTAAACAATGGTATATAGTCTGGCTGAGCGGTGTACACAGAGTGTCAGTAAACAATGGTATATAGTCTGGCTGAGCGGTGTACACAGAGTGTCAGTAAACAATGGTATATAGTCTGGCTGAGCGGTGTACACAGAGTGTCAGTAAACAATGGAATATAGTCTGGCTGAGCGGTGTACACAGAGTGTCAGTAAACAATGGTATATAGTCTGGCTGAGCGGTGTACACAGAGTGTCAGTAAACAATGGTATATAGTCTGGCTGAGCGGTGTACACAGAGTGTCAGTAATCAATGGTATATAGTCTGGCTGAGCGGTGTACACAGAGTGGCAGTAAACACAATGCTATATATAGCGTGGCTGAGCGAGGTGCACAGTGGCAGTACACACAATGCTATATAGTCAGGCTAAGCCGTGTACACAGAGTGTCAGAAAACACAATGCTATATATAGCGTGGCTGAGCGAGGTGCACAGTGGCAGTACACACAATGCTATATAGTCAGGCTAAGCCGTGTACACAGAGTGTCAGAAAACACAATGCTATATATAGCGTGGCTGAGCGAGGTGCACAGTGGCAGTACACACAATGCTATATAGCCAGGCTAAGCCGTGTACACAGAGTGTCAGAAAACACAATGCTATATATAGCGTGGCTGAGCGAGGTACACAGTGGCAGTAAACAATGCTATATATATAGTGTGGCTGAGCGAGCGGTGTACTACTGTTCCCAGCAGCGACACACAATGACTGGGGGGGACCCTGGCTAGCGTGGCTGGAGAGCGAACTACCCTGCCTGCCTACCCAAAGCTAAACCCACAGAGAAATGGCGGAGATATGACGTGGTTCGGGTATTTATTTACCCGAACCACGTGACCGTTCGGCCAATCAGAGCGCGTTCGGGCCCGAACCACGTGACCCGTTCGGCCAATCACAGCGCTAGCCGAACGTTCGGGGAACGTTCGGCCATGCGCTCTTAGTTCGGCCATGTGGCCGAACGGTTTGGCCGAGCACCGTCAGGTGTTCGGCCGAACTCGAACATCACCCGAACAGGGTGATGTTCTGCAGAACCCGAACAGTGGCGAACACTGTTCGCCCAACACTAGTCCAAAGCACAGAAGAAGACCCAGCAACGACTGTTCTGTCCTTCTGACTCGCTTCTACTCAGTCGATTCTTTGCTCCTCCATCACCATATGGCACGCAGGTACCTCCGCCAGGGACAAGCACAAGGTCCAGAGAGTTATCAAAGTAGCTGAGGGGATCATCAGGTCCATCCTCCCATTTCTAAACCTCCTGTATCTCTCCAGACTGCAATGCAGGGCAGCCAGGATTGCAAAAGATTCCTCCCACCTGGAATTCAGGAAACTGCTACCTCAACCTACTCTTAGGGATGCTCACCGCATTCCGCGAAATTACTTTTTCCGGAATTTGGTGGTTCCGCTCCATCGCATTGGAATCGAATTGCCATATCGCTATAGCGGAAATTCCGCGGAACGATGCGTAATTCCGGCGGAATGTGGATTTTTGTAAGCCAATCACAAGGAAGCCCCTGGAAGAAGCTTAAAGTGAGAACAACAGGATTTCTTCATGAAAATAGGAATTTCTGCACCAATCAGAGGCTTACAGAAACCACCCAAACGGATTTCTGCATGAAAATCAGAATTATTTCAGCACCAATTAAAGTCTTAACAAAAAACAATCAATCCTATGTTAGCAACCAGCTCCCTAGCTATCTCACCTATCCCAACCATTTTGTATAGGTCCCATAGCCTACGCGACACCTCCTGCGGCGCCAAGCAGTCCTGGACCTCAACACTGCCCCACCTTCACCAAACTCCGTAACCCCCCACTGCGATAGCAATGCAATTTGTAATTGCAATTTACGCTGCTTCATTTAATGTTCTCACATCACATGCTGCAGCTCAACAGAATAGCCACTCCATTCCTCCTCAGTCAGGACAGCAGTGCCACCTCCTCCCTTCTGCTGTGCAAGTCAAATGAAACACTGCTGCTCTCTTGCCTCCCCCCTCCTCACTCACTATCAGACTCCTCACACAACACAACAAGCTGCTTTTCCCCAATGATGATCTCTTCACCTCGCTCTCCTCTCACTTCTCCTCCTACTCTGACTGCATGCTGTTAGTGTAACCACAGTACAAACATGCTGCCCCTGTAATCTCTAGCGCCTGATGCAAATGTTTCACCTTGCTTCATGAGAGAACAGGCCCTGCTTGTACGTCACCTGTACTTGGCAAATATAATCTATTCTTATTAAAAATTGGATTTTTTTTTTTCGCCGTGAAAGGGCACCAGTGCAAGGGAAAGGTTTACTATTAAAATTGCTTATTTTTTTACAGTACAGTATATATATATATATATATATATATATATATATATATATATATATATACAGTGGAGGAAATAATTGTTTGACCCCTCACTGATTTTGTAAGTTTGTCCAATGACAAAGAAATGAAAAGTCTCAGAACAGTATCATTTCAATGGTAGGTTTGTTTTAACAGTGGCAGATAGCACATCAAAAGGAAAATCGAAAAAAATAACCTTAAGTAAAAGATAGCAACTGATTTGCATTTCATTGAGTGAAATAAGTTTTTAAACCCTCTAACAATAAAAGACTTAATACTTAGTGGAAAAACACTTGTTTGCAAGCACAGAGGTCAAACGTTTCTTGTAATTGATGACCAAGTTTGCACACATTTTAGGAGGAATGTTGGTCCACTCCTCTTTGCAGATCATCTCTAAATCCCTTAGGTTTCGAGGCTGTCTCTGTGCAACTCTGAGCTTGAGCTCCCTCCATAGGTTTTCTATTGGATTAAGGTCCGGAGACTGACTAGGCCACTCCATGACCTTAATGTGCTTCTTCTTGAGCCACTCCTTTGTTGCCTTTGCTGTATGTTTTGGGTCATTGTCGTGCTGGAACACCCATCCACGACCCATTTTCAGTTTCCTGGCAGAGGGAAGGAGGTTGTCGTTCAGGATTTCACGATACATGGCTCTGTCCATTTTCCCGTTAGTGCGATTAAGTTGTCCTGTGCCCTTAGCAGAAAAACACCTCCAAAGCAAAATGTTTCCACCCCCATGCTTGACGGTGGGGACGGTGTTTTGGGGGTCATAGGCAGCATTTTTCTTCCTCCAAACACAGCGAGTTGAGTTAATGCCAAAGAGCTCTATTTTGGTCTCATCAGACCACAGCACCTTCTCCCAGTCACTCACAGAATCATTCAGGTGTTCATTGGCAAACTTCAGACGGGCCTGCACATGTGCCTTCTTGAGCAGGGGGACCTTGCGAGCCCTGCAGGATTTTAATCCATTGCGGTGTAATGTGTTTCCAATGGTTTTCTTGGTGACTGTGGTCCCTGCTAATTTGAGGTCATTCACTAACTCCTCCCGTGTAGTTCTAGGATGCTTTTTCACCTTTCTTAGAACCATTGACACCTCACGAGGTGAGATCTTGTGTGGAGCCCCAGAGCGAGGTCGATTGATGGTCATTTTGTGCTCCTTCCATTTTCGAACAATCGCACCAACAGTTGTCACCTTCTCTCCCAGCTTCTTGCTAATGGTTTTGTAGCCCATTCCAGCCTTGTGCAGGTCTACAATTTTGTCTCTGACATCCTTGGACAGCTCTTTGGTCTTTCCCATGTTGGAGAGTTTGGAGTCTGCTTGATTGATTGATTCTGTGGACAGGTGTCTTTTATACAGGTGACTAGTTAAGACAGGTGTCCTTAATGAGGGTGACTAATTGAGTAGAAGTGTCTAACCACTCAGTGGGAGCCAGAACTCTTAATGGTTGGTAGGGGTTCAAAAACGTATTCCACTCAATGAAATGCAAATCAGTTGCTATCTTTTATTTAAGGTTATTTTTTTCGATTTTCCTTTTGATGTGCTATCTGCCACTGTTAAAATAAACCTACCATTGAAATGATACTGTTCTGAGACTTTTCATTTCTTTGTTATTGGACAAACTTACAAAATCAGTGAGGGGTCAAATAATTATTTCCTCCACTGTATATATATATATATATATATATATATATATATATATATATATATATATATATATATATATATATATATACAGTGGGTTGCAAAAGTATTCGGCCCCCTTAAAGTTTTCCACATTTTGTCATATTACTGCTACAAACATGAATCAATTGTATTGGAATTCCACGTGAAAGACCAATACAAAGTGGTGTACACATGAGAAGTGGAACGAAAATCATACATGATTCCAGACATTTTTTACAAATAAATAACTGCAAAGTAGGGTGTTTGTAATTATTCGGCCCCCTGAGTCAATACAGTAGAACCACCTTTTGCTGCAATTACAGCTGCCAGTGTTTTAGGGTATGTCTCTACCAGCTTTGCACATCTAGAAACTGAAAACCTTGCCCATTCTTCTTTGCAAAACAGCTCCAGCTCAGTCAGATTAGATGGACAGCGTTTGTGAACAGCAGTTTTCAGATCTTGCCACAGATTCTCGATTGGATTTAGATCTGGACTTTGACTGGGCCATTCTAACACATAGATATGTTTTGTTTCAAACCATTCCATTGTTGCCCTGGCTTTATGTTTAGGGTCATTGTCCTGCTGGAAGGTGAACCTCTGCCCCAGTCTCAAGTCTTTTGCAGTCTCCAAGAGGTTTTCTTCCAAGTTTGCCCTGTATTTGGATTCATCCATCTTCCCATCAACTCTGACCAGCTTCCCTGTCCCTGCTGAAGAGATGCACCCCCCGAGCATGATGCTGCCACCACCATATTTGACAGTGGGGATGGTGTGTTCAGAGTGATGTGCAGTGTTAGTTTTCTGCCACACATAGCGTTTTGCATTTTGGCCAAAAAGTTCCATTTTGGTCTCATCTGACCAGAGCACCTTCTTCCACATGGTTGCTGTGTCCCCCACATGGTTTGTGGCAAACTGCAAACGGGACTTCTTATGCTTTCTGTTAACAATGCCTTTCTTCTTGCCACTCTTCCATAAAGGCCAACTTTGTACAGTGCATGACTAAGAATTGTCAAATGGACAGAGTCTCCCACCTGAGCTGTAGATCTCTGCAGCTCGTCCAGAGTCACCATGGGCCTCTTGACTGCATTTCTGATCAGCGCTCTCCTTGTTCGGCCTGTGAGTTTAGGTGGATGGCCTTGTCTTGGTAGGTTTACAGTTGTGCCATACTCCTTCCATTTCTGAATGATCACTTGAACAGTGCTCCTTGGGACGTTCAAGGCTTTGGAAATCTTTTTGTAGCCTAAGCCTGCTTTAAATTTCTCAATAACTTGATCCCTGACCTGTCTTGGACCTGTCTTGTGTGTTCTTTGGACTTCACGGTGTTGTTGCTCCCAATATTCTCTTAGACAACCTCTGAGGCCCTCACAGAGCAGCTGTATTTGTACTGACATTAGATTACACACAGGTGCACTCTATTTAGTCATTAGCACTCATCAGGCAATTTCTATAGGCAACTGACTGCACTCAGATCAAAGGGTGCCGAATAATTATGCACACCCCACTTTGCAGTCATGTATTTGTAAAAAATGTTTGGAATCATGTATGATTTTCGTTCCACTTCTCATGTGTACACCACTTTGTGTTGGTCTTTCATGTGGAATTCCAATAAAATTGATTCATGTTTGTGGCAGTAATGTGACAAAATGTGGAAAACTTCCAGGAGGCCGAATACTTTTGCAACCCACTGTGTATATATATATATATATATATATATATATATATATATATATATATATATATATATATATATATATATATATATATAATTTCACTCAGTGTTTGGCCATTGTAAGATCTTTCCTCCCCGATACTAAAACCAGGATAATTCACGTTATCCTGAATAATGTATTACATCCTACTATATGTCTCTTTAATTACAAAGTTGTATTTTACAGAGGATTGCATTTATCATTCAACGTTATTACCTTTGTGTTATCTTTAAAACACTTGACGCTGTGATGTAATCACATAGGCACACGTCTGAATGTAAAACCCACTTCAGATTTTCTACACTCATCAAGTATCCACAGAAAACCCATTTATATTTTTAGCATCCATTGTTCTATGGGTTGTGATGTGTGTCAGCCAAGCACACGTGATTGTGCACAGAATGTACACATTATTACCACTGCATCTATCAATATGGCAGAAACCTGACATTTTGGTTTCCTCCTAAGACACATAATGAAATTCCACCCACGCATACTAAAGTAACACTGCCATCTAGTGGTCATCATTTGCAAAGAAGCTATTTTATAAGTAAACTGTCCCTTTAAAGGAAGCAGGAAATTTGGGCGCATGAGGCAGGTGGACAAAAAGGGCGCCACCATTGACTCCCATATTAAATATCGTTTAACAGGAACCGAACAGGAAAAAAGGGTGCCCGTGAGAATTTATGTTTTCAAACTGCATCCGTGATAATTAATGTTTTCCAACTTCGCCGGCGATTAGTAACGTTTACACATAAAATAATACTTATTTATAGTTTTGAGTTAAATCGTAATGTAATATTTAAAAATCACTTTTCATAAATCATTGTTTTCAACATATAAAGCCCTCAACAAATAAATCGTAAAACTGTATACTTTTTTTTAATTAACACTCTGTAAAACATTATTATCCACCAAACAAACTGTGCAACAACAAAATCATAATATATTGTTTTTCACACTTAATACTAGAGATGGGCCAAACGGTTCGCCGGCGAACGGTTCCAGGTGAACTTTGGTGGTTCGCGTTCGCCTGGACCAGGCGAACTTTTGCGGAAGTTCGATTCGGCCCATAATGCACTACGAGGGTCAACTTTGACCCTCTGCATCACAGTCAGCAGGCACATTGTAGCCATTCAGGCTACACTAAGCCCTGGAGCCCCACCCCCCCCTTATATAAGGCAGGCTCGCTGGCCATGACACTCACTCGTGTGTCTGCTGCAAATAGACAGACTAGGGAGAGCTGCTGCAGATTTTTTCTCCTAGGGAAAGATTAGTTAGGCTCTTGGCTTGCTCCTGGCTGATTGTTATTGCTAAAATAGCACCCCTCAACAGCTCTTTTGAGAGCTAATGTTTTCCTGATGTGTTTTTTTTTTTGTGTGTGTGTTGCTCACTGACACTGACATTATACAGCCCTATGTGTTGCAGCTGGACCTTGGTAATTGTTATTACTGTGCCAGCCAGGCCCTGCCTAACTATCTATACTGGGACACCTACCTATGCCTACCTACCTATACTGGGTCTCCTACCTATGCCTAGCTAACTACTGAGGCACCAACCTATGCCTACCTACCTATACTGGGACTCCTGCCTATTCCTACCTACCTATACTGCATCTCCTACCTATGCCTAGCTAACTACTGAGGCACCAACCTATGCCTACCTACCTATACTGCGTCTCCTACCTATGCCTAGCTAACTACTGAGGCACCTACCTATGCCTACCTACCTATACTGGGTCTGATACCTATGCCTAGCTAACTACTGAGGCACCTACCTATGCCTACCTACCTATACTGGGTCTCCTACCTATGCCTAGCTAACTACTGAGGCACTTACCTATGCCTACCTACCTATACTGGGACTCCTACCTATGCCTACCTACCTATACTGGGTCTCCTACCTATGCCTAGCTAACTACTGAGGCACCTACCTATGCCTACCTACCTATACTGGGACTCCTACCTATGCCTACCTACATACAAGAAGATAATAAGGTCGTTGCTTCATTGTGGACAGACCAAATTTGATCAGCTGGACAGTCACTGTTGTTCTATCATTGAGCTACCACAGCCCGGCGACCATATGGGCTTGAAAACCGCCACTGCATACACTCTGGCCACGGTGCGCACCAGTCCAGCACGGCCGTCACTACGCAAACAGCTGTTTGCGGTGCGTTACTCAGTGAGTTTGGTGTGTCAGTGTGAAGCAGAACTCTAATTACACTCCCTGATTGATGTATACACATGCAAGATGTTTGAAAGCACGTTAGGCCTGCAATTTAGCATTCAATGTGATTTCTGCCCTTAAAACGCTGTTTTGCGTCACATACAGATTTTTCCCCGGGACTTTGGCCATTTATCCCACTCTGCCATGGCCCCCTCCAGGTGTTAGACCCCTTGAAACATCTTTTCTATCACTTTTGAGGCCAGCATATTTTTTTCTATTTTTCAAAGTTTGCATCCCCATTGAAGTCTATTGCAGTTCGCGAACTTTTTCGTGAAGGTTCGCAAACGGGGTTCGCGAACCTAAAATCGTAGGTTCGGCCCATCTCTACTTAATACTTATAAAACACTATTATCCATCTGATAAACCAAGCAATAGCAATGGTTACAAACATATTAAACATATCTATCGTATTTAACCAAAACGTTATTTAAAATGTTATCACTTACTGTTTGTAAAACATTATCCACATAATCAAGCGATCAGTAGTACATTGTAATATATTTTTTACAGTCACTATTTGTAAAACATTATTATTCACACAATAAAGCGATCACTAAGGGGGGATTTAGGGTTAGGCACCACCAGGGGAGATTTAGGGTGTGTACACACCTCGGATTTGCGCAAACGACCCGTCGTTTGGACGTCAAATCGGGCATGTGTACAGTCTGTCGTTCAGCTGATAAGAGCGGACTTGAGCAAATATACATTTGCAATAGCATAGCAAACAAATAACTATCGTTTTGTCTCTATATAAGGTAAGCTCAAAGTCTGAGACTCATTATCTCATTTGACACCAGTGCACTGCTTTTGACCTCAGTCGGCAGAACTGGTTACGCTGTAAATTCTTGGAATACTTTGCTCTCTCTCTCCGCTAGCAGAAAACTTTGAAACTGAAAGCAGAAGTCCTTTGTTATTGTCTCACACTGCCCCCTAGTGACAAGTGGTCATAAATACACATTACAGCAGTACTTATTATTAGCAGGGAAATGTAACAAAGAAGTAAAACGTGTGTTAAAATAAATGGGCCTGGAGCACTTGCAAGCCTCTACATAAATCGTCTCCTAAAGGGTTAAATGCAGATGACAATTTCTGCAGAAAACGTACAGAAAATCTGGCCTGGCACTCATTTTCATAACATTAGATTTTGACACTGCAGGCGGCTGTGATTGCGAGGCCAGCAGCAGACTCACATCTATTCCATCCTGTCTATAGCCATGAGAATAACTGTCCTCACATCCAGGTCTTGGCAGCTAAGCTCTCCTGTCCTGCATACATTGCTTCTCAGCAGCACAAGGTTACAGAGGTGACGGATAACCCCTGGCATTACTGCCGAGAGTTTCTGTTTATTTTCTGAAAAGTTCTGTAAATAATAATATGTTAGCCTCAAAAACCATGAGAGTCTATCCTCATCATGAAACTACTGAGGTCAGAACGCCCGTGTTTGCAAAGATTGTAACATCTGCTAGCAAAAGTGTGCGTTCATTTGGAATTGTGTAGTCGTGTAATAAAGAGGCCCTGTAGTGACATATAGCAGCATGCAGTAAATTATTCAGGATACCCTCTGGTATGTTTCCTGGTTTCAGCTTCAGAAACAATACCTATATCTGTATATTTACTGTATATTAGTATGTAGCCCCATCCTTACCCTAGGCCAGGCATGGGCAAACTCGGCCCTCCAGCTGTTACGTAACTACAAGTCCCACAATGCATTGCAGGAGTCTGACAGCCACAGTCATGACTCAGAAAGGCAAATGCATTTTGGGACTTGTAGTTCCGTAACAGCTGGAGGGCCGATTTTGCCAATGCCTGGCCTAGGCTGTTTAGTTATGCAGAGTTTTCCTCCCAGAGCATTCTGAGGGGCCAGGCATTTTCTTTACTGGCTTCGGAATTCTCAGAAACAAACATTCCGAAGAGATCACATGACAGGACAAAAGATGTCGCACTCTGTGATACAGTTCAGAATGTGAATAATGCTGGGTACACACGATGAGATTTCCAGTTCGATTCCCGGATCGATTCGATTAAATCAAACATGTTCGATTGGATTTCGATCGATTGTTTCATGATAGGTATGCAAAATCGACGGAAAAAACGATCGAAATCCAATCGAACATGTTTGATTTAATCGAATCGATCCGGGAATCGAACGGGAAATCTCATCGTGTGTACCCAGCATAAGGGTGAGAAAAGATTGTATTAATTATGTTATTTTCACTTCAGTACCTCGATGAGTAATCTGCTGCAATTATGATAATGTTAGTGCACTTCCATAGGTGCCATTATAAATTGTGGCTATATTGTGAAATTTGGGTGCCCGCGCCTCTCGATAGCGATATTGCAACAAATCCTTCAGGCAGGGAACACACTTGTCTGTTTTCGTGCGCGTTTTCTGCACAGAAAAACTGAGAGCTCATGTTAATCAATGGGCTAGTCCACACTTAATATGTTGTTCGCGCGCAGAAAAAAAACTGACATTCTGCATCCTGATTCTGCACATTTTGGCAGTTTTCTGTATCAATTACATCAGCTGCTGTGAAAAAACGCGCGCGGTTTCCTGCATGGAAACACACTTAGTGTGTAGAAAAAGTATGCAGGAAAACGCGCGCGGAAAACTGAAAGTCAAGTGTGTTCCCTGCCTCAGGTATTTGGGGCCTAAGTCATCTAGATTGTAAGCCTTTGGGCAGGGTCCTCCTCCTTTTGTGTCCTACCTGATCTGGCACCTCCATTACTGTGAACCCATGCTATGCATCTGAGTGAACATAACTTGCCTAATCTCTATGCTCCCCTCCAGTGACTGACTAAGCATTACCTGGTACTCATACTGTGCTGCGTGATCTGGTCTTTCTTTTTTTCCTGTATTGTCATATTGCTGTATGTCACCCCTAAATATTGTCTGTAACCTAAATTAATGTTCAGCGCTGCGTAATATGTTGGCGCTTTATAAATACATTAAATAAATAAATAATAATAATAAATAGATATTTGAATTTTAGTATGCCCATTTTGTAAACAATTCTCCATTTTATGAGTATTCAGTAGAGCTTGCATTCAGACTTACTCCCTATATATATATATATATATATATATATATATATATATATATATATATATATATATATATATATATATATATATATATATACAAATGGGCTGCAGCACACAACAGGAAAGCAGTGACAGGGTCTCTTGGTTACGCTTTAAAGTGAACCGAGCACCTTTTTAACACTCAGGACATTTTTATAGCACATGAAAAATGCATGCCAACAATCTGTTTCATTATTCAAATAAACTTGTATTTTACCTTGTATTTTACAATCAAAGGAGTTTTAATAGGCTGTTTCAGCAGCCTGACCATCCGCAGAAATCTCAGGACACTAATTGTTTTATTGAGCTAATTACCCAGAGGAAAACCATCTCTTTTCAACAACAAAGGGGGTGGGTAATACATTGTCTGTTTCAAACAGTCCTAATTACCCACCCCCTTTGTTGTTGAAAAGAGATGGTTTTCTTCTGGGTAATTAGCTCAATAAAACAATTAGTGTCCTGAGATTTCTGCGGACGGTCAGGCTGCTGAAACAGCCTATTAAAACTCCTTTGATTGTAAAATACAAGGTAAAATACAAGTTTATTTGAATAATGAAACAGATTGTTGGCATGCATTTTTCATGTGCTATAAAAATGTCCTGAGTGTTAAAAAGGTGCTCGGTTCACTTTAACACTGCTTTCCTGTTGTGTGCTGCAGCCCCTTTGTATTTATATACCGTATTTTCCGCCGTATAAGACGCACTTTTTCTCCCCAAAAAATGGGGAGAAAAAGTCCCTGCGTCTTATACGGCAAAGGCAGGGAATCCCCGACTTACGGACGCCCGCCGATACAAACCGCCGACCCGACGCCATCGGGTATTCCCTGCCTTGCCGCTGTGAGTCCTCCCCGCTTGTCTCCACCTCCCCCTGTGTCGCCGGGTCACCCCCCCTGTGTCGCCGGGTCCCCCTCTGTGAGAAGCGGCAGCGTCAGAAGCTTACCTCCTCCATCTTGCCCGCGGCGATTGAAGACCTCCGGCTCCTGTGGGCGGCTTCCTCTAGTGCTGGCTTGTAATGACGCGTCATCAATGAAGATGGAGGAGGTAAGCTTCTGACGCTGCCGTTTCTCACAGAGGGGGGGACCCGGCGACAGAGGGGGGGACCCAGCGACAGAGGGGGGGGACCCAGCGACAGAGGGGGGGGACCCGGCAACAGGGGGGGAGGACTCACAGTGGGATACACAGTGAGGAGGGCACTCGGGAGGACACTCGGGGGCCAGGAGCACTTTGGGAAGACACTTGGGGGGGACAGGAGGACACTTGGGGGGGACAGGAGCACATTTGGGAGGACACTGGGGGACACTTGGGGGGCAGGAGGACACTTGGGGGTACAGGAGGACACTTGGGGGGGACAGGAGGACACTTGGGGAGACAGGACACTTGGGGGGACAGGACACTTGGGGGGACAGGAGGACACTTGGGGGGACAGGAGCACATTTGGGAGGACACTGGGGGACACTTGGGGGGGCAGGAGGACACTTGGGGGTACAGGAGGACACTTGGGGGGGACAGGAGGACACTTGGGGGGACAGGATACTTGGGGGGACAGGACACTTGGGGGGACAGGAGGACACTTGGGAGGACACTTGGGGGGGACAGGAGGACACTTGGGAGGGACAGGAGGACACTTGGGGGTACAGCACTGACACATGGGGGTACAGCACTGACACATGGGGGTACAGGAGGACAACTGGGGTGACAGGAGGACACCTGGGGGAGACATGGGGACACAGGAGGGCACCATTTGGGGGAGGTCATGTACAAGACGCTCCTGAAATATGGACGCACCAGGTTTAGTTTATATTTTTTTCCCTGGTTTTTGCCCTCTAAACCTGGGTGCGTCTTATATGTCGGAGCGTCTTATACGGCGCGAAATACGGTATTTCTTATGGAGACTGGGGATCTCCAGTGCTGCGTGCATGCTTTGCATAGAATTTGGGTTGTGCTGCTTATCCCCTGGTATATATATGGCTTGATAAAGGGTGGGGACACCCGAAACTGTTGCTACATTGTATCCTGTTGGCTCAATAAAGAGCTTTTGTGTGCTGCAAACCCTTGTGGAACTTTGTTGTATTACTGAGGACCTGGGGAATCCTCTGTTTGCTTGCACACCCTCCCTCAGCTAGGGATATTCACGTGGAGCTGCTGATCCCTTGTGTACCTATATACACACACACACACACACTCATATATATATATATATATATATATATATATATATATATATATATATATATACACACATACACAGTGCGATGCAAAAGTTTGGGCAACCTCGTTAAAGTGGATCCGAGATGAAAAACTAACTATGACAAGTAACTTGTCTATATATCTTATCCAAAGTTTAGATTGTTTACACAGCAAATCTAGCTGTATACAGCTTCAACAGTTTCATGTTTATTTATTCCTCTGATACAATGACAGCGGCCATGTTTTGTTTGTCACATTACACACAGGCAAGCTGCAACTGCATCTCCAGCCCTCAGCTCACTCCCCTCTCCTCCTCCCCTCTGCCTCTGAAATCTCTGGCTAGTAGCCTCCTCCTCCTCCTGCCCAGACTGAGCTCCCATAAGCCCTTGCTACATGGAGTGCCAAGGCATTATGAGCTGTGGGTGAAGGCTTGTTTAGTTTATAGGGAATTAGCGTATTAAAACAAAAAAAAAAGTATTTGGCTTGAGGAATGCTCTATAAACTATATGTAAGGAACACAATTATGCAATGAGATAAGGTTTATCTCGGATCCACTTTAACCGTCATGATTTTCCTGTATAATTCGTTGGTTGTTACGATAAAAAATTGGAGACACACACAGTGATATTTGAGAAGTTAAATTAAGTTTATTGGATTTACAGAAAGTGCGCAATAATTGTTTAAATAAAATTAGGCAGGTGCATACATTTGGGCACTGTTGTCGTTGTATTGATTCCAAAATCTTTATAACTAATTATTGGAACTCAAATTGGCTTGGTAGGCTCAGTGACCCCTGACCTACATACACATGTGAATACAATTATGAGAAAGAGTATTTAAGGGAGTCAATTGTACGTTTCCCGCTTTGAATTTTCTCTGAAGAGTAGCAACATGGGGGTCTCAAAATAACTCTCAAATGACCTGTAGACAAAGATTGTTCACCATCATGGTTTAAGGGAAGGATACCGAAAGCTGTCTCAGCGATTTCAGCTGTCTGTTTCCACAGTTAGGAACATATTGAGGAAATGGAAGACCACAGGCTCAGTTCAAGTAAAGGCTCGAAGTGGCAGATCAAGAACAATCTTGGCTAAACAGACGCGCTGACTGTTGAGAACAGTCAGAGTAAACCCACCGACCAGCACCAAAGACCTACAACATGATCTTGCTGCAGATGGAGTCACTGTGCATCGTTCAACTATTCAGCGCACTTTACACAAGGAGATGCTGTATATCTGCCCATAGCACAAACAGAGCCGCTTGAGGTATGCTAACCACATTTGGACAAGCCAGCTTCATTTTGGAATAAGGTGCTGTGGCCTGAGGAAAAACAACACAGCATTCCAAGAAAAACACCTGCTACCTACAGTAAAATATGGTGATGGTTCCATCATGCTGTGGGGCTGTGTGGCGAGTGCAGGGACTGGGATTATTGTCAAAGTTGAGAGATGCATGGGTTCCGCTCAGTATCAGCAGATTCTGGAGACCAATGTCCAGGAATCAGTGACAAAGCTGAAGCTGTGCCGGGGCTGGATCTTTCAACAAGACAACAACCCTAAACACTGCTCAAAATCCACTAAGACATTCATGCAGAGGAACAAGTACAACATTCTGGAATGGCCATCTCAGTCCTCAGACCTGAATATAATTGAAAATCTGTGGTGTGAGTTAAAGAGAGCTGTCCATGCTCGGATACCATCAAACCTGAATGAACTAGAGATGTTTTGTAAAGATGAAGAATGGTCCAAAATACCTTCAACCAGGATCCAGACTCTCTTTGGAACCTACAGGAAGCGTTTAGAGGCTGTAATTTCTGCAAAAGGAGGATCTACTAAATATTGATTTCATTTCTTTTTTGTGGTGCCCAATTTTATGCACCAGCCTAATTTTGTCTTTGTTTTTGCCTAATAAACCTCATTTTACTTCTCAAATATCACTGTGTGTGTCTATATAATATGTTTAACTGACATTTTTTATTGTAACAACCAATGATTTATACAGGAAAATCATGACGATTAACCCTAAAATATACATAAATCTAACAAAATATTAATTATCCATCTTAAAAAGGGGCTTTAAAGTGAACCAGAGACGAAGCATCCTCATGTATTTTACCATATATATCAATGAGAACATTAGAGAAAACCCCTACCCTGCTCTCTGTTTCATTCTTTACTGCTCTGCTTGTTTCTTATCAGACCTGATAAAATCCCCGACTGAGCATTCAGTCTGGCTTTGCTATAATGACTCAGCTATAATGATTCCTGAGCAGAGCCACAAGGGGGCAGGCTCGGGTTTGAAAAGACAGCACAGAAGACAGACTTAGCTATAACGATTCCTGAACAAAGCCAGACTGAATGCTCAGTCGGGGATTTTATCAGGGGTGATAAGAAGCAATCTGAACAGTAAATAATGAAACAGAGAGCAGGGTAGGTGTTTTCTCTAATGTTCCCACTGATATATATGGTAAAATACATGAGGATGCTTCGTCTCTGGTTCACTTTAACCACTTCACTTCCAAGGTTTTTTTCCCTTAAACACAAGAGTAATAGCGCTTCTTCCATTCATTCGCCTATAGTTTTATTACTATGTATCACAAGGAAACAATCTATATTTTGTTTTTGTCGCCACCAATTACGCTTTCTTTGGGGGGTTCTTTAAACTAAGAATTATTTTATTCTAACTGCATTTTAAGGGTAATAATAAGAAAAAAATCTGGAAAAAATGTATTATTTCTCAGTTTTTGGCCATTATAGTTTTAAAATAATACATGCTACCGTAATTAAAATCCACACATTTTATTTGCCCAATGTATTTGTCCCAGTTATTGCAACGTTTAAAATATTTCCCTAGCACAATGTATAGTGTCAATATTTTATTTGAAAATAAAGGTGCATTTTTTCAATTTTGCGTCCATCACTATTTACAAGCCCATGATTTCAAAAATAACAGTAATATAACCCCTTGACATACATTTTAAAAATGTTTAGTCCCTAAGGTAGCTATATATGTTTTTTTATATTAATTTTTTATTTTTTTATACAAAAAAAATAATTAAAACAAAAAATTGGGTACTATGGGAGAGTGTTGGGGAGAAAGATTTAATTTTAAATGTAAATGTGGGATATTTTATTTAAAACAATTGTATGCAGGTATAATTTTACTATTTGGCCACAAGATGTCCTTGTGCATTACTTTCTGTTGCGTACTATTAGTATGCTAAATAGGAAGCAATAAGTGGCCATGTTGCAATGACACCGATTCTCATTCACATGGGGACTTGGATTAAAGAATGGGAACTGCGTTCCCATTTAATCATCCCCCTCTACCAATTGGCGGTAAGAACAAGCGGGAGCAAGCGGGATAGCACAGCGGCAAGGGAGGAGTATCTACGTCCCTGCAAGGTAAAGCAGGGTTGTAGATACTCGTCCTTTCCCGGGGGAGAGGAAGTGGTTAAAGCTAATGTAACCCCGTTTTTGTTTTTTTTAAAGGCAGATACTCACCTAAGGAGAGGGAAGGCTCGGTCGGCGGGGACTTCGGAAGTCTTTGGGAGCCGAGTCCTGCTGAAGACAGGAGGCGCACACGCGAGTACGTCACAGAGGGCACGCGCGTGCACAGTGTAAGGCGGCCCGTCTTCGGGTGCACTCGGGCTCCCGAAGCATTTCCGAAGCCTCCCTTCAGCCGGGAGACAACGGTATTTGACCGAAACGGTCGAATACCGCTACGGGGGAGCCAGGACAGCAGCGGGCACTGGGAGAAGAGAGGGAATGCTCTATGGGACCCAGAGCCTTAGGTGAGTATCTGACTTTTTTTAAAAAAAAAAAGGTTCCCATTAGCTTTAAAGCAAACCGGAAGCACATTTAAAATAAAAAAAACAGATACTTACCTAAGGAGAAGGCGAGCTCTGGGTCCTATAGAGTCTTCCCATTCCTCTCACGGTCCCTGCGTTCCAGCGCTGGCTCCCCAGTTCAGTTTTCCCGCTGTGGGAGGCTTGGGATGTCTTTGGGAGCCTGAGTGTTCTGGAAGATGGGCTCTGTACTACGCAGGTGTGAGAGAGCGCACTTGCGCCTGCGCTCTATGGAAACTCCCGTCTTCGAGGGTCTTCAGGCTCCCAAAGACTTCCAAAACCTCCCAAAGCGGAAGAGAGCTGTCTCTGGCCCATCGGCTCTATAGGACCCAAAGCCTTCCCTTTACTTAGGTAAGTATCTGTTTTTTAATTTTAAATACGCTTCAGGTTCACTTTAAGAAGGCTACACTACACCTTGAAATAATTATCATTATGTTTTTTCCAGCACATATATTTCATATAGTGCTAAAGACGTTCTACAGGCGTTCACTGGGAAGACATGGCGCAGCGGGTCCTGCCAGCTATCTCGCTATCTCGATATTAAAACCTTCTCATGACTATTAAATAATCTTTCCATAATTTTATCTCCAATTGTTTTCTTGTTGTTGTTTTTTTCTTTGTCACATGGAGCTGTGAGTCATTGCTTGAAACATTTAATTGGGAAGCTATGACATCCATTACGAGCCACGGTGAATAATAAATATAATTTAATCAGGTGCAGTGCATGTTCTGCCAAACACCATGTAGCAACTCGAGACAATCCGCATACAATCTCTCTCTTCTTGTAGCTTTCCCGTGACTGCCGGCTATTAGACTTGACAAGTGATGCTGTGGCTGTGTATTGTTTAACTATTTTTTTCTCTTTACAATTACAGATTGCTGGGGATGCTCTGGATAGTTAGGGATTAGTGGCATGATCCAGTGATCAGCTTAATATGCTCGGGTGTTGCGTATCCCATGCCAAGTCACCTCCATTGCTGCTGACATTTCAGCTTGCTATTATTATCTTCCTGCCATATTTTTATGGCTACAGGCAAGCTTTTTTTTTTCTCCTCCAAATTATTTAACAAATCAATGTCCTTTACTGTCTACAGGAAGCTCACAGGTCCCTTCGGAGAGGTGACAATATGGCAGCGTCTCACTCAATTTATAATTAGGCAGAAAGAAGCACAGTCAATTCGGTTAAGTGCAACATAATAACGATTCCCCAAACTAACCCTGACTATACAGCAGGATGGCTTGTTAACATGTGTCTTAAACCCAAGCTGTGGTAGGGATCTTGGCTGCAATCATTAATACATATAAATGCGAAGATGTTGTCCCTGTATAAAGGTGACAGACAGCGTAGCACGTAAATCGGGCTTGTCGAAACTGGGTTGCCACCATAGATCGCAGTGCCAATTATGGCTTTGGTGGAACCAACTGTATAATTTAGGCAGCAGAGTTTGGATATTATGTAGTTGAACTCCACATAGAATCTGTGGTGCATGAAGTTTGACCACCACGTTGTCAAACATCAAAAAGCAGGCCAGGTGTTTAACCACTCTGTGACCTCCTAACGCCGATGGGCGGTCCCAGAGTGACTTGCCCAGGACCGCCTCACGCTGATTGGTGGCAAGAGCAGTGGGCGGAAATTAGCGGGGAATGCGCACGCACCATTCCCCGCTGACTTACAGAGCTTTGCTTCGTAAACAGCCTGCCAGCTGCGATTGGAGCTGGCAGGCTGTTAGGGGTAAAAAAAGACCTGTTTTCTTCGTTTGTACAGTGCTGCAATCTAGCACAGCGCTGTACAGGGGACAGCTTTGTCACTTAGCTGTCCCCTGAGGGAGGGGGGGGGGATAAAATAAAAAATAGCAGTTTTTATTAAAAAAAACTAACCCAAAACAAAACAATAAAATTAATTTAAAGAAAAATTTAAATCGCAGCAGCAACAGATACCACCAGATTTTTCTGGTGGGCAGAAAAGGAAGTACAATTATTTGGCTGCTAAGTTGTATGGCCGAGTAATAAACGGTTAAAGCTGCAGAGTGCTGAATTGTAAAAAATCACGTGGTCACTAAGGGGGTGTAAACCTGTGGTCCTCAAGAGGTTAATTGGTGCCTGATATTGGGGAGGGGTAAGAAAGTGGAGCACTAAATTTGGCTATTGGCTATTATGTTGATGAACTCCAGATATTGGCGGGGGTAAGTGATAGAGTCCCTGAGGTTTCGCAATTATGTAGCCAAACCCTACAGTGGCTAACTGTTAGTGTTAGGTGTGTGTGGGGCTGGTTATCATTAAGCTACCTATTAATAATACTTTTTTCAGTAAATGATCGTATTTTTTATTAGATTATTTACGTGCATATAATAAATGCTCCGGGTTAAATAAGGCGACAGATATAAACAAAAGTTATCGTCTAGTAAAACGGGGACCAGGATATGACGTAAAATATAGTTTATAATACTGAAATTCTACTATTCCCTACTGTAACCTTTATTTTTACGTTCACTAAAATGAGGACCAGTAAAAGTGATACAATATTGTTTAATATACTGATATTGTACAATTTCATTCATATAGTAAAATATCTTTAATACTTACTAATATTTTACTATAACCTCTCCCTACTCTCACACACCTCCCGTGGTGGTGCCTAACCCTAAAACCCCACTGGTGATGCATAACCCTAAGACCCCACTGCTGGTGCCTATCCCTAAGACCCCCCCTTGTAGTGCCTAACCCTAAGACCCACCTTGTGGTTCCTATACTAAGACCCCCCTGGTGGTGCCTAGCCTTTAGACCCGCTGGTGGGGCCTAACCCTAAGACCCCCCTGGTAGTGCCTAACCCTAAGACCCCCTGGTGGTGCCTAACCCTAAGACCCCCTGGTGGTGCCTAACCCTACAACCCCCTTGGTGTTGCCTAATCCTAAAATCCCCCCTGGTAGTGCCTAATCCTAAAACCACCCTGGTGGTGCCTATTCCTAAGACCCCCGGTGATGCCTAACCCTACGATCCCCCTGGTGTTGCCTAATCCTAACCCCCCCCCTGGTAGTGCCTAATCCTAAAACCCCCTGGTGGTGCCTAATCCTAAAACTCCCGGTAGTGCCTAACCCTAAGACCCTCCTGGTGGTGCTTAACCCAAAGACCATCCTTGTGGTGCCTACCACTAAGGCCCCCTGGTGGTGCCTAACTCTAAGACCCCCCGTGGTACCTAACCCTACAACCCCCCTGGTGTTGCCTAATCCTAAACCCCCCCTGGTAGTGCCTAATCCTAAAACTGCCCTGGTGGTGCCTAATCCTAAACCCCCGGTAGTGCCTAACCCTAAGACCCCCCTTCTGGTGCTTAACCCAAAGACCCCCCTTCTGGTGCCTAACCCTAAAACCCCCCTGGTGGTGCCTAACCCTACAACCCCCCTAATGTTGCCTAATCCTAAAACCCCCCTGGTAGTGCCTAATTCTAAACCCCCCTGGTGGTGCCTAATCCTAAAACCCCCGGTAGTGCCTAACCCTAAGACCCCCCCCCCCCGGTGGTGCTTAACCCAAAGACCTTCCTTGTGGTGCCTATCAGATATATTGCAGTTCTTTAAGTTGTAACAAAAACATTTATTCTTTAAAGATTATTATACTGTTGCTTATCTTTTAGAGCAGAGAGGAAGTCAGGGTCCGCTTTAATTAATTTACAGCTTGCCACTAATAAGGTTTTTAAAGCAGGATTGTCACCATACAAATCAAATTTCAACAGCAATTGGTCTGAGTGTTTTAAGTGATAAAGATGCTAACCCTGCATTAAAAACTTGCAAAACTTTTTCTGCTCTTATGGTTTGGAGTTATCACATACTTTAGGAGCACTGGCCCTTTAATAGCCATTGCCATTCAGTTGAATGCTGGGAGTTCTTTTTATTTATAATATATTCCTCCTCTTCCATTTATTTCCCTATCTAGCTGCTTATCAGAAACACCTCTGCTCACTTGTGTTTACAAGCAAGGCTGAGGTGACTCAGCGATTGGAGGACAAGACAGTGCAGTTCCTTGTATACACTTCAGTGGGAGTGTCTGAAGACTCTGGGAGGAGGGCAGCTAATGAATACACAATTAGTGTTGGGCGAACATCCAGATGTTCGGGTTCGGGGTGGTTCGGCCGAACATGCCCCCGATATTCGGCATGTTCGGGCCGAACCCCGAACCCAACCCGAACATGTCCCTTTGGGGCCCCCTATAGGGTCCCAGCATAAAGGTAGAGCATGCCCCGAGCGCGGGGGGGTCGGAAATGCCCCCCACCCCTTCCCGCTAAGCTCTCCCTTCTGCTGGACCCTATAAAATTACATTGAAGTCCCCCAAAGTACCTGGCAGGAGGAGGGCAGGAAGCGGGCAGCCGGAGATCACAGGCGCTAGTACCATCTGGTACTTCCGCCCTCTCTCTGACGCACTTCCTGTTTACATTTGTAAGTCGCGTCAAGAGAGAGCAGAAGTACCGCAATGACGTGTACGAGGGTACGCGTCATCTACATGATGACACGTACCCTCGTACGCGTCATCGCGGTACTTCTGCTCTCTCTTGACGCGACTTACAAATGTAAACAGGAAGTGCGTCAGAGAGAAGGCGGAAGTACCAGATGGTACTAGCGCCTGTGATCTCCGGCTGCCCGCTTCCTGCCCTCCCCCTGCCAGGTACTTTGGGGGACTTCAATGTAATTTTATAGGGTCCAGCAGAAGGGAGAGCTTAGCGGGGAGGGGTGGGGGGCATTTCCGACCCCCCCCCCCCGCGCTCGGGGCATGCTCTCCCTTTATGCTAGGACCCTATAGGGGGCTTTGTTCGGCCGGACACGGCTGTGTTCGGCTGAACACAGAAGGCCTGTTCGGGTTCGGGCAGCGTGGCCGAGCACCCTCCCGAACACCATGAGGTGTTCGGGGGGTGCCGAACCGAACCCGAACATGCCAAAATCCGGGCGAACCCGAACATGGGCGAACACTGTTCGCCCATCACTATACACAATGAGCAAGAGAAGGGAGGGTGGAAAACAACAAGTGTCAGGGAGGATATGATGTTAGCATTAGCTTGGCAAGATGGTCACTGCCTAGAATAGGATTTTCTGCTTTTCATTTATAAAATTCACAGGAATCAGTACGTGGATAGCACAATACATCTGTTATGCAAGTAGAAGTAGTATTTATCTACCTACTGTATATATGTGTTTTTCAGGTTAGCATGGGTGTCGCTTGTTCTTTAAGGATGTAAATTGAAGAATTCCTGTGTTAGAGTTCAGAAAGAAATGTATGCAACATCAGTCTGAAAATTTGCCCATCAGAAAACTGTGAAATAAAATTCATTGTTATGTTTTTTCTTGTATAGAAGCCGGATGCTGAGACAAACATGGCCTAAGGGTGTGATCTGTGCTGAGAACATTTGTATGCTGTCTGTCAGAAGTTTGTCATTTAAAATTGCAGAGAACCGCTATGAGAGTAGGCTATACATCTATGTTGTTTATTTACAGAGATCTGAGGGGCCTGCATAAAAAGAATGTCAATGTCTATACAAGTGAATGGGGCAGCACAAGAGCTTGCACTCAGTCCTGATTATAAATGCTTCTCTCTGACGCCCACTCTGCTGGACCTCTGTTTTTTTGCACCAGCAGTCTCTGGTCCTTAAGGGGCCAGACACAGCTGGAACTCAAGTGGTTAAAAGGACCACTATTGCGAAAAAAAAGTAGGCAGTTAAAATCTGACAGAACCGACAGGTTTTGGGCCAGTCCATCTCCTCATGGGGGATTCTCAGGGTTTTCTTTGTCTTCAACAGCATTTCATGAACAGCAGTTCAAAAAAAAACAACCTGAAAACCCCCCATGAGGAGATAGACAGGCCCAAAACCTGTCGGTTCTGTCAGATTTTAACTACCTACATTTTTCGCGATAGTGGTCTTTTAACCAGTACACTATCCACTTATTGCTAGATGACAATATGAGGGCAATATGAACCTCAGATTAGTTATTCTGGTGTTTCCAAGTTTAAAAGCCCCAGCTCTGGCATGTAATAATTGCATTTACTAGAACAGCAGAATTTTTACCGAAAAATACCTTGTAAAAAGATTGCAGAATAAATATAGGAAAATATCTGCAATACCATATTCATAAATCATTATACTGTCCTCAGCTGAACCTGATGCCATAGTAAGCTATCTTTCAGTAGGTAGGTGTGGCTTAACCTGACAGAGCAATCACTTCCCCTCTCCATACCCATGTGACTGATGAAGGTGGTTTTTGTTAGGATAACTGAGTTATATAAAAACACTATGGCCCCAATTCACTAAGCTTATCTCCTGTCTTTAATAACATTTCTAGAGTGGTCACCATGGTGGTGAGGCATGTCATATTCAGGAAACATTTTACCTCTGGCAAACCTAAAGTTAACTCTTCTGTCTTTAAGTTAACTCTTTAATCCTTAAAATAACTCCACAGTTAAAGACAGGCTGTTTATTAACTGCATGTGAAAATAACTACAGAGGAGGTAACTTAACTACGGAGGAGGTAACTTAACTACAGAGGAGGTAACTTAACCTTCCTGGCGGTAAGCCCGAGCTGAGCTCGGGCTATGCCGCCGGAAGGCACCGCTCAGGCCCCGCTGGGCCGATTTGCATAATTTTTTTTTGCTGCACGCAGCTAGCACTTTGCTAGCTGCGTGCAGTGCCCGATCGCCGCCGCTACCCGCCGATCCGCCGCTATCTGTCGCGCCGCAGCCGCCCCCCCCCAGACCCCGTGCGCTGCCTGGCCAATCAGTGCCAGGCAGCTCTATGGGGTGGATCGGAATCCCCTTTGACGTCACCGACGTCGATGACGTCGGTGACGTCATCCCGCCCCGTCGCCATGGCGACGGGGGAAGCCCTCCAGGAGATCCCGTTCTTTGAACGGGATCTCCTGATCGCCCATCGCCGGAGGCGATCGGAGGGGCTAGGGGGATGCCGCTGAGCAGCGGCTATCATGTAGCGAGACTTTGTCTCGCTACATGAAAAAACAAAAAAAAAAATAAAAAAAAAAAGATTTGCTGCCCCCTGGCGATTTTTTAGCAAACCGCCAGGAGGGTTAAGGAATGAAGAGATAAGATAACTGTCACTGTGTGGAGGTAAGTTTTCTCTTGCCTTATTATCTCCAGCATGATCTTAGTGAATTGAGGCCTGTGCCTGTATTTGACCTTTAAACAAATAGAAGAGTAGAGTAAAAATGTACTTGTAAATAATAATATGACACAACGTTATTTATTTGTGACATTTATTTACATAGACATTTGTGTGTCCTTCTTCCTCTGTAGGCTTGAGTGATTACTGTACACTGTGATGTCACTTCTGCTGGCCCCTTCTGGGTGGAGATATAAAGTCATTATTACTTGTCTTAGTTAATAACAGAGTCCTGCCTGATTATGGGGAAACCTTTTTGGAGGCTGGGTTACCTGTCCACAGCCCAGCCTCCATATCTTTTGCTTGCCCCCAGCTCTGCTGCCACCGCATAATTACTCAAGCGTTCTCTCGTCAAAGAGAAATGTTGTGCGATTACACTGCAGCCACAGAACTGGAGCCATAAAAAAACATCATGGCATGCATTATTCTGTAATGCGGGAGGGGCCTTTGCCTTATATGGCATAGCGGGTAAGAAAATAAAATTGCAGCTAATTCATTTTAACATAGAGTTAGTGTCCCTGGCACTAACTTTAAATGACACTGGATTTCCGCTTTAAGTACAGTCCCTCACTACAGAAAGACACTCATAAACTGTATATAACTATCTTCACACAAATAGAATATAGCAAGCACGTAAATATACAAAAGTCATTTAAAAAATGATCTGCAGATCTCTTATTAAAAAGATACTTGACAATGCTGCTGTAAATAAAAATGGCTTGAAGTGTAGAGATGGCCCGAACGGTTCGCCGGTGAACGGTTCCCAGCGAACTTCCGTGGTTCGCGATCTCGGAGAACCGCAAACTTTTCCGGAAGTTCGGTTCGCCCCCATAGTGCATCATGAGGGTCAACTTTGAACCTCTACATCACAGCCAGCAGGCACATTGAAGCCAATCAGGCTACACTCCCTCCTGGAGCCACTCCCCCCTTTATACAAGGCAGGCAGCGTCAGGCTTTGGACTCACTCCTGTGCCTGCATTAATTAGAGAAGGGAAAGCTGCTGCAGACTCTCATAGGGAAAGCTTATTTAGGCTCTTGTAGGCTTCTTAGCTTGCTCCTTGATGATTCTTATTGCTAAAAAAGCACCCCTCAACAACTATTTTGAGCGCTAATCTTGTTCTTGTGATCTATTTTTTTTTGTGTGTGTGTGTCCCACACACACTTGTGTTGCATAGACAGCCTTGGTAATTCCTACTGTGTGTGCCACACTGCCAGGCCCAGCACATTCAGTGACTACCTGTGTGTGTGACAGGTGCACATTGTAATACCCATCACTGCATATAATTACCTACCTGTTGTTCACTGAGCACCCACCTACCTACGTGAGCGCACGCAGTGTCACTGTGCCTGTCCGGTACCTGTCTGTGTGTGACAGGTGCACATTGTAATATCCATCACTGCATACACCTACCTGTTGATCACAGTGCACCCACCTACCTACTTGAGCGCATGCAGTGTGATATTTAATACCACCAGTCACTCTACCTGTTCACGGTACGTGTGTGTGACAGGTGCACATTTGTAATACCCATCACTGCATATACCTACCTGTTGTGTTCAGTGCACCCACCTACCTACGTGAGTGAATGCAGTGTGATATACCACTCCGTGCATACCTGTTAACTGCACCTGTGTGACTGCACATTGTATTAGTCAAGTCAGTGCATACCTTTTACTTCATCTCCCCCCAATATGGACAAATCAAAAGGCAGAGGCAGGCCACCGGGCAGGTCTGTTCAAGGTCGGGCTGTCGTGGTTTCATGCGGCCCTGGACCAAAGTACAGTGTTCAGAAGAAGGCACGTGCCATCAACCCCCAATATTGTCAGGACGAAGTTGACTATTTAACACAGAACACCTCATCTTTCTCAGCTTCCGCACGGAAAGATGACATATCTTCCTCCTCCTGCTCTGATTCTGGCACCCCACTTAACACTCAGTCGGCCGCCACCATCAAAATGCGATCACCCCAGGGCTCAGCGGCGTGGACATTTTTTTGTGTGTCTGCCTCAGATGAGAGCAATGCCATCTGTATTCTCTGCCACCGAAAATTAAGCCGTGGAAAGACCAAGACCCACGTAGGGACAACTACCTTACGAAGGCACATAATTACAAAGCACAAACTGCATGGGATGACTACCTGAGGAAAAGCAGCACACAAAGGCAAAGCCACACATCGCAGTGGAAGATACCAGGCCGCAATTTTTTCTCAGAAAAAGCGATACCTAAACTGTACCGTGATGTTGAAAGGCAAGTGGTGACATCTCTGGCACACAGCGTTTGGTCAAGGGTCCATCTGACCACGCACGCTTGGTCTGCAAAGCATGCTCAGGCCTGCCCGAAGACTAAGTCAGTCCCCACACACAGCATCTCTGCCTGCACACCGTGTCACTGCTTGCCCGCAGGATAGCAGCCTACGAAGCGGTAGGCCTGGGTTTGATTCCCGGCCAATGTATGTAAGTTGGCTTTTGAAATCCTACAATTCCCTAAGCAAGCTAATTTTTCTCTTGGATATATCACAATGGTACATGCTAGGCTGGCTTCAGCATGTAGCATTGTAGTGTGTTGTGTTGGTGGTATAATGGTTAGGATAGTAGCCTACCAAGCACTAGACCTGGGCTCGATTCCCGGCCAATGTATGTAAGTTGGCTTTTGAAATCCTACAATTCCCTAAGCAAGCTCATTTTTCTCTTGGATATATCAAAATGGTACATGCTAGGCTGGCTTCAGCATGTAGCATTGTAGTATGTTGTGTTGGTGGTATAATGGTTAGGATAGCAGGCTACCAAGCACTAGACCTGGGCTCGATTCCTAGCCAATGTATGTAAGCTGGATTTTGAAATCCTACAATTCCCTAAGCAAGCTAATTTTTCTCTTGTATATATCACAATGGTACATGCTAGGCTGGCTTCAGCATGTAGCATTGTAGTGTGTTGTGTTGGTGGTATAATGGTTAGGATAGCAGCCTACAGAGCGGTAGGCCTGGGTTCGATCCCTGGCCAATGTATGTGAGTTGGCTTTTGACATCCTACAAATCCCTAAGCAAGCTAATTTTTCTCTTGGATATGTCATAATGGTACATGCTAGGCTGGCTTCAGCATGTAGTGTTGGTGGTGGTATAGTGGTGAAGAGAGCTGCCTACCAAGCACTAGACCTGGGTTTGATTCCCAGCCAAGGTATGTAAGCTGGCTTTTGAAATCCTACAATTCCCTGGAAGACGAGACCCAAGGGGAAGGGAGTCTGTTGAGGAGAATTTCTGCTTATAAGGCAGAAATCAGTTCGGTGGGGAAAAAAAATTGAATTCCATAAAATTCTGCGGAATTTCATATTTTTCCGTGGAAATTCTGCCATAGTGATATAGCAATTCCGTTCCATCAAAACGGAACGGAATCATCAAATTCCGGCCGGAATCACGGAATTTTTAATTCCGCGGAATCCAGCGACCATCCCTACTGGACACACAGTCCCTCAATGACAATGTTTGCGAGCTTTGGGTCCTTAGCGACAATAATTAGTATTTTCCCAGTGAAATGAAACAAATCTGATTGGCTGTTTGTGGCTCTATCCCCTTTTCTGAATTTGAACCCCAGTAACCCAATGACCAACAATGCAAGAATGCCAGCGATTTTAATATTCCCCTTGAAAATCAGCAGGTGAATTTTGATTGGCTTTTTTAAGCTCCACCCACTTCTCTGAATAATACTCCGAGTCACCCAGTAATCAGCTGTGCAAAGTTTGAGAACCCTGTCATTAACAGTAAAGAAGGGCTGCAGTTTACATTTTTCCAGGGAAATCTGTTTTTGACTCCACCCAGTTTTTGTAACCATGATTCACAGTCACTCAATGACCAAAGTTTGTGAGCTTTCGGGTTCCTGGCATCAACATTGTGTGAATGGAAGCAGTTTATCCAGCAAGGAAATCTGGCAGTTTGTGGCTCCGCCCCTTTAGTGAATTTGAACCACAGTCATTTAACAACCGACTGTAGCAGGTTTGAGGCCTCTGACTCAATATTCCCCTTGAAAATCAATAGGTGAATTTTGATTGGCTCTTGTAGGCTCCACCTACTTTTCTGAATATTAATCCCAGTCACCCAGTGGCCAACTGTGTCAAGTTTGAGAACCCTGCCATTAATAGTGTAAGAATAGCTGCAGTTTATATTTTCCCATGTAAAAAGTTAGTTGTTTTTGGCTCCACCCACTATTTCTAACCTTTACATACAGTCACTCAACGACCAAGTTTAAGAGCTGTGGTGACTTTGGCATCAATAAGTTGAATTTTCCCATTGCAATTAAACAAATCTGATTGGCTGTTTTTGGCCCACTCACTTTTCAGCATTTAAACCCGTCTCCCAGTGACTGACTGTACCAGATTTGAGGCCTCTGCCATTAAGAGTGTATGAATGGCAGCAATGTAAATATTCCCCTTGAAAATCAAAAGGTGAATTTAGATTGGATTCTGTAGGCTCCACCCACTTTTCTGAATATTAGTCACAGGCACCCAGTGGCTAACTGTGTCATGTTTGAGAACCCTGCCAATAACAGAATGGCTGAAATCAATCTAATAAATCTGATTGGCTGTTTGTGGCTCCACTCCCTTTAGTGAATTTGGACCCCAGTCACCCAATTATTGACTGTATCAGGTTTGAGGCCTCTGTTATTAACAGTGTAAGAATGGTAGCAATGTAAATATTCCTTGAAAATAAATAGGTGCATTTTGATTGGCTGTTGTAGGCTCCACCCACATTTCTGAATAATAATCCCAGTCACCCAGTGGCCAATTGTGTCAAGTTTGGGAACACTGCCATGTGAAAAATTATGTTGCTGGCGCCGTCCACTTTTTCTAACCTTGACATACAGTCATTTAATTACTAAATTAATCAGCTTTGGGGCCCTTGGTATCGATACTTTGTATATCTGATTGGCTGTTTGTGGCTTAGCCCCCTTTCCAAATTTGAACCCCAGTGACCAACTGTACCAGGTTTGAAGCATTAACAGTATAAGAATGGTATCCATTTAAATATTCCCTTTGAAAATCAAAAGGTGAATTTTTATTGGTTGTTGTAAGCTCCACCCACTTCCACTATCCAAAATCTTAATCTCATTCACCCAGTGACCAACTGTGCAAAGTTTGAAAACCCTGCCATTAACAGTGTAAGAATGGTTGCAGTTTACATTTTCCCCATAAAATTTGTTTTTGGCTCCACCCACTTTTTGTAACCTGAACACACAGTCAGGCCTAGTGCATCCGCCGCCTCGTCCGCCTGGAAAAACGCTAGGCTAATGTATTGCAATGGGATGGTGCACACCGGCGGTTTGAGTTTTTTGCCAAGCCGCAAACGCGCCTCCTGCTGCGCGTTTGCGGATTTCGGAAGCGTTTCGTCCTCAATGTAAAGTATAGTAAAAAAGCAAACCGCTCTGAAAAACGCTACTTCAGAGCGGTTTGCCAGGCATTTTTGTTACAGAACCTGTTCAGTAACAGCTTTTACTGTAACAATATGTGTAATCTGCTACACAAAAACGCACCCAAAACCGCTAGGTATGTTTAGAAAACCGCTCTAAACATACCTAGAATCGCTCTGAAATCAGCTCCCAAAACCGCTAGCGTATTGCGGATCTGCTAGCGGTTTTGGTGTGCACTGGGCCTCACTCAATGACCAAGTTTGTGAGTTTTCAGGTTCCTGGCATCAAAAATGTGAGAATGGAACAGTTTATCCATGAAAGAAAATCTGATTGGCTGTTTGTGTCCCCGCCCTTTTAGTAAATTTGGATTACAGTCACCCAATGACCGACTGTAGCTAGTTTGAAGCCTCTGCCATTTACAGTGTAAGAATGGCAGCAGTTTAAATATTCCCTTTGAAAATCAATAGGTGAATTTTGATTGGCTGTTGTAGGCTCCACCCACTTTCCTGAATCGTAATCTCATTCACCCAGTGTCCAAGTGTGCCAAGTTTGAAAACCCTGCGATTAATAGTCTAAGAATGGCTGCAGTTTACATTTCCCTTTTAAAATAAATGGCTGAAATTTGATTGGCTGTTTTATGCTCCACCCACTTTTCCTGGATTTGTAACCATGGTCACCAAGTGATCAACTGTGCCAAGTGTGGGGACTCAGGCTTGATTACTGTGAGAATGGCAGCCTTTTACATGTTTTCCATTGACATGAATGGGTAAAATCTGATTTGCTGTTTGTAGCTCCCCCCAGAACCTATCATCCCAGGTAGTAAGGGATCTGTATACCAAGTTTCATTCAAATCGGTCAAGCCGTTTTCGAGTGATCGCGGCACACACACACACGCGCGCACACACGCACACGATTTTATATTCTACTAGCTAATTGCCCGGCGTTGCACGGGTATGTATTTGGCTGGTGTTGGCTCTGCATACTTTTTCTAACCCTAACACACAATTACACAATGACCAAGTTTGTGAGCTTTGCGGTCTTTGGTATCAGTAATCTGCATTGAAATGAAAAACTCTGATTGGCTGTGTGTGGCTCCACCTCCTTTTCTGAATTTGAACCCCAGTCACCCAATAACCAACTGTACCAGGTTTGAGGCCTGTGCCATTAACAGTGCAAGAATGGTAGCAATTAAATATTCCCCTTGAAAAGCAATAGGTGAAGTTTGATTCACTTTTTTAGGCTCCACCCACTTTTCTGAATATTAATCCCAGTGACCCAGTGACCAACTGTGCAAAGTTTAAAAACCCTGCCATTAACAGTGTAAGAATGGCTGCAGTTTACATTTACCCAGTGAAATTTGTATTTGTCTCCACCCACTGAAGACCCGGCATTGCTCGGGTATGTATTTGACTGGTGTTGGCTCCGCCCACTTTCTAACCCTAATGCGCAAACACTCAATTACCAAGTTTGTGAGCTTTGGGGTCCTTGGCATCAATAACTTGTATATTCCCATAGAAATTAAACAAATCAGATAGGCTGTTTGTGGCTCCGCCCCTCTCCAGCATTTGAACCCCAGTCATCCAATGACCAACTGTAGCAGGTTTGAGGCATCTGCTATTAACAGTGTAAAAATGGCAGCAATTTAAATATTCCACTTGAAAATCAACAGGTGAATTCTGATTGGCTAATATAGGCTCCACCCACTTCCCTGAATATTAATCTCAGTCACTCAGTGACCATCTGGGCAAAGTTTGGGAACCCTGCCATAAACAGTGAAAGAAGGGCTGCAGTTTACACTTTCCCAGTGAAATTTGTTTTTTGGCTCCGCCCACTTTTTGTAACCTGGACACAAAGTCACTACTCAATGCCCAAGTTTGTGAGCTTTGGGGTCTTTGGCATCAATAATTTGTATTTTCCCATGAAATGAAACAAATCTGATTCACTGTTTGTGGCTCTGTCCCCTTTTCAGAATTTAAACCCCAGTGACTCAATGACCAACTGTACCACGTTTGAGGCTTGTGCCATTAATAGTGCAAGAATGTCAGCAATTTTAATATTCTTCTTGAAAAGTGACATGTGATTTTTGATTGGCATTTTTAGGCCCCACCCACTTTTCTGAATAATAATCCCATTCACCCAGTAACCAGCTATGCTAAGTTTGAGAACCCTGCCATTAACAGTGAAGAAGGGCTGCAGTTTACAATTTCCCAGAAAAATCTGTTTTTAACTCCACCCACTTTTTGTAACATGGACACACAGTCACTACTCAATGACCACGTTTGTGAGCTTTTGGGTTCCTGGCATCAAAATTGTGCTAATGGAAGCAGTTTATCCAGCAAAGAAATCTGGCTGTTTTTGGCTCCGCCCCTTTACTGAATTTGAACCCCAGACACTTAACAACCGACTGTAGCAAGTTTGAGGCCTCTGCTATTAACAGTGTGAGAATGGCTGCAGTTTCAATATCCCCCTTGAAAATCAATAGGTGAATTTTGATTGGCTCTTGTAGGCTCCACCTACTTTTCCGAATATTAATCCTAGTCACCCAGTGACCAACTGTGAAATTTGAGAACCCTGCCATTAACAGTGTAAGAAAAGCTGCAGTTTACATTTTCCCATGTAAAAAGTTAGTTGTTTTGGCTCCGCCCACTATTTCTAATCTTGACATACAGTCACTTAATGACCAAGTTTATGAACTTTGGGGTCCTTGGCATCAATAAGTTGCATTTTACCATAGAAATTAAACAGATCTGATTGGCTGTTTTTGGCCTGCTCCCTTCAGAATTTAAACCCCAGTCTCCCAGTGACTGACTGTAGCAGATTTTAGGCCTCTGCCATTAAGAGTGCATGAATGGCAGCAATGTAAATATTCCCCTTGAAAATCAAAAGGTGAATTTAGATTAGCTTCTGTAGGCTCCACCCACTTTTCTGAAAATTAGTCGCAGTCACCCAGTGGCCAACTGTGTCATGTTTGAGAACCCTGCCAATAACAGAATGGCTGAAATCAATCTATCAAATCTGATTGGCTGTTCGTGGCTCCACCCCTTTAGTGAATTTGGACCCCAGTCACCCAATGACTGACTGTATCATGTTTGAGGCATCTGCCACTAACAGTGTGAGAATGGTAGCAATGTGAATATTCCTCTTGAAAATCAATAGGTACATTTTGATTGGCTGTTGTAGGCTCCTCCCACATTTCTGAATATTCATCCCAGTCACCCAGTGGCCAATTGTGTAAAGTTTGGGAACCCTGCCATGTTAAAAATTTAGTTGATGGCACCGCCCACTTTTTCTAACCTTGACATACATTCACTCAATTATCAAGTGTATCGGCTTTGGGGTCCTTGGTATCAATACTTTGTATATTCCCATTGAAAAATAAACAAATCTGGCTGTTTGTGGCTCCACCCCCTTTCTGAATTTGGACCCTAGTCACCCAGTGACCAACTGTACCAGGTTTGAGGCACCTGCTTTTAACAGTATAAGAGAATGGTGGCAGATGAAATATTCCCTTTGAAAATCAAAAGGTGAATTTTTATTGGCTGTTGTAGGCTCCACCCACCTTCCAAAATCTTAATCTCAGTCACCCAATGACCAACTGTGCAAAGTTTGAGAACCCTGCCATTAACAGTGTAAGAATGGCTGCAGTTTATATTTTCCCAGTAAAAGTTGTTTTGGCTCTGCCCACTTTTTGTAACCTTGCCCCACAGTCACTCAATGACCAAGTTTGTGAGCTTTCAGGTTCCTGCCATAAAAAAATGTGTGAATGGAAGCAGTTTATCCACCAAGGAAATCTGATTGGCTGTATGTGGCCCCGCCCCTTTAGTGAATTTGGACCCCAGTCACCCAATGACCGACTGTAGCAAGTTTGAAGCCTCTGCCATTTAAAGTGTAAGAATAGCAGCAGTTTAAATATTCCCCTTGAAAATCAATAGGTGAATTTTGATTGGCTGTTTTAGGCTCCACCCATTTTCTTGAATCTTAATCGCATTCACCCAGTGACCAAGTGTCAGAATGGCTGCAGTTTACATTTTCCCATTTAAAATGAACGGCTGAAATTTGATTGGCTGTTTTATTCTCCGCCCACTTTTCCTGGATTTGTAACCTCAGTCACCAAGTGACCAACTGTGCCATGTGTGGGGATTCTGGCTTAATTACTGTGAGAATGGCAGCCTTTTACATTTTTTCCATTGTCTTGAATGGGTGAAATCTGATTTGATGTTTGTAGCTCCACCCACGTGCACAGGGGGGACTACGAGAACATATCATCCCAGGTAGTAAGGGATCTGTATACCAAGTTTTGTTCAAATCGGTCAAGCCGTTTTCACGTGATCGCGGCACACACAGACACACGCACACACACGCACACACACACGCACGCCCACACACCCACACACCCACACACGATTTTATATATATAGATTTATTAGTTCAAGTCCCTAACATAGTCATATGTCTATGTATGTATGTATGTATCATCTAGTGTATGTATCATAGTCTAGGGCCAATTTAGGGGAAGCCAATTAACTTATCTGTATGTTTTTGGGATGTGGGAGGAAACCTGAGTGCCTGGAGAAAACCCACACAGACACGGCGAGAACATACAAACTCCTTGCAGATGTTGACCTGGCTGGGATTCAAACCGGGGACCCAGCGTTGCAAGGCGAGAGTGCTAACCACTATGCCACCCAATATATATATAGATGTACCTGTGTAAGAAACAGAGAAAATAGTAACAATGTTGACACTGGTCAGTGTGTGATTGTGTCTTCATACTTGTCACCTCGTCACATCTCCTTCTTATAACAGGTACATTTCCATAGAAAGGGCAGTGATGAAAGGAAAGGTAAGTACATAGATCCGGTATTAGGTGGATGGAAAGTCAATGCTTCAGGGATGCCAGGAGATGACAGAGAATCCATAGTCTGTATGTTATTAATGCTGCATCAAAGCACAAGTAACTTCATGTATAAAGAGACTGCCTGGAGGCGCAGATCATACATGTCCATAGTGGCCGACGTCACTAGCTCTCCCTGCTGGACTGATGGGCTTAGTACAGCTGACACTTTACAGCAGTGAGATTCCCACATCTTTCCTCACCAGGGCCGGCGCTACCATAGAGGCAAAGGAGGCAGCTGCCCCAGGGCCCCAGAGCTTGTAGGGTCCCCCAGTGGCTACAAGAGGAAAAAAAAATTCAAATCGGCCTTATAGTTTTTGAGAAAATCGATTTTAAAGTTTCAAAGGAAAAAAAATACACATTTAATAACCTGCCGAATTTAATGGTTAATAGTCCAATAAATCCACCTTAAAGGGAAGGTTCAGGGAGGGTGGGTAAAAAATGAAAATCTATTTCCACTTACCTGGGGCTTCCTCCAGCCCGTGGCAGGCAGGAGGTGCCCTCGCCGCCGCTCAGCAGGCTCCCGGTGGTCTCCGGTGGCCGACCCGACCTGGCCAGGCCGGCTGCCAGGTCGGGCTCTTCTGCGCTCCAAGGCCCGGAACTTCTGCGTCCCACGCCGGCGCGCTGATGTCATCGGACGTCCTCCGGGCTCTACTGCGCATGCGCAGAACTACTGCGCCTGCGCAGTAGAGCCCGGAGGACGTCCGATGACGTCAGCGCGCCGGCGTGGGACGCAGAAGTTCCGGGCCTTGGAGCGCAGAAGAGCCCGACCTGGCAGCCGGTCTGGCCAGGTCGGGTCGGCCACCGGAGACCACCGGGAGCCTGCGGAGCGGCGGCGAGGGCACCTCCTGCCTGCCACGGGCTGGAGGAAGCCCCAGGTAAGTGGAAATTGATTTTCATTTTTTACCCACCCTCCCTGAACCTTCCCTTTAAATGCTAGAAACCCTAAATTTGCAGGATATGTTAAGGAGATCATTAGGAATAAGAGAAAAAAAATATTTTTCAAAAAGACCTTATAGTTTTCGAGAAAATCGATTTTAAAGTTTCAAAGGAAAAAAGTATACTTTTAAATGCGGTAAATGTCACTTTTAGTAGCAAACCTAACGGTAGTGTAATTTTACATGCATCAAACGAAAGCGGAATAAATTTCCTGACAGGGTTTCCAGGGGGTCTATACGCAGCCGCAGCGCTTTGGCCAGGGATACAGGTTATACAGCCGCAATATGGCTGTATGAAGATCCCTGGCATTTTTTCCTATTTTCCCATTTTTTTTTTATGTTTAGAGTGTGGGAATTTAAAAAAAAAAAAAAAAAATATGTGGGGTCCCCCCTCCTGAAACTTTTTAACCCCTTGTCCCTCATGCAGGCTGGGATAGCCAGAATGTGGAGCTCCGACTGATTGGGGCTTCACACCCTGACTATACCAGCTGCAAAAAAGGTCCCCCAATGCCGATTTTTGTTCCGGGGTATATGTTGGGGGGCCCCCCCAGGTTTATTTTGCCCTGGGGCCCCATTGTTGCTTAAACCGGCCCTGTTCCTCACTAGAGCCTCATTGTTCTCTTAGGCCCAGTGCACACCGAGCGGTTTTTGGAGCGATCCGCCGGCCGCATCCGTCTGGAAAAATGCTTGGCTAATGTACTGCAATGGGATGGTGCACACCGGCGGTTTGAGGTTTTTGCCAAGCCGCAAACGCGCCTCCTGCTGCGCGTGTGCGGTTTGCTAAAAAACCTCAAACCGCCGGTGTGCACCACACATTGAAATACAATAGCCAAGCATTTTCACTGGCTGATGCGGCTGGTGGATCGCATACAAAATCCGCTTGGTGTGCACTTGGCCAAATATCTGCTCTCTGCTCCCAAAACCGCTAGCGTTTTGACGATCTGCTAGCGGTTTTGGTGTGCACTGGGCCTTAGGGCGTTTTTGGTAGCATTTTCAAAACTGCTGCCGCCTGTGAAAACACTTGGCTAATGTATCTCAATGGGATGGTGCACACTGGCGGTTTGAGGTTTTTAGCAAACCCGCATACTTGGCTCCTGCAGCATTTTTGCGGTTTGCAGAAGCATTTCTGCCTCAATGTAAAGTATAGGAAAAGCTCAAACCGCTCTGAAAAACGCTAGATCAGAGCGGTTTTCCAAGCGTTTTTGTTACAGTAGCTGTTCAGTAACAGCTTTACTGTAACAATATATGAAATCTGCTACAGAAAAACGCTACAAAAACGCTAGGCATGTTTAGAAAACCTCTCTAAACATGCCTTTGAAAATCTGCTTCATAAATCTCTAGCGTTTTGCAGATCTGCTAGAAGTTTTTGGTGTGCACTGGGCCTGAGAGCCTGGGAACACTTTCAGAGGCCTGGTGCACACCAGAGGAGTTTTTCTGATCGTTTTGAGTTTTTGAAACCTCCTGCTAATGTGATCCTATGTGTCTATGCACACTGTAAAAAACTCCCAAGGCATTACATTGAGAAGAGCTTTTAAAACCTTTAGCGTTTGGGGAGCTTTTCTGGTGTGTCTCAGCCCATATTGCTGATGCTGAGCAGATTTCAGGGATGTGTGACAGTGTGAATTGTGCAGGATATCCCCCACATATCTTCCTAAGTGAATAGTGTCCCCGAGGCCCCTGCAGAGTGTTTGCAGCGGAGAGAACTCACTTGTCTGTGCTTCCGTCTTCATTCTCACGGGGGCCTCTTCTTTGTGACCCGATGACAGTGAGTACTGTACCGAATCAGGTACAAAGGACTCAGGAGGAGCCCTTATGAAAAAAACGGTGCCGCCATAGGCGCCTTTTGTAATAGCCACGATCTGTGGCAAAGGAAGGAAATTTGGGCCGCAAACTGCAGCTCTGCAGTGGGGGGTGGGGAGGGGGATGGGGTGTGTGTTAAGGTATAGGTGGAGGAAGGTTTTAGGCCGCACCGGGGGGGGGGGGGGGGGGGGGGGTTAGGGTTAGGCACCAGAGGGGGGGGGGGGGTCTTAGGTTTAGGCACCACTAGGGGAGCTTAGAGTTAGGCATCGATAGAGGGAGGGTTCTGTGTGAGAGTAGGGTTAGGTTTAGCTATAGTAAAATATTGGTAAACATTACTGCGCGGTAACAATCATTAATCAAGGAGTACTACTTCATGGTATTATTATTTTGTTATTGATTTACACCGGTAAATATAAACATATAAAACATATAGGTAGAGATGGCCCGAACCTCCGATTTTAGGTCCGCGAACCGGGTTCGCAAACCTCCGCAAAAGTTCGCGAACTTGTGAACTTTTGCGAACCGCAATAGATTTCAATAGGGAGGTGAACTTTGAAAACTAGAAACATTTATGCTGGCCGCAAAAGTGATGGAAAAGATGTTTTAAGGGATCTAACATCTGAGTTTTTGCATGGATGAGTGGGATAGACGCCAAAAGTCCCGGGGAAAAATCTGGGTTTGATGCAAAGCAGCGTTTTAAGGGCAGAAATCACATTGCATGCTAAATTGGAGGCCTAAAGTGCGTTAAAACATCTTGCATGTGTATATATCAATCAGGGAGTGTAATTAAAGTACTGCTTCACACTGACAGACCAAACTCAGTTGTTTGTGTAGTGACGGCCATGCTGGACTGGTGCGCACCATGGCGGTTTTCAAGCCCATATGGTCGCCAGGCTGAGGTAGCTCAATGACAGAACAACAGTGATTGTCCAGCTGATCGAATTTGGTCTGTGCACAATGAAGCAACGACCTTATTAACTTTGGTGTGCCACCCCCCGAGACACTCATATAGCCGGTGGTCATTGCTTCATTGTGATACTCAAGCCCCTTCACCGCGACAAGGTAACGATCACGAAGGGGAATTGACACATGTACATGCCTTTTGTTTTGTTGTTGCAGCAGGCAGTGGTGCTCAAATACCCCTTTTTAAAATTCGAGTTTGGTCGAATTCGAATAGTAAATTATTCGAGGTCATTCGAATATTCGAGTCGAATAATTTTTACTATTCGATTCGACCTCGGACTTCGAGCTCACTATTCGAGTCGGTATTCGAGCTAACTATTCGAGCTGACTATTCGAATTGGCCTTAAATAGCTTCCAACACTTGTTTTGAGGGTGAATGATGCAAGAAACCTCTTTTTTTCCAAGTAACAACAGCAAGTGATTATGTGGGGATGTTCCTTTAAAAAAAAATGTGGAAAGAGAAGTTGTGTCCTTAATTTTGTTCAGTAGTGTTACTGTATATACTTGTTCTTCTTCTTCTTTATCTTTCTTCATCTTCTTCTTCTTCTTCTTCTTCTTCTTCTTCTTCTTCTTCTTCTTCTTCTTCTTCTTCTTCTTCTTCTTCTTCTTCTTCTTCTTCTTCTTCTTCTTCTTCTTCTTCTTCTTCTCCTTCCTTTTCAATATAGTCTTATTCTTCTTCACGTATTTCTCTTTTCAATTTTTTTTTAAAGAAATGCATCTATTTTTGAGCGTAACAAATAGCTGGTGGGCGCACGCATGTTGGAAGCGCCATTGTATGTGCTCCCTGGCAGTGGAAACACAAAGACAGCAGGAGGTAAATTCAGCAGCAGGAGGAGGAGGATGAGTGTGTGGCAGCAGGCAGTCAATGAGGCAGGCAGCTCGCCGTGACATAATAGCCCTGGTACCTAGCGGTGATACCAGGGCTGTAAATAAACACAACAGGAGGTCCCAGACAGCGGTCGTGCAGCCCACATTGTGTCCAATACACAACTGGGACAACACAGTTTTCAACCCGGGCACCTCAGAAAAATTAAACCTTTTTTTTTTTTTTTATGGTTTTTTGGTTTTTGGTTTTGCAACCAATATAGCTATTGTTTGACGTAATAGCTGGTGGCAGAGTGGCAGCAGAAGGTAAATCATCTGTGTACCCTGGCAGTGGGAAACACAGACAGACAGCAGCAGCAGGAGGAGGAATGGAGGAGTAGGCGAGCAGCTATTGTTTGACGTAATAGCTGGTGGCAGAGTGGCAGCAGAAGGTAAATCATCTGTGTACCCTGGCAGTGGGAAACACAGACAGACAGCAGCAGCAGGAGGAGGTATGGAGGAGCAGTGTGAGTGTGGCAGCAGGTAGGCAGCGTGACATAATAGCCCTGGTACCTAGCGGTGATACCAGGGCTGTAAATAAACACAACAGGAGGTCCCAGACAGCGGTCGTGCAGCCCACATTGTGTCCAATACACAACTGGGACAACACAGTTTTCAACCCGGGCACCTCAGAAAAATTAAACCTTTTTTTTTTTTTTATGGTTTTTTGGTTTTTGGTTTTGCAACCAATATAGCTATTGTTTGACGTAATAGCTGGTGGCAGAGTGGCAGCAGAAGGTAAATCATCTGTGTACCCTGGCAGTGGGAAACACAGACAGACAGCAGCAGCAGGAGGAGGAATGGAGGAGTAGGCGAGCAGCTATTGTTTGACGTAATAGCTGGTGGCAGAGTGGCAGCAGAAGGTAAATCATCTGTGTACCCTGGCAGTGGGAAACACAGACAGACAGCAGCAGCAGCAGCAGGAGGAGGTATGGAGGAGCAGTGTGAGTGTGGCAGCAGGTAGGCAGCGTGACATAATAGCCCTGGTACCTAGCGGTGATACCAGGGCTGTAAATAAACACAACAGGAGGTCCCAGACAGCGGTCGTGCAGCCCACATTGTGTCCAATACACAACTGGGACAACACAGTTTTCAACCCGGGCACCTCAGAAAAATTAAACCTTTTTTTTTTTTTATGGTTTTTTGGTTTTTGGTTTTGCAACCAATATAGCTATTGTTTGACGTAATAGCTGGTGGCAGAGTGGCAGCAGAAGGTAAATCATCTGTGTACCCTGGCAGTGGGAAACACAGACAGACAGACAGCAGCAGCAGGAGGAGGAATGGAGGAGTAGGCGAGCAGCTATTGTTTGACGTAATAGCTGGTGGCAGAGTGGCAGCAGAAGGTAAATCATCTGTGTACCCTGGCAGTGGGAAACACAGACAGACAGCAGCAGCAGCAGCAGGAGGAGGTATGGAGGAGCAGTGTGAGTGTGGCAGCAGGTAGGCAGCGTGACATAATAGCCCTGGTACCTAGCGGTGATACCAGGGCTGTAAATAAACACAACAGGAGGTCCCAGACAGCGGTCGTGCAGCCCACATTGTGTCCAATACACAACTGGGACAACACAGTTTTCAACCCGGGCACCTCAGAAAAATTAAACCTTTTTTTTTTTTTTATGGTTTTTTGGTTTTTGGTTTTGCAACCAATATAGCTATTGTTTGACGTAATAGCTGGTGGCAGAGTGGCAGCAGAAGGTAAATCATCTGTGTACCCTGGCAGTGGGAAACACAGACAGACAGCAGAAGGGCAGTACACAGCAGCCCACTGTAGGTGTAAAATGTGTGGCTGCAGGCGACGTAATAGTCAAAGTGAACCAGGCTGGCTTAGTGAGCAGGAGCCAGGAGGTGGTAAAGGGTGGTAAGGCACATTAACGATGGTTCCGGCAGCCAGTTCATGTCCCCCTCTCGCCGACAACAGGGGCCAGGAACTCGCCTTCCACCCACGCCTGGTTCATCTTGAGAAACGTCAGTCTGTCCACAGACTTGTGAGACAGACGTGAGCGTTTCTCGGTGACCACGCCACCAGCTGCACTGAAGCAGCGCTCGGACAGCACGCTGGAAGGGGGGCAGGACAGCACTTCCAGGGCGTACTGCGCCAGCTCGCTCCAGATCTCCATGCGCTTGACCCAATACTCCATGGGATCAACAGGGGCATCGCTGTCAAGCCCGCTGTACGACCCCATGTAGTCAGCCACCATGCGGGTCAGGCGCTGGCTGTGACCGGAGGAGGATGCTGCTGCATGCATCTCCTCTCTAGTCACTGCTGCCGGAGCCTCTACAGTCCTGTAGAGCTCGTGGCTGAGAGACAGCAGGTCTGTGGGGCGCTTGCTGCTGCTGGATGCAGGCACCTGCTGCTGCCTCTGTGCTGGCTGCTGGACAGTGGGGGTGGAAGGCTGGGGGAAGGCTTCCTCCAAGCGCTCAACAAGGGCCTGCTGCAAGCTCCTTATTTGTTGCGCTGGGTCTCCTCCTGCAGGCGGCAGGAACTGGCTCAACTTCCCCTTGAGGCGTGGGTCCAACATCATGCTGATCCAGATGTCCTCCCTCTGCTTCATCTGGATCACCCTGGGGTCCCTGCGCAGGCACGTCAGCATGTGCGCTGCCATTGGGAAGAGGCGGGCCACGTCTGCTGGCACATCGACGTCAGTGCTGTCCTCATCCTCCTCCTCTGCTGCCTCATCCTCTCTCCACCCCCGCACCAACTCAGCTGCGCTGTGCTGATCCCCCTCATCAGCAGCCAGGTCAGGGACCTCCACCAAGTCCTCCTCCTCCTCCCCCTCAGAGGTGGACTGCGCAGCTGGTTGCCGCTCCTGCTGGTCCAAGGCTGCCGCTCCCTGTTCCAGCAAAGCATCGAGGGCCCTGTTCAGCAGAGAAACCAGGGGCACCCACTCGCAGACCATAGCATGGTCCCTGCTCACCATGTTTGTGGCCTGCAGGAAGGGAGCCAGCACTAAGCACACCTGCTGCATGTGCCTCCAGTCATCATCGGGGACGATGGACGGGAAGTTGCTGGTCTTGTCCCTTCTCAGAGCTGCGGAAACAGTGGCCAGGGCAAGGTACTGTTTGACAGCGTGCCTCTGTTCAACCAGACGCTCCAACATCGCCAGGGTGGAGTTCCAGCGAGTCGGAACGTCAAGGATCAGCCGATGGCGTGGCAGATCCAGCTCCTTTTGCACGTCTTCCAGGCTCGCACAGGCTGCAGCCGAGCGCCGGAAGTGACGCACAACATTCCTTGCCGTTTCCAGCAGTTCGCCCATCCCCTGGTAGGTGCGCAGGAACTTCTGCACCACCAGGTTCAGCACGTGGGCAAGACAGGGGATGTGGGTCAGGTTTCCCCTGTGTATTGCGGCAACCAGATTGGCCCCATTGTCGGCCACCACCTCTCCGACTCTGAGGCCTCTGGGGGTCAGCCAAATCCTCTCCTGCTCCTGGAGTTTGGCCAACACATGGGTTGCCGTCAGCTTGGTCTTCCCAAGGCTGACCAAGTGCAGCAGCGCTTGGCAGTGGCGGGCCTTCACGCTGCTGCTGAGGCGGGGGGTTTGGCCAGGTGTGCCGGAGGATGGCAGAGGATCGGAGGAACCTGCTGCAGTTCCCCTGAGCCTGCGGGGTGGCACCACCCACTGTGTTGCTGCTGCTGCTGTGCCCGCTGCTGCTCTCCCATCCTCACCCCCTTCCACCAAGCTGACCCAGTGGACAGTGAAGGACAGGTAGCGGCCTGTCCCGAAGCGGCTGCTCCAGGAGTCCATGGTGACGTGGACCCTTTCACCAACCGCGTGCTCCAGCCCTCGCTCCACATTGGCCATCACAAAGCGGTGCAGTGCAGGAATGGCCTTGCGGGAGAAAAAGTGTCTGCTGGGGAGCTGCCAGTCTGGGGCTGCGCAAGCAAGCAGCGCACGAATGTCGCTCCCCTCCTGCACGAGCGTGTACGGCAGGAGTTGGGAGCACATGGCCCGTGCCAGCAAGCCGTTCAGCTGCCGCACGCGACGGCTGCTGGGAGGCAGAGCCCTAACCACCCCCTGGAAGGACTCGCTCAAAAGGCTCTGGCGTGGCCTTTTGCTGACACGGGAATCAGCAGACACAGCAGAGGAGGCCACTGAGGACTGGCTGCCAGAACAGGCCTCAGTGTCGGCGGCAGGAGTTGCAGAGGGGGGAGGAGCAGTGCGTTTCCGCACTCCTGCTGGTGCTGCTGGAGGAGCAGGAGGGCGGGTGGCTGCTGTTGCTGCTGCTGAAGGCTGTGCAGTGATGGGTGTGGTGCCACTGCCAGCACCAGATGCCTTCAGCCTCTGGAACTCCTCATGCTGGTGGAAATGTTTAGCCGCAAGGTGGTTGATGAGCGAGCTGGTGCAGAACTTTAAGGGGTCTGCACCTCTGCTCAACTTCCGCTGACAGTGGTTGCAAGTGGCGTACTTGCTGTACACAGTGGGCATGGTGAAATATCGCCAGATTGGTGACTTAAACATCCCCCTACGGCATGGAAGCGCTGCTGCCTGTCTCCCTGTGGTGGTTGGGGGGGGGGGGCTTGGGTGCGGCTGGTGGTGGTACTGGCTGATGCTGCTGCTGCTGAGCCTGAGACACCAGCAGGGTGTGGGACGCTGCCAATGCTTGCAATGATGCGCCTCCTTGCAAGGCCCACAAGCGCATCCTCCTCCTCCTCCTCAGAGCTGCTGAGGACGACATCCCCTGGAGGTGGTGGCACCCAGTCTCTGTCTGTCACCGGGTCATCATCATCCTCCCCCTCCTGAAACATGTCCTGCTGGGATGAGGACCCCCCAAACTCCTCTCCTGATGCATGGATGGGCTGCTTGACTGTCGCCACAGTCTTGCTGTCCAATCCCTCATCCCCCAAAGTGCCCATCAGCATCTCCTCCTCAAGATCGCCAACAACAGCAGACAATTTACTCATGATGCCTGGGGTCAAAAGACTGCTGAATGACAGGTCGGCGAGTGACGGTGAACTGGCCTCCTCCCCAGACCCTGCTGGGCGGCTGCTGCGAACAGGGGTGGTGGTGGTGGTGAGGGTGGAGGCCTCGGATGAAGAGCTGATGGCGGGCTGCTCATCCTCCGTCATGAGTTGCACCACAGTGTCTGCATCCTTTTCCTCAATGGGACGTTTCCGACCCGGCTGGAGGAAAATGGGAGCAGGTGCTACACGCTGCTGCTGCTGTGTCTCTGCAGCGTGAGTTGCAGATGCTCCTGCTGGGCGGCGCCCAAGGCGTCCACGGCCAGTGGCTATGGGAGGAATGTTAGCCACTGACGCTGCTGCTGCTGCTGCGGAACTGTGCATGGTGGCGCGCCCGCGGCCGCGGCTTGCCACAATGCTGCTCCCTCTCCTCCTGATTCCCTTGCTGCCCTTCCCCTTGCCCAAACCGCGCTGGCTGCCACTTCCAGACATCTTCAATGTTTTGGGCGTATAGACAAAAGTTTTTTAAAAGGGCGGGTGAAAAGTGGGGTACTTTAATGGAGTGGGTTGGTTGGTGAGGTGACTGAGTGAGTGTCCCCTAGTACAGTAAGTAAGTAGTAACAGTCAGGAAGTACAACTAGCAGTTACAATAATCAGTAGTAATCACAAGTAAATTTAGTGTGTGTACACTCAGACAGTGAGTGCCCGCACGCAGGAGCTAGTAGCCTATGAACACAGTGACTGAGTGTCCTAGACTCCTAGTACAGTAAGAGTAAGTAGTAACAGTAAGTAGAACTAACTAATTACAATAATCAATCAGCGATCAGAAGGAAATGGAGTGTGGGTGGTGTGTGTACACTCAGACAGTGAGTGCCCGCACGCAGGAGCTAGTAGCCTATGAACACAGTGACTGAGTGTCCTAGACTCCTAGTACAGTAAGAGTAAGTAGTAACAGTAAGTAGAACTAACTAATTACAATAATCAATCAGCGATCAGAAGGAAATGGAGTGTGGGTGGTGTGTGTACACTCAGACAGTGAGTGACCGCACGCAGGAGCTAGTAGCCTATGAACACACAGTGACTGAGTGTCCTAGACTCCTAGTACAGTAAGAGTAAGTAGTAACAGTAAGTAGAACTAACTAATTACAATAATCAATCAGCGATCAGAAGGAAATGGAGTGTGGGTGGTGTGTGTACACTCAGACAGTGAGTGCCCGCACGCAGGAGCTAGTAGCCTATGAACACAGTGACTGAGTGTCCTAGACTCCTAGTACAGTAAGAGTAAGTAGTAACAGTAAGTAGAACTATCTAATTACAATAATCAATCAGCGATCAGAAGGAAATGGAGTGTGGGTGGTGTGTGTACACTCAGACAGTGAGTGACCGCACGCAGGAGCTAGTAGCCTATGAACACACAGTGACTGAGTGTCCTAGACTCCTAGTACAGTAAGAGTAAGTAGTAACAGTAAGTAGAACTAACTAATTACAATAATCAATCAGCGATCAGAAGGAAATGGAGTGTGGGTGGTGTGTGTACACTCAGACAGTGAGTGACCGCACGCAGGAGCTAGTAGCCTATGAACACACAGTGACTGAGTGTCCTAGACTCCTAGTACAGTAAGAGTAAGTAGTAACAGTAAGTAGAACTAACTAATTACAATAATCAATCAGCGATCAGAAGGAAATGGAGTGTGGGTGGTGTGTGTACACTCAGACAGTGAGTGCCCGCACGCAGGAGCTAGTAGCCTATGAACACAGTGACTGAGTGTCCTAGACTCCTAGTACAGTAAGAGTAAGTAGCAACAGTAAGTAGAACTAACTAATTACAATAATCAATCAGCGATCAGAAGAAAATGGAGTGTGGGTGGTGTGTGTACACTCAGACAGTGAGTGCCCGCACGCAGGAGCTAGTAGCCTATGAACACAGTGACTGAGTGTCCTAGACTCCTAGTACAGTAAGAGTAAGTAGTAACAGTAAGTAGAACTAACTAATTACAATAATCAATCAGCGATCAGAAGGAAATGGAGTGTGGGTGGTGTGTGTACACTCAGACAGTGAGTGACCGCACGCAGGAGCTAGTAGCCTATGAACACACAGTGACTGAGTGTCCTAGACTCCTAGTACAGTAAGAGTAAGTAGTAACAGTAAGTAGAACTAACTAATTACAATAATCAATCAGCGATCAGAAGGAAATGGAGTGTGGGTGGTGTGTGTACACTCAGACAGTGAGTGACCGCACGCAGGAGCTAGTAGCCTATGAACACACAGTGACTGAGTGTCCTAGACTCCTAGTACAGTAAGAGTAAGTAGTAACAGTAAGTAGAACTAACTAATTACAATAATCAATCAGCGATCAGAAGGAAATGGAGTGTGGGTGGTGTGTGTACACTCAGACAGTGAGTGCCCGCACGCAGGAGCTAGTAGCCTATGAACACAGTGACTGAGTGTCCTAGACTCCTAGTACAGTAAGAGTAAGTAGTAACAGTAAGTAGAACTAACTAATTACAATAATCAATCAGCGATCAGAAGGAAATGGAGTGTGGGTGGTGTGTGTACACTCAGACAGTGAGTGACCGCACGCAGGAGCTAGTAGCCTATGAACACACAGTGACTGAGTGTCCTAGACTCCTAGTACAGTAAGAGTAAGTAGTAACAGTAAGTAGAACTAACTAATTACAATAATCAATCAGCGATCAGAAGGAAATGGAGTGTGGGTGGTGTGTGTACACTCAGACAGTGAGTGACCGCACGCAGGAGCTAGTAGCCTATGAACACACAGTGACTGAGTGTCCTAGACTCCTAGTACAGTAAGAGTAAGTAGTAACAGTAAGTAGAACTAACTAATTACAATAATCAATCAGCGATCAGAAGGAAATGGAGTGTGGGTGGTGTGTGTACACTCAGACAGTGAGTGCCCGCACGCAGGAGCTAGTAGCCTATGAACACAGTGACTGAGTGTCCTAGACTCCTAGTACAGTAAGAGTAAGTAGTAACAGTAAGTAGAACTAACTAATTACAATAATCAATCAGCGATCAGAAGGAAATGGAGTGTGGGTGGTGTGTGTACACTCAGACAGTGAGTGACCGCACGCAGGAGCTAGTAGCCTATGAACACACAGTGACTGAGTGTCCTAGACTCCTAGTACAGTAAGAGTAAGTAGTAACAGTAAGTAGAACTAACTAATTACAATAATCAATCAGCGATCAGAAGGAAATGGAGTGTGGGTGGTGTGTGTACACTCAGACAGTGAGTGACCGCACGCAGGAGCTAGTAGCCTATGAACACAGTGACTGTCTGACTGAGTGTCCTAGACTCCTAATACAGTAAGAGTAAGTAGTAACAGTAAGTACAACTAACTAACAATAATCTATCAGTAATCAGAAGGAAATAGAGTGTGTGTACACACAGACAGTGAGTGAGTGCACACACGCAGGAGCTAGCTAGTAGCCTATAAACAGTGACAGTCAGTGAGTGTCCTACTCCTAGTACAGTATAACTACAATACTATTAGTAAAGGACAGCAGAAATACTGGTATAGATGAGAGAAATAAACAGAGGACAGCTGCCCACAGAGGCAAGGCCCCCCTGAGGCCTAAACCTGTAAGCTTGCAGCAGCTGCCTGTCTCTAATGTAACACACAAGCTACTAACTAAAATACAATGTCTATCTAACTAACAACAATATAGGTGTATATGGCAGGTGTAGGTGAGCAAAAACGCTAGGTAAATGATCACAATAGAGCACTTGCTAAGCCAAAGCACAAAGGAGCAACTCTCTCTCTGTACAAGTCTCAGGCAAGCATGGAGAAACGGAACATGGCGGCCGCTATTTATAGGGTAGGGGCTGGCCAGGGTCCCCCTCTGTGATTGGCTGCCGTCAGAGGGCCTGGGAGCCCTCTGATTGGCTCTAAGGACATCAATCTGGGCTATGACGCTATTCGAGCTCGGTACCGAGCTCGAATAGCGCCGTTTGCTCGAATAGCTCGAATAGTGAATGGGCTATTCGAGTGTACTCGGATAGCCCATTCGAATAGCTACAGCTATTCGGAGCTCGAATACCGAGCTCGGATAGCTGAAAAAGAGCTCGAATATTCGAGCTACTCGAATATTCGAGCTCTGCTGAGCACCACTAGCAGCAGGCAGTTAGGCAGGCATGTACACGTACCAGAAAAATTATTATAGCAGCCACTGCTAGCAGCGGCCTTAAAAATTCAGGAATCCTTCTGGAGTCCTGGACCCTGTTGATGGTGGCGGAGAAGGCAGTCAAGCGGCCTGCAGGCAGAGATGCTGTGTGGGGACCGACTTAGTCATGGGGCAGGCAGTCACACGGCATGCAGGCTGAGATGCTGTGTGCAAGGACTGACTTAGTCTTCGGTCAGGCAGTAGCCCTCCAGGATCCATGCCTCATTCATTTTGATAAAGGTGAGGTACTGAACACTTTTTTGACTTAGGCAACTTCTCTTCTCAGTGACAATGCCTCCAGCTGCGCTGAAGGTCCTTTCTGACAGGACGCTTGAGGCAGGCCAAGACAGAAGTTGGATGGCAAATTGTGACAGCTCTGGCCACAGGTCAAGCCTGCGCACCCAGTAGTCCAAGGGTTCATCACTGCTCACAGTGTCTACATCCACACTTAAGGCCAGGTAGTTGGCTACCTGCCGGTTGAGGCATTGGTGGAGCGTGGATCCAAAAGCGCTAAGGCGTGAGATCGCTGGAGCGTCCTGTCCTTGCATGCGTGGACATGGGAGAAGGATTGACAAACAAAAATGACAGTGCTCACAGGCTGCAACTGGCTTATAAACCATCAAGGGGCGTGTACAGACCCCCAAGGGCTAAATAAACGCCTTGAATCCAAATCAGATGCAAAATTATGCAAATTAAGTGCAAATTTATGTGCTAGTCCCTAATCTAAAATTTGAATGCAGATTGGATGCAGGCTACCACAAGTATACTTAGAACATTTTACATAGAGAAGAGGGTGTAGGCAGCGCTTCCAAATGCAGAAGGCTGCACCTGAGTTGATTTAGCTGCAAAGAAGTGCAGAGCTCCAATGGACCATATTACACAACATGCATTCAAACAGGTACAGCAATGGAGGGCGTTAGCTTCAGCAAATAATATGTGCACAAATCATTTCCTACTAGACTTCCCCCCGGCGTTGACGTGCCCCCTCGGGGAAGACATAACCACTAACCTAACATTAAAAGCATAACTTACCTGGTGCGACTTATCATACAATGGTATACACATTTCTTCAAGACAGACAAACAAAAATGACAGCGCTCACAGGCTGCAACTGGCTTATAAACCATCAAGGGGTGTGTACAGACCCCCAAGGGCTAAATACACACCTTGAATCCAAATCAGATGCAAAATTATGCAAATTAAGTGCAAATTTATGTGCTAGTCCCTAATCTAAAATTTGAATGCAGATTGGATGCAGGCTACCACAAGTATACTTAGAACATTTTACATAGAGAAGAGGGTGTAGGCAGCGCTTCCAAATGCAGAAGGCTGCACCTGCGCTGCCTACACCCTCTTCTCTATGGGAGAAGGATTACTGGCAGTGGTACCTTTATTGCGTTGTGCTGTGACATTACCCTGAAATGCATTGTAAAGCATAGTTGCCAGCTTGTTCTGCAAGTGCTGCTTCCTTTCTGCCTTCTGGTGATTTGGTAACATCTCTGCCACTTTGTGCCTATATCGAGGGTCTAGTAGCGTGGCCACCCAGTACAGCTCATTCCCCTTGAGTTTTTTATACGGGGGTCCCTCAACAGGCTGGACAGCATGAAAGACGCCATCTACACAAAGTTGGATGCAGACGTACTATCCATCTCCTTTTGCTCTTCCTCAGTGATGTCAGCTAAGTTCTCCTCCTCCTCCCAGCCATGAACAATACCATGGGAAACTTTCTTGCAAAGTGTTTATTGCGCTTTTCCCACCAATTAACCAAGTTTTATAAATTGCAGCTTAGCTCAGGTGCGCATTCCCTTTTAAGGGGGTATTCCCTCAATCAACGTTATATCTTTTTCTGGTATGCGCTTCTCAGAGCTAAATCATATCCTTGTCATATATATCTAAGCATCACACATTCCTATATAATCATAGTCTCTATTGCACTAAAAAAAGTCCTTTGTAAAATTGACAATGTCCCTTTAAATCCTCAAACGAACAATGATCCACCACGACAGCAATATCGTAACCACTATCCGCTCACCAGATACTTTGGCTGACCGGATTAAGGATCAGCAACAGCGCTTGTTGGGGATCCACCCCTTACACTGGAAAACTGCGACCTCCAAGCCTTAGGACAAAAAGGAAAAAAACCTCCACATAGCGTAATACTGTTAGTCTTTCCAGACACCTCTTGTGCTCAAGCATGCAATTTGGGTGAAAATAATCCTCCACCAGAGTACTTTGAGCAGCTCACCAGATATAATGGCTGACCCTCTCTGGAACAAGCAAGTTACGTTTAGTTTTTAAGATGTCTCCACACTCCCTCAGCACCTTGAACTCAAACAAAGATCTCCATAGCGTAACACCGTTTATTAAAATTAGATAAAGTTTAAATTACACTCACAAACATCCGTTCAAAATGTGCATATCTTAAAATCCACATGGGGCTGGCGTCTCACACTGCATCCCAGGCTCCGCCCTACCGGTTTCGTCACTGCTGACTGCTGCCATTGTCACACACCACGTTGCCAATCTCCGGTTGGTGCGGGGTCAGCCACTGATCCACCTGTTTGTTCAGAGCATCCAGGAGAGCTGCTCCAGTGTGACTTTCCGCTTTGAGGCAAGAAATGTCTAAGATGGTGTGACACCGTCGTACCTGGCATGCATCATAGGCCCTGGGGAGCTGGTTCTGTGTAGTTGGAGAGGAGATCACAGCACCAGTAGAGTTGAACTGCCACTCAGCCAAGGAGGAGGACGACAGCGAAGAGGATGTAGCAGGAGGAGAGGAGGTTGCAGCAGGCCTGCCTGCAAGCGGTAGAGGTGTCACTAGGTAATCTGCACAGCCACGTACTCCCTGCTTGCCAGCGGTCACCAGGTTGACCCAATGGGCTGTGTAAGTAATGTACCTGCCCTGACCATGCTTGGAAGACCAGGCATCCATGGTCAGATGGATACTTGACCCAATGCTGTGTGCCAGAGATGACACCACTTGCCTCTCAACTTCATGGTACAGTTTGGGTATCACCTTTTTGGAGAAATAATTGCGGCCTGGTATCTTCCACTGCAGTGTCCCAAAGGCCACAAATTTTCGGAAAGGCCTCAGAGTCCACCAGCTAGTATGGTAACAGCTGGCGAGCTAACAGTTCCGCCAAGCCAGCTGTCAGACACCGGGCAAGGGGGTGACTGGCAGACATTGGCTTCTTCCGCTCAAAGATTTCCCTCACAGACACCTGGCTGCTGCTGTGGGCAGAGGAGCAGGAACCGCTCAAGGTAAGAGGCGGAGTGGAAGAGGGAGGCTGTGATTGTGAAGGTGCAAGGGAGAAAGCGGCTGAAGATGATGCACCTGAAGGAGGAAGAGGAGAAGGAGGCTCGACTTTGCTTTTGTGTGCTGCTTTTCCTCAGGTGGTCTTCCCATTACATTTTGTGTCTTTTCTGCAGGTGCCTTCGTAAGGCAGTTGTCCTTACATGGGTGTTGGCCTTTCCATGGCTCAATTTTTGGTGGCAGAGAGTACAGATGGCATTGCTCTGATGTTTGGCATACACACTAAAAAATGTCCACACCGCTGAGCCACCCTGGGGTGTGGGCACTATGGTGGCCTCAGCAGCTGACGTTGAAGAGCATGTTGGCTGGCTGTCCATAGGTGTTGATACATAGCGCCGGACACTGCCACCAGCTGTTTCTGACAAAGAGCTCCTCCTGCTTCTTTCAGGAACTCGTCTCCTCCTACTCCTCTCTGACTCCCCCTCTGAACTGTCCTCCTGGTTGTCATGTCTCTTAGGATCCTATGTGGCATCCGTATCATCATAATCATCATAATCATCCTCCCGAGCTTCGCTTGCCTCAGATACCTCATAAACTGCACCAACAGCAGGTACTTCATCATCCTCCTCCTCACACTTTACGTCCATAGTGTCGCCTAACTCAGACATATGAGGTGGTGTAACTTGCTTAGCGCCTTCATCTTGTTGTAACAATAATGGTTGTGCATTCGTGATTTCCCAACCAAATAACTCCTGCGAAATTTCAAATGTAGCGGATGTGGTACTTGGAGTAGCGCTGGTGGATGCGGAAGATGAGGTGTGCTGTGGTAACCTCTAGCTGACCACGTCACGCCGTAGGGCATGGCCGCGGCGGCAGCCCCAGGACCGCCTAACGCCAATCGGCGTAAAGCCCTGGGGCACTGTTTTGCAGGAGATCGCACGTAGGGTGCGCGCTCATCTCCAGCTTGGTGGGCAGGGCGGAGCTCCGCCTTCAGTTTCCTCGCAGCAAGGAGACTGTTAGACGGCATAATGGCCGTCTAATTACATGTACAGCGCTGCGATCTGCAACAGCGCTTGTCTAGGGACAGCTGTGTGACACGGCTGTCCCCTCCTGAGACACAGAGGTGATCGGCTGTCATAGGCTGGAGCCTATGACAGCTGATCACGGGGATTGGCTGGCGGGGGGAGGGAGAGAGGGGGGGGTACAGTTGAAAAAAAAAACCACATATTTTTATTTAAAAAACACACACATACAAACAAATAAACAAACAAACAAACATGGGGGAAAGTTTGCCGGTTCCCGTTCGCCGGCGAACCATTCGGGCCATCACTACATATAAGAGCTAAATCATAAGATAAACATGATTGGAAGGCACAGCATGGAATAATAAAAGATATAGGTACTATTCACAAAAGTTTAGTTAAATGTATGCATGCACATACATTTTAACGGGTGGTACACAAATGATATAACACACTTTGCAATGTATTCAACTAACTATAAATACATATGTTACTGTATTATGCACCCTGGAATCCCTGGCTCAGTCACCAAGATGTTGTTGGTATAAAACCTCAATTGATCACATACAGCTGTCAGCTCTGATTTACACTAGCTCATTACTTGCAGATAAGGGAGAATTAGACAGGCTGTTCTCTGTAAACACACAGGGTGTATTTCTCTGTGTTTTCCTTGTCTCCTGTGCAAGAGTTTAGGCCCCCTGCAGAGCTCAGAGAAGGGTACAAGATTTGTAAACTGGGGGGAATTGATCTCGGCAAATGATGGTCTACAGTATGTATGGGCAGGTTTTATTTATGCTAAAGTTACAATATACCATACATTGTACTAGGGACCCAATTTAAATGTTGTAAATAACCAGGATAAATGAAGAAATAAAATGTGTGGGTTTTTTCCAGGGTCGTAACTAGACATCACTGGGCCCCCTGCAAAACTTTGGATGGGCCCCACCACCCCTACCTTCCTTACGTTCTGCACAGGAAAACTGAGGACCAATGTATTTTCCCCATGCAGTTTACCCCTAGATATACTTACCCGGGGCTTCCTTCAGCCCCTTGAAGCCGACAAGTTTCTCGTCATAGCTGTGCTCCCAGTACATACATACACATACAGCTGTATTATTTTACTACATGAGAGCACATGCTATGTGGAGGAACAGCAATGACATGCTGAACATAAGATATAGTATTCACTGTAACTTTGGCAAAACATTCAGAATGTCACTGATTAATACTGTTATTACAGGATCTTGGACTCCATATGACACAACAAGCTATCAATGAGGCAGTGACAGTCAGACATCAATCTTACTCACTCCATTGTGTTGTAAAAGTAATCAGAGGTCATAAGGTCACTAGCCTGTGTGTGATAAGAATCTAGCAATCTCTTCTGAGGAATTAAGGGCCAGTCTACAACTTTTTTTTTCAAAATGGGACTCCTTTGTTCGTACATGAAGTCATCAGAACTTTGCAGCAATAAGAGACAGACGTTTTTTATGAACCCTAGGGAGCAGGGACAGTGTACAAATTCCAAAGTGTGTATGAGTCCTTATCTGTGTGGTGGACACATGCAGTCAATATAACAATGGTGCGAGAGCAGAATACATTTTTTCTCTCCATGCCCTTAGCTGTCAGTCTCTCAAACTTTCCCCCCATGGGCCCCCTGTGGCTTCTTGCCCCGCCTGCGGAGGCATCCCATGCCACTGGTTTTTTCAACAGTAGCAAATTTTATTTTTAAACTATAATGGCTATAAACTGAGACATACTTTTTTTCATTTTTCTTCTCTTTTTATTCCATTTAAATTCATGAAAAATAAAATAATTCGTAGCAAAAAGTACCACCTAAAGAAAGCCTTATTTGTGTCAATTACCCCCCCCCCCCCCCCCCCAAATACAAACTGTATATTCCTGCAAATAAGACTACTTTTTAACCCTTAAAAATCTTGTATAAAGGTGAGTTTACCAATGCAACAAGTCAATTGACTATATACTGTTATATACTGGGTAACACATACAATACAGCACCAGTATCTGTTCATACATAGCACCAGTATATGATTTTTTTATTTTTATTTTAATTTGGTGTGCGTTGGAAGAGGGGTAGTCTTATACGGCGAGTATATCCCAAACTCTATATTTTAACTGGAAAAGTTGGGGGGTCGTCTTATACGCCCAGTCGTCTTATACGCCGGAATATATGGTAGATCATTTTGATGTGATAAGTATTAATAAAGTTGTAGGCAAATAATGAGAGGAGTGTGATGTGGAAAAATTGCTAAGGTTTTAAGGAGCAATAACCTGTGGTAGGAAAGTGATTAAAAAAAGTCAGTTAATTATAGAGAGGAAAGGCTCTGGATTCTATAGATCCTTCCCTTTCCTCCTTCAGTGCAATAATTCCAATGCTGCAACCTGTTCTAATGTGTCACCTCCGGGAGCCCTCAGAAGCTGTCTTGTTTCTGGATGCTTCTAAAGACGGGCAGCACATATTTACTATGGACACAGGGGACACAAGGGCTTCTGAGGGTTCCTGAAGGCAAACTGGGTGATAGCGGATGGTGACAGAAGGATCCAGAGCCTTCCCTCTTTATAGGTATGTATCTGTTTTTTTTTTTTTTATTTTGCTACAGTTTTACTTTGAATTGAAGATGCAGTGAAACGTTAGCCACTACTTTATTAAATATGTTATTCACTTAAAGTATTTGCCTCTTATGTTATGTAATAGCCTGAATCCATTGCATTTTTTTTCATCATCCAAACTACTTTGCATGGACATTATTACTTCAAGAGAGCTGGATTTTCCTCCAGTACCCACCAATGACAATCAGCCTCTTTATGAAGAATTACAGACATTTTTTATTGGCTGTAGCTTTGAAAATGACAAGAAGTTCTCAGTATTATATGCAGCACTTTCCAGACCACAAAATTGTTGATCTATAAAAACAGCTTTACAGCATTACACCAATAAAACCATATAATATAATTTATAATATAATTACCAAAGCAGCCCATCAAGTGTAGTTCTGTTGGTATTTCTAAAAACATTTTGAAGAAACCACAATTCTTTAAACTGTTAAATATACATACATGTGTGTGTATGTATATATATATATATATATATATATATATATATATATATATATATATATATATATACACACACCTTTAGATCTATATGCACGCCTTTGGGTATGGTATGGAACGTGTATTGAGCTATATATTTTTTTCTAAATGTTCTTTTATTTAAACATTATCACAGTGAAGCAGCAAGAAAATATTATAACCACTGTGAGATTTCAAACTACAAAATTATTGATCTATAAAAAAAAATAGTTACACAGCATTATATAGCATAATCATTACCAAAGTAACCGATCAAGCGTAGCTCTGGTTATGTGTCTATAAACATTCTGAAGTGTCCATAAATTTTCAAACAATTGTAATATACTGTATGTGTGTGAAAGAAGGAGATGAGGACAATTCCAGTGCAACTGTGTGACCCAAGAACACGATTGAAAAAACATGCACACATCAGAAGAAAATTAATGAAAATGAGCGATGACCAATGATCGATCGGCAAAGGCTAACGATCTCAAACGACCGACTTCCATATACACATGAACGATTAAAGGATGAATGAATAGGTAAGGCAAAAGTGACGTCTGAGGTACAATTAACTTAAACGATTGATAGTTGTGCAAACATGAATGATTATGATCAACACTATTGTTATCAATGAACAAAAAAAGTAGAAAAGAGGAAGTAGCATATTGAGCGTGGGTATGTTTGGGATGTGACGCATATTTCTGATCGGTAGAGAAGCAGATGTTGTGCATTGTAGATTACGGATGATATTGGAACGTCAGTTTTTCTATCGCTCGATTGTTTCCCACATTACCTAAATTTCAATAGTAGTGTGAGCATCATGTTAACTAGAAAAAAAATAGCATGTGCTTTGGTAATACTGTATATGGCCGGGTGCACACATAGCAGAAACGCTTGCGGAGCAGGAAACACTGCATGTTATGCAGCAATGTTAGTCTATAGGATGCAGAAGGACCAGTGTTGCATTTGCGATTTACAGTAAGCGTTCTCCAGACGCAGGTAGTGTTGCATAATATGTAGGCTGGCTGCCAAAACGTACATACTGAAAGTCTATGGTAATGCATATGCATTGCATTTTTCATGCATTTTTTAATGCATCATTTTAAATAAAACGCATACAAAACGCATATGCGCTTTCCATTAGCGAACCGCAAACGCATTAAAAAGCATGCAAATTGTATCTGCGTAAAAAAAATGCAAATGCACCAAAAATGCTGTAAAATCGCAATAGTAAAACGCAAACGCACCATCCTAAAGCTATACTTTTTCACGCTATGTCGTATGTGAACCCAGCCTATAGCCTGAATATGAATGGATTTCATAGAGTGCATGCGCTGCAGTGGCGCCTGCACTTTAGCTCATTTAAACGTACTGTGTAAAGTGCATGCGCCACATTGATGTGTGCGCTTTACACGGCAAGATTGTTATACAGTATACCATTTAATCAACCATACACACTCCATGCGCCGAACGATCGCCCGTCAAAAATTCCAGCTGGATGGATCATAACCGATTCCCAATATTGGTTGTTTGTTGTTGTCATTTACAGTCGCGCATTTTGTCAACAATAATCACACACACACATGTATACACATATATACACATATACACACACACACACACACACATATATATATATATATATATATATATATATATATATATATATATATATATATATATATCTCCCTACCCGGGTATGTACAGTGATTGGTTGGCGTTGGGTCCGGCGCCACTTTTTCTAACCTTGACACACAGTCACTCAATGTCACTCACCAAGTTTTTGAGCTTTGAGGTCCTTGGCATAAATAATGTGAAAATGGAAGCAGTTGAAAATTTTCAATTAAAATCAAACTAACCTGACTAACCTAAGCTAACTCGTTCATCCCACTCATGCTTGCTACACAGCCATAGCAGATCACTGACCTGAGGAAGCGGGCAAGCAATTTATGTATGCAAATAATTTTTTTTTTTTCAATAAATTGGTCCAAATTCTTCCAGAGAGGTCAGATTGCCAGATCAACATCTTATATTAGCCTATCGTTATGCATTGGGTGCACCAACCCGTTTTAACCAGTTCACCCCCAAGGGTTTTTATCCTAACGGACCAGAGCAATTTTCAGTTGTCAGTGCTCCTCCCTTTTATTCCCTAATAACTTTATTACTACTTATAACAAGAAAATGATCTATACCTCGTTTTTTTCGCCACCAATTAGGCTTTCTGTGGATAGTACATTTTGCTAAGAATTTTTTTATTCTAAATGCGTTTTAATGAGAAAAACAGAAAAAAAAGAAAAATCATTATTTCTCAGTTTTCAACCATTATAGTTTTAAAATTAAACATTCTCCTGTGGATAAAACAAACACGTTTTATTTGCCCAGTCGTCCCGATTATTAAACAGTTTAAATTATGTCCCTATCACAATGTATGGCGACAGTATATTATTTTGAAATATAAGTGTTATTTTTCTGTTCTGTTTTTTTTTTATTCTGGCCATAATTACAAGCCCCTATGTAATAAATTAAAATTAATTTCCCCCCATAAAATATAAATTAACAAAGCTGAGTCCCTAAGGCAACTATTTATTTATTTTTTTTAGCTGATTTTTTTTTTACAAGTGTTTTTTTTTGGGGGGGGGGGGGGGGGGGGGAGGGTTGGAAGTGTAATTTTAGTAAGATCTGTATGTACTTGAAAATGAATGTATTTTGTAGGTGTAATATACTTTTTGGTCACAAGATGGCGCTAGTGAACACTCATAGGAAATGTTCACTTTTTTTTTTTCTTCACTTTATTTAAAGTGAACCAGAGACGAAGCACCCTCATGTATTTTACCATAGAAATCAGTGGGAACATTAGAGAAAACACCTACCCTGCCCTCTGTTTCATCCTCACTGCTAAAAGTGTCTGTTATCTAGCTGAGATAAGAATCCCGGACTGTGCATTGAGTCTGGCTTTGCTATAATGACTCAGCTATAATGATTTCTGAGCAAAGCCAGCAGGGGGCAGGCTTGGACTTGAAAAGACACAAAAGAACACAGTCTAAGCTATAATCTTTCTGTACACTGTCATTGCGTTGGAGCCGCTCTGTGTCCCCATTGGACGGCGGCCGGATGCAATGATTGGGCTGTAACAGGTCATGTGACGGTGACGTCACATCCGCCTGCGCCGTATTGTATACTGGCGCTATTGAGCATCTATGGCGGCGCGTCTGGGGTCATTAGAGCGGCGGTTTTCCGCTATTATGCCACAGGTGAGTACCTGTTTGAATTATGTCCTCCTGATTGGTGGGTTGTGTGTTGTTCCTGTTCCCCATCAGGTCCGCCTTTGTCACCCGTCCAGGATTGGTCTATTGACACCCCATGGGTGGTGTCTTTGTGTATTTAAAGTTTGTTTTGTACATTGTATGTTTCTATCACTTTGTGCAACTTGACAAAGGCCTATGATAGGCCGAAACAGCAGTCTGTCGTTGCTTTTGATGCTCCATTAAAGTATTTGAGCTATTATACACGATTGTGGTGCCGGTCCTTTGCTGGATTTCTACTACTTTGACCCCTTTGGTACTGGGGTGGGACCCTGGCACGCATATACCTTGGGGATTGGTGCTCCTGGATCCATTCTACATACGTCTGATTGTACCATCTCCAGTGCAGCACGATGGCTAACACAGAGGAACAGGCTGAAGATACCTTCTATTATTCGGACATACAAGCTGCCTCTATCCTGGCTTCTGTCGGGACAGGTACACCCTTTTTGGCCAGACCGGATGTAAAACCCCTACAGTTGGAGTTTGAATCGTACAGGAAAACCTGGATTAACCTTGATCTCCATGCAAAAACCCTGGCCGATTACTGCAGGGCAAGGAGGATTCCACGAGGTGTGAGAGCTCATGTGGCACCTCTAATCTTTCCCAAAGATGTGGAGTTTTGTAGCACTTGGGAGAAGATATGGAACAAGGCCTCATATGACGCTATGTTGCTCACTATTGTACGCATACAGAAAGAATTACCAACTTTGGAAAATAAGATCTATGAGTCCAAACGTTTGATTGAAGAACATTTGTCTAAAGAGGACTTTAAAGTTTATTTGGAGTCCATTGATAAAAAAATGGAGAGTTTCACTAAAACCCTGGAAGATGGCAAACGGGCCAAGTTTAACCGTGATAAAAATGACTACACAGCAGGATATGTATATCCATGGCAAAAGGTTGGGTCCCCCACACATAAGAAACCCCCACGACGCCCGAGGAGAGTACCGCCTAGGAGACAGCCAGGTGGTGGAGCCTCAGGAACTGGCTCGTCTGATGATCAGGTTGTCTCCAGAGATGCGTCACCGGCTCGCCCCCAAGAAGTAGGAGACGTAGGGGCGGTCGTCGGTGGAGGGCCAAAAGGGAAACCCCCAGCCAATGCGATGAACTTGTGCCCCAGGAGGGGCCATTAGTCGATAAAACTTTGGTGGTAAATATCTCTTCCTACACTCTCTCTGACATCGAGGAGCAGGTCCTGAACTATGGACTGTCATTTAGCTTGACCAATCCCCCAGATTTTTTCTTAATTGAACAGGATCTTTATCGCTTTTTTCGTTCTGTTAAGCTTAAGAACTTTTTTAGTAACATCCCATCCACAGGTACTTCATTACAACAGGATCAGGATGTGGACTCTTGTTTGCGTCTTAAGGATTCGGGTTTAAGGAACTCTAGTGCTTTTAGGCCACCTAGTCATGCTCTCATAGATTCATATATGGCTAAAGTTAATGAAGATTTGAAACAACTTGAGAGGGACTTTAAGAGTGGCTCCTTTAAGGTTAATCGTAATTTGACTAGATCTGAGGGCCTAGCACTTAAATCATTGCAAAATAATCAGGATATTGTTGTGTGTCCAGCAGATAAAGGTGGGGCAGTGGTTGTTATGGACCACATACAGTATGATGGGGAGATTGAAAGACAGCTTGCAGATCGTGAAGTTTATGCACTATTAGAGTCAGACCCTCTACCTAGGATCCAGCAGTTGATTTGTAAGATTCTTCAGCATGCCATGTCCACTAATATCATTGATGAGGCTTTATTCAAATTTTTACAACAGCAGAACCCCTCCACGCCACACATATATATTTTGCCTAAGATACATAAAACCCTTGTACGCCCTCCTGGGCGTCCTATTGTGGCTGGAGTGGGTTCTGTTTTTGTTCCCTTGGCGCAATATCTGGACAGAGTATTGCAGCCTATTGTTCAGTCTGTCGATTCTTATTTAAGGGACACTGGGATGTTCCTTGATAGGTTGAGATCCATTCCTGTTTTTGACAATGACATGTTTTTTGTCACTTTGGATGTAGAGAGCCTCTACACCTCCATCCCTCATGATGGGGGTGTAGAGGCTACGGATTGGTATCTTATGACGCATTCAGACTGTTCTACTGGACAACGTAGGTTTTTGGTGTCTCTGTTGGAGGTGGTCCTAAAACACAACTACTTTGAGTTCAAGGGGCGGTTCTATGGCCAGTTACGTGGCACTGCCATGGGATCGAACGTGGCCCCCTCCTATGCTAATTTATATATGGGGTTATATGAGGAGACATTTGTCTACCTCAACCCTTTATTCCGCCAGCATTCTGTTTGTTGGTGGAGGTTTATTGACGACATATTTTGCATATGGAGGGGGCCGCGTTCGAGTTTGGATGATTTCATCCATCAGGTTCATGGTCAATGTCCGCCCATCAGACTCACAGCTTGTTGCGATAGAGACTCTGTATCTTTCCTTGATGTTAGGGTGTTTCGTAAGGGGGGAGGTATTTCCACTGATTTGTTTACCAAACCAACTGATAGGAATTCTACGTTACATTACCGCAGTTTCCACCCTGATCGTATTAAAAGTAGTATCCCCCGCAGTCAATTTGTAAGGGTTGACAGAATTGTCAGTGAGCCTGAGGTTTGTGAGTCACGTAAGGCGGAGTTGGCACACAAGTTTCGTTTGAGGGGCTATCCGGCTGATAGTCTGAAGCTGGACGCGCCAATTCGGCGGTCCAGACACCGACATGCCAACCGTATACCGTTTGTGTCCACATACAATACTTGTAGCGATTTGATAGCTAGAACTTTGCGTCGCCACTGGTATATTCTGCGGGATGGTTTACCTAGAGTCCCTGAATTTCGATACCCGCCCCTTATGTCCTTTCGTCGGGCTCCAACTGTCAGAGACAAGTTGCGCATTCGTGCGAATCACAAACCGCAGGCTCCTATGGGTAAGAGTGGCATGTTTCCTTGCATGTCGTGCCACATGTGTGGTAACGTCATGCGTGGAGACATTTTTCACCATCCTATGTCTGGTGCCACTTTTCATATTCGGGGGAGATTTACTTGCGATTCCACCTATGTGGTGTATTTAATTAAGTGTCCCTGTAGTTACATCTATGTAGGGATGACCACACAAACTCTCAAAAGTCGCATTTCATCACATAAAACTGCCATCAGAAATTATACTGCGGGACAGGCAGTTTCGGATCACTTTACTATGTGCCATCACAGTGTAGCTCAACTTAAGGTTATGGCTATCGATGGGGTACCTAGAGATTGGAGAGGGGGTGATCGGGTGAAGGAATTACTGCGTAGGGAGGCAGGGTGGATCAAAAGATTAGGGGCCATGGATAGGGCAGGCTTAAATAGGGAAATAGATTTCTCGTTTTGTATTTAATAATTATTGGCCATTTATTCCTCTGATGTTATATTTACTTAGATGTGATATAGTTCTTGTGCTTAATGTTGTTTTTATTTTGTTTTTATTTCAGATCTTCCTGGTCGGGTGACGTCTGTGGCAGCGGCTTACCTTCTCCACTGACAGTGTGGTGTAAGTATTATGCGGCATTGTACTTCTATGTTTATTTACATGCGTAGCTATGGCTACGCGACTTAGCCGCCCCACCCACTGTCATTGCGTTGGAGCCGCTCTGTGTCCCCATTGGACGGCGGCCGGATGCAATGATTGGGCTGTAACAGGTCATGTGACGGTGACGTCACATCCGCCTGCGCCGTATTGTATACTGGCGCTATTGAGCATCTATGGCGGCGCGTCTGGGGTCATTAGAGCGGCGGTTTTCCGCTATTATGCCACAGGTGAGTACCTGTTTGAATTATGTCCTCCTGATTGGTGGGTTGTGTGTTGTTCCTGTTCCCCATCAGGTCCGCCTTTGTCACCCGTCCAGGATTGGTCTATTGACACCCCATGGGTGGTGTCTTTGTGTATTTAAAGTTTGTTTTGTACATTGTATGTTTCTATCACTTTGTGCAACTTGACAAAGGCCTATGATAGGCCGAAACAGCAGTCTGTCGTTGCTTTTGATGCTCCATTAAAGTATTTGAGCTATTATACACGATTGTGGTGCCGGTCCTTTGCTGGATTTCTAAGCCCCTATGTAATAAATTAAAATTAATTTCCCCCCATAAAATATAAATTAACAAAGCTGAGTCCCTAAGGCAACTATTTATTTATTTTTTTTAGCTGATTTTTTTTTTACAAGTGTTTTTTTTTTGGGGGGGGGGGGGGGGGGGGGGAGGGTTGGAAGTGTAATTTTAGTAAGATCTGTATGTACTTGAAAATGAATGTATTTTGTAGGTGTAATATACTTTTTGGTCACAAGATGGCGCTAGTGAACACTCATAGGAAATGTTCACTTTTTTTTTTTCTTCACTTTATTTAAAGTGAACCAGAGACGAAGCACCCTCATGTATTTTACCATAGAAATCAGTGGGAACATTAGAGAAAACACCTACCCTGCCCTCTGTTTCATCCTCACTGCTAAAAGTGTCTGTTATCTAGCTGAGATAAGAATCCCGGACTGTGCATTGAGTCTGGCTTTGCTATAATGACTCAGCTATAATGATTTCTGAGCAAAGCCAGCAGGGGGCAGGCTTGGACTTGAAAAGACACAAAAGAACACAGTCTAAGCTATAATCTTTCTGTAGCAAAGCCAGCCGACTGCTTAGTCGGGATTCTTATCTTAGAGGTGATAACAGGCAAATTAAACAGAGAACAATGTAACAAAGAGCAGATTAGGTGTTTACTGTCATGTTCCCACTGATTTATAAGGTAAAATACATGAGGGTGCTTCATCTCTGGTTCTCTTTAATTGTTACATTTCCTGTTATTGTGAATGGACGTAGCCGCTGTTCGCGGTCACGTCCATTCACTCCAGGCACTGCGATTGGGTAGAGGACCGTTCGGTCCTCTTCCCCAATCACCCAGCACGGAAGCCCGACGGTAATGGCGGCGGTAGCGACGCACACACGGCGGTAGCAGCGGCGGGAACGCGGGACGTATTAAAACGTCATGTTGCTGTTAATAGCGGTAAGCATGACGTTTTAATACGTTAGAATGTCAGTAAATGGTTAAGTTACAGTCTTAAGAAACATCACCAATAGAGATGGCCCGCACGCAGGGGCGTACTTAGAAATCCCCGGGCCCCCCTGCAAAAAAAAAAAAATCCGGGCCCCACCCCCTAATGCCCGCTCTGGGACTTTTGGGGGCAGGAAGGGTTGCAGCATAAGAGGAGAGTGTGGCAGATCGGTGGGGAGCGGGGACATCCCCCCCTCACCTCGGGCTCTCCTCTCAGCGCTCCCCCTCCTGCAATCATTAGTGGCAGCGGGCAGCAGCGGCGGTGGTGGCAGGATGAATACATTACCTCCTTCTTGCTGGAGGTCTTCCGTTCTCTAAGAGCTTCTTGCAACTTCCTGTGTAAACAGGAAGTTGCTCTTAGAGAACAGAAGACCTCCGTCGAGAAGGAGTTAATGAATTCATCCTGCGGCCCCACCGCTGCTGCCCGCTGCCACTTATGATTGCAGGAGGGGAGCACTGAGAGGGGTGCCCGAGGTGAGTGAGGGGGGGGGGGGAATGTCCCCCCTCCCCACCGATCTGCCACACTCTCCTCTTATGCTGCGACCCCTCCTGCCCCCCAAAAGTATTTACCTTATGTTCGAAAATGGAGAAAAATCTTTCAGAATTGCTAAAAAAAGAGGAAAATACCTCATGAGGTATATTACCTACAAAAAAATATTTACCTCACATAGCTACCAGAATTGAGGCCAATGATGGGTAATTTTTATTGCATTAGCTGAGCTTTCTTCTTTACTTATTGACTACTGCTTTACTAGCTCTACAATAGTTCCTGGGTTTTCAAAGATGCTCTATGCTGGGACTCCTTACGCCCAGTGCTCTGGCACGATTCTGAAGAGTCACTCAAAATGATATTCAATTCCCCTACGGAGTACTACTCATCTGTCGAACTGACCAATCAGAATCCTTGCTGAGGAACGTGTAGCTATCTCCCCCATCTTGGTGGCATGCTCCCTCCTGTGTGAGCAATTAACCATAGTGCCTGATCCTCCTCATGGTTCCATTCCGTGGTGTGATTCAGTTCCTGTTGGGCATGATTATATGATATGGGAAACAATGGCGCGACAGTGGGGAGCCATGAGGATGCCTGAGTGTCTGATCGGATGAAAACAAGTGCATCACCAAGATAAGTGAGATCAATATAATCCCCAGCACACTCCTCCACTAACACACCGTATAAGCCACTTGGGCAATTCTACAGTGCTGGTGGGGGGTGATAGTTACCCTGCAGGCTCCATTCCATCACTGCATCAGAGATGCCTTAGTCAATCAGCCCCTAACACTTTAAGTAACTATATATAGATGTGTATTTCAATGCACTGGTACGCTCCTAATAAAACTTGTTTTATACTTTCAATCATGATGTCAGCAGCTACGACAGTTTAAACGTTAGTGGATTGACTATTTAAGTTGGTGTATTCTCTGGTGAGCTGTTAAAAGCTTTTAGTGAAAATTATCTCGTTAGCTCTATGCATCATTTAGAGGAGCCGCCAGGAATCTTTAATAGGCCCCGTTTACCATTTTATTTTTTTCCTTTTGATTTCTGCAATACAGGCAGGAGCTACAATGTGGTCACCATGGAGGCTGCATGATTTCCAAGCAGAACAGGATTATCCACCAAGCAACCTAAGCAGGTGACTGGGGCCTAGCAGGTGTCAAGGGGCCCACCTGTCGCCTTCTTCAACCTCTCTCCATTTCAGCTTACCAAAAGGACCACAAGGTGGTGCCGAATTTACTACCTTGCCTAGGGCCCGGTTACTTCTTAAAGCGGACCTGAACTCAGAACTTCCCCTCCGATCTAAAAAGGTACGCAACAGCATGATAACTTATAAAGAAAAACACCTTTATCCAGTTTTATAAGATGCGCAGCTGTTTTAAGATCCATGTGCACATGTGATTAGAAAGTATAGATCCCGGGGCATATCTGGTGGGCGAGGGTTACTGTGGGTGGAGTGGGAACTGGGGTATTCGCTGTCATGCATGATTTTATATGAAGTCTTTTTTGCAAGTTTTCAATAAAGTTTTGTATTTTTATAAACAAACTTGTATTCAATCAGGTCATACCTACCTCACTATTTATCTCAAAGTTTTTTTTTTATAAAGAAAAACATTTCTTTGTTATAGCTGATGCACATCCAGGAAAAAACCTGCAGCGTGTCTACTTCCTGCTTTCATGGAAGCAGACATAGGGTTAACATCCTGTGTTTACAAATTAGCAGCTCTGCCCAGGCAGAAGAGATTCCTGAGCTGACACAGTGGAAGAGTCAAATTACAGTGGTGATTATAAGTCACAGATGAGAGGGCGTTAGACAGGCTATACTCTCTAAAGTTAGGCTACTTTCTCAATTTTTTTCGTAATACGATTCCATTCTGTACAATGAATGATAAATATATATTTTTTATTAAATATATTTTATTTATAGGAGCCATTCACACTTGTCAGTTTGCAATGGATCCATTGGATATGTTGCGGGAAGCGAGCCGCACTTCTGTGCCATCCGCGATAATCCCGGGCAGGCGGATGCATTCCCTCATATGGTCTATGGTGGTAACACATCCGCCCCAGGCTATAGCTGAACCACAGGCTTATAAATTACCAGTTAGATTACAGTCACATTGAAGCAACCTCAACAAGAAGTTTTTTGAATGTAAATATGAGCCAGATACGCAGGACCTCATATGTCCTCCATTATAGCATGCACCCCTTTATGGAAAATGGTGTCTGTAGGGTACCGCCTATAATTTATAATATCAAGTACCGATTAAACACTGGTGCACACTAGACAGAAAAATTGTCAGATTTGGGAAATGGACAAGTCGGCGGATTGTACGGGGTTCCAACTGCTGCAGGCAGGGAATGCAAACTCACTGCGTGCACGATAGGTACGGAGAGATGTTGGACATGTCATGATACACAATAGAGCTCAACTGTAGGGAAATGAATCAGCACCAGGGAGTTAACCAGTCAGCAACTGGATCCAGCAAGGTGCACAAATAGCCAAACAAAAGAAAAAGGAAGACTGGGTCTCTAACTGGATTTATGCAATTATAGCAAAACTTTTATTGTGCCATAGCAGCTAGAAACACAACGTTTCGGCCAGAGGGCTCTATCAAGGCCTTTGGCCGAAGCATTGTGTTTCTAGCTGCTAGGACATGTCATAATAACCATACCCTACAAATATAAGTGCAAAATAAAATATATTTTGCAATAGTTTGAAATTGCACATTACCATTTTGCATCGTAATTGCATATTTTGGTTGCAAAATGACTACTCTGTGAAATACGATCTTGCTCTTAATTTTTAGTGGACATAGCAAAACATCAACGTAGACTGTAGAGTTGGGCCGAACGGTTCCATGCGAACTTCCGTGGTTAGCATTCGCGTCCCGCAGGCGAACTTTTGCGGAAGTTCGGTTCGCCCCATAATGCACCATGAGGGTCAACTTTGACCCTCTACATCACAGTCAGCAGGCCCAGTGTAGCCAATTAGGCTACACTAGCCCCTGGAGCCCCACCCCCCTTATATAAGGCAGGCAGCGGCGGCCATTACGGTCACTCGTGTGCCTGCATTAGTGAGAGTAGGGCGAGCTGCTGCACACTCTCTCTCATAGGGAAAGATTAGTTAGGCTTAGCTTGTCCCTGGCTGCATACCTGTTCTGTGAACCCACCACTGCATACCTGTACTGTGAACCCACCACTGCATACCTGTTCTGTGAACCCACCACTGCATACCTGTTCTGTGAACCCACCACTGCATACCTGTTCTGTGAACCCACCACTGCATACCTGTTCTGTGAACCCACCACTGCATACCTGTTCTGTGAACCCACCACTGCATACCTGTTCTGTGAACCCACCACTGCATACCTGTTCTGTGATCCCACCACTGCATACCTGTTCTGTGAACCCACCACTGCATACCTGTTCTGTGAACCCACCACTGCATACCTGTACTGTGAACCCACCACTGCATACCTGTTCTGTGAACCCACCACTGCATACCTGTTCTGTGAACCCACCACTGCATACCTGTTCTGTGAACCCACCACTGCATACCTGTTCTGTGAACCCACCACTGCATACCTGTTCTGTGAACCCACCACTGCATACCTGTTCTGTGAACCCACCACTGCATACCTGTTCTGTGAACCCACCACTGGATACCTGTTCTGTGAACCCACCACTGCATACCTGTTCTGTGAACCCACCACTGCATACCTGTTCTGTGAACCCACCACTGCATACCTGTTCTGTGAACCCACCACTGCATACCTGTTCTGTGAACCCACCACTGCATACCTGTTCTGTAAACCCACCACTGCATACCTGTTCTGTGAACCCACCACTGCATACCTGTTCAGTGAACCCACCACTGCATACCTGTTCTGTGAACCCACCACTGCATACCTGTTCAGTGAACCCACCACTGCATACCTGTTCAGTGAACCTGCCACTGCATACCTGTACTGTTCAGTAAACCCGCCACTGCATACCTGTTCTGTTCAGTGAACCCGCCACTGTATACCTGTTCTGTTCAGTGAACCCGCCACTGTATACCTGTACTGTTCAGTGAACCCGCCACTGCATACCTGTTCTGTTCAGTGAACCCGCCACTGTATACCTGTTCTGTTCAGTGAACAGTTTGGTGTGTCAGTGTGAAGCAGTACCTTAATTACACTACCTGATTGATGTATACACATGCAAGATGTTTTAAAGCACTTTAGGCCTGTCATTTAGCATTCAATATGATTTCTGCCCTTAAAACGCTGCTTTGCGTCAAATCCAGATTTTTACCGGGGACTTTTGGCGTGTATCCCACTCCGCCATGCCCCCCTCCAGGTGTTAGACCCCTTGAAACATCTTTTCCATCACTTTTGTGGTCAGCATAATTTTTTTTTTTTTTCAAAGTTCGCATCCCCATTGAAGTCTATTGCGGTTCGCGAACTTTAACGCGAACCGAACCTTTCGCGAAAGTTCGCGAACCTAAAATCGGAGGTTCGGCCCAACTCTAGTAGACTGTAGAAGTCTTACAACTACAAATCACACACAAGTGAACAAGTATGTAAGTATGTACATCGTATCTTTGGCTGAACCAGTACATTTTATTTTTTATCTCCATTGACCTTCGCCCATATAAAATAAGCAATGGCTAATTGTCAGAATAATGTGGCGATATATCTGTTTTATTAAACTGTTTGGAATTTATCTCAAGGATACTGAGTTCAGACGAAAGTGTCCATTGTATTATGTCCCCGAGCTCTTATCTCTTCCATACTGCTCATTTCTAAGATGCATTCTGTCAATTCAGAAGTTGTGAGGAAAATAGATGATTCCATTTCTTAGCAACTGCGGTAATTTCCTAGCTGCAGAAATAACAAGAGTCGCTAATGTTAGACAGAACTTTGATAACGGTGAAAATGGAAGACCTACAAAATACAGAATATTTACACTCGTTTTTCTCCTGGACTCAAAGCAACAGAGCTGCAGACAAGTAGGGTGCACTCTATAGGCAGTAGCAGTTTTAGGGAGTCTTGACTAAGGACTCCTCATTGATTAGGTGCTGGCGTAATACTGAACAGGAAAAGCTGAGATTCAAACTCTGCAGGACATTTATCAAGAGTGGCTGAGACAAAATTTTGGCAGGTTTTTAGAAATCCATGTAGAACTGTCTCAGACAGCTTAAGAAATCAATCACTAAATAAGTGCAGGTCTCTCAGACAGTGCAGTGTTTGAGGGAAATTGCTGTTGCTGAGCAGGGCTGCATTTAGGGCAAGGCCATCTAGGCCATGGCCTAGGGCACCACAGGGGCAAGGGTCGACTGGTGCAATCTTGCAAATGCTGCAATGCAGGGAGACCTGACGGTGGTACTCTGCTGCTAGCCGCCTGTGCAGCAGCCACCTTCCTCTCTGTGCTCGTTTCAGGCCTGGATTTATCTCACAGGAGCCTATAGGCACAGATGTCCTTGCACTTTAGACTTCGCCCTCCATGAACCTACAAACCATCACCAAACTGCACCACAAGTGTGCTGGCTGTCCCAGATGTCACTTCTCCCTTACTTCCCTTGCCCGTCATATGTAGCTACAGGTGTCCCTTAGTATTAGGTGGCCAGAAGGTAGCCGGAAGTACCCTTAGTATTAAGTTGCTTGAGGTGTTCCCAAGTATTAGGTAGCTAGAGGTGCCTCTGACTAAAGGGAGACCTCATCAGTGGAATGGCAAGAGCAGGGTGGGTAACCTCTCATTTACACTCTCATCAGGACTCTGCATAGGGGAAGGAGGGAGGCACTCAGGGAGGGGAGTGAGCCGCCTTTCCATTATCAGGTGCCTGTAGGCATGTGCCTACAGTGCCTTATGGTAAATCCAGTCCTGGCTCAATTGCATTGTGGCCGGTGGCTATGGACTTGGGCAGCATTGGAGACGGAAAGGAATAGGAAGCTTCTGCACTGGAGACGAGTGGAGAAATTAGTGACACGAATGGCTGCTGCGGTGTGAATGTGAGCTGGCTACCTATACTGAAAGGGGGTGGGGGGGTAGGAAAAGGGGGGATTAAGGGAGTCATCTGGCTACCTATACTGGAGGGAAAGGGGGAGGGGTCATCTCGCTACCTGTACTGGAGGGAAGGGAACATCTCGCTACCTATACTGAAGGGGAGGTGGCTGGTGACAACGGCCTTGGGTGGTAAAGAGAACAAGTTCGGCCCTGTTGCTGAGGTAACCAATACATCTGTTGTATTGCATCAATGCCCAGCACTGGAAGGGTTAAGCACAGAACAGCTTCACAGGAGGCCTGGCAGCAGGGGGGAGGAGCACTTCACGAACCATGCCTAGCCTGCACTGTGCACAATCTGTAGAACTACTATTAAGCACTTCTTAACCTCCCTGGCGGTAAGCCCGTGCTAAGCACGGGCTATGCCGCCGGGAGGCACCGTTCAGGCCCCGCTGGGCCGATTTGCATAATTTTTTTTTTGCTGCACGCAGCTAGCACTTTGCTAGCTGCGTGCAGTGCCCGATCGCCGCCGCTACCCGCCGATCCGCCGCTATACGCGTCGCCGCAGCCGCCCCCCCCCTAGACCCCGTGCGCTGCCTGGCCAATCAGTGCCAGGCAGCGCCGTGGGGTGGATCGGAGTCCCCTTTGACGTCACGACGTCGATGACGGGATCTCCTGATCTCCGATCGCCGTCGGCGATCGGAGGGGCTGGGGGGCTGCCGCTCAGCAGCGGCTATCATGTAGCGAGACCTCGTCTCGCTACATGAAAAAAAAAAATTTTTATTTAAAAAAAACGTATTTGCTGCCCCCTGGCGGATTTTGACAAACCGCCAGGAGGGTTAATCTGTGGCAGTTTAGGAATGGATTTGAACTTTTCTGAACTGTAGTGCAGTTCTCCCCAGGTGGCTGCTGTCCTCTGCAATACGGCCCAAAAGCCTAGCCGAGTTGCTCTTCATTGCGAGGCTGGGAGCATTCTAGCGACAGGAGTGCAAGTGTGATGAAGCGTGACTCGGCAGGGCTACTGGGCCATACTGTGGTGGGCAAGAAACTGAGTGGCCTCAAGGAGACTTAAGGAAGCCCCAGGTAAGTATAGAACCTGAGATGTCTTTAAATCCCTAATCTCCCATTGTGTCTTGTGAGTCTGCATTATGAATTTAGAAATTCTATGTGGCTTCTTGTTTCATATAAAATTAAGACAATCATTTTGAATTGGATGTGGGATGTTGTTTGGGACATTGGAGCGGTAATGTCTAAAATACGCATAAAAAGATGTTATCAAAATTCTGTATATTCTTCCAAAAAAGGAGACTCGGGTCTTGATATTTAGGAGTAAGCTTAATTGCTGAGGTTTTATAGATATCTCCCTCCGAGTTATTATTATTATTTATTGTATTTATAAAGCGCCAACATATTACGCAGCGCTGAACATTAATTTAGGTTACAGACAATATTTAGGGGTGACATACAGCAAAATGACAATACAGGAATACAAGAAAACCAGATCACACAGCACAGTATGAGCATAAGCTAATGCTGTCAATTACTGGATGGCAGTGATGCTCATCCGAGCTAGGATATCCGAGATACTCGAATATCCTAGCTCTTTTTTTACTATTCGAGCTCGAATACCGAGCTCGAATAGTATTAGCTATCCGGGCTGTGCTATCCGAGCGCATTCGGATAGCAATCAGCTATCCGGAGATATCCGAGCTCGAATACGGAGCTCGGATAGCGTCATCAGCGGGTGACGTCACCTCGAGTCCTCACAAACGAATCAGAGGGCTCCCAGCCCTCTGACTGCAGCCAATCACAGAGGGGGAGCCTGGCCAAGCCCCCCTCTATAAATAGCGGGCGCCATGTTGCCTCACTCGTCCTGCTTGTTACTTACTGACTGACTGTACTTAGAGACTGCTCCAGTGCTTTTTGTCTGTGCAAGTAGTGCATTCATTGTTCAATACACCAAGCGTTTTTACACTCCAACACTTGATATTCACCTGTATTGCTTTGTATTGTAGATAGATTGTATTTTAAGGCAGTTTAGTTTGTGTGATTAGGGACTAGAGAGGGAGACTGTCACTGGTGCTGCTGCAGCAGCTAGGCCCTGTGCCTAGGCAAGGCAGCCTGCCCTGCTCTGTGCTCTAGTCTCTAGTTACCTGTGCTCTCACCTGTCCTACTCTACTGTACTACTTCTGTGTTAGATAGATTATTGTACTATTTTGTAGTTAGCAAGGCCCAGCTTTACTGCTATACCTGTCCTGTATCTGCTCTCTGTAATCTAGTCACACCTGTTCTATTGTTTAGCTAGATTCTTCTATTGTTTAGTTAGTACTGTAGTGTACTCTAGTCTGTGTATAGGGACCGTCCGACACCGCGTTACCTAGGGTCTTTGTGTGCGCAGTGCACTTCTGCGCTGTCCGCACCCTCTCTTTAGTGCTACACCCGTCCTATTGTTTATATTACTTGTGTTGTGTATTCGCTGAATTGTACTGTACTGTAGTCTGTGTATAGGGACACCGTCAGTCAGCGTCAGCTAGGGTCTTTGTGTGCGCACTGCGCACTCTCTCGTTAGCGCTACACCGATCTCTGCTGTAGAGTACACCTGTCCGTCACCTCACACACCCACCACCACCAGTCCCACCCCATTAAAGTACCCCACTTGTCCCACCCGCCTTTACATACATAACTTTTTTTTTTCATTTGTATAATATTAAAAATATACGATGTCTGGCAATGGCAGCCGCGGTTTGGGCAGGGGCAGCAAGGGCAGCAAGGGCATCAGCAAGAGAGGAGATCGTGTCAGCCGCGCCACCACCATCACCATGCGCAGTTCTGCGTCTGCACCAGTGGCTATTCCGCCATTAGCCACTGGCCGTGGACGTCTTGGCCGCCCAACAGCTGGGAGTCACGCTGCAGAGACACAGCAGCAGCGTGTGGCGCAGATGTTCCTTCCACCGCCAGGTCGTAGCCGTCCTATTGAGGAGAAGGACACAGACTCTGTGGTGGAACTGATGGTGGATGAGCAGGCTACCATTAGCTCTGGAACCAAGTCCTCCACCCCCGCCACCACTCCTGTTCGCAAGAGCAGCAGCAGCCGCCCACTCGCCCAGCACTGCCTGGGCAGGAGGAGGGGGGTGCAGTTCTCCAGCCCCAGCGGGCAACACCAGCACCCTGTCACTCAGCACCTTCTTATCCCCAAGCACAGCGAGGGTATGGAGTGCTATTGCGGCAGAAATGGAGGAGGAAGAAATGCTGATGGGCACTTTGGGGGATGATGCTTTGGACAGTCAGACAGGGGTGAGTGTCCATCAGCCCATGCATGCAGAAGGGAAGTTTGTGGGGTCACCCCAGCAGGACATGTTTGCGGAGGGGGTAGGATGATGATGACATGGTGAAGGACAGAGACTGGGTGGCAGATCCTGGGGATGTCATCAGCTCTGAGGAGGAGGAGGAGGATGCGTCTGCGGGCCTTGCTAGAAGGATCAGCATCGCAGACATAGGCAGGATCAGAAGTGGGCGTGGTATGCAGGCCACACACAGGGAGACCAGCGGCAGCAGCACCTTCGAGCTGAAGGGGAAACTTCACCTCCCCAATTTGGAATTTTTTCAGCCTGCCATATGTGGATTGCAAGTATGCCACCTGCAACCAGTGCCGCCAGCAGCTCAGCAGACCCCTCTGCGTACGGCACCACCTCTCTGGTGACCCATCTGGCAGGGAAACACTTTCATGAGCATGAGGAGTTCATAAAGTTGAAGGAAGCTGGCAGTGGCAGACCCGCCACCACTGCGAAGCCGTCGGCAGCAGCCACCCGCCCTCCTCTACCTCCTCCAGCAGCACCAGCAGGAGTGCGTCAGAAACGCACTGCTCCTCCTCCCTCTGCAACTCCTGCCGCCGACACTGAGGCCTGTTCTGGCAGCCAGTCCTCAGTGGCCTCCTCTGCTCCCTCCAGTGATTCCCATGCCAGCAAAAGGCGTCACCAGACCCTGCTCAGTGACACCTTCCAGGGGGTGGTCAGGGTTCTGCCTCCCAGCAGTCGCCGCGTGCATCAGCTGAACGGCTTGCTGGCACAGGCCATGTGCTCCCAACTCCTGCCTTATTCCCTTGTGCAGGAGGGGAGCGATATGCGTGCGCTCCTGATGTGTGCAGCCCCCGATTGGCCAATCCCCAACCGACATTTTTTTGCACGCACGGCCATCCCTGCACTTCACCACTCTGTGATGGCCAATGTCGGGAGAGGGCTGGATCACGCGGTGGGTCAACGGGTCCACGTCACCATGGACTCGTGGAGCAGCCGGTTTGGGACAGGCTGCTATGTGTCCTTCACTGCGCATTGGGTCACCCTGGTGGAAGGGGGTGAGGAGGGGGAGCAGCATCGGGCACTGTCAGAGCAGTAGCAACAACGCAGTGGGTGGTGCCACCATGCAGGGTCAGCGGAATTGCAGCAGGCTCCTCTGATCCGCTTCCATCCTCTGGCACACCAGCCCAAACCCCCCGCCTTAGCAGCAGCGTGAAGCCCCGCCATTGCCAAGCGCTGCTGGAATTGGTCAGCGCGGGGAAGACCAAACTGACGGCGAACCATGTCCTGGTCAAACTCCGAGAGCAGGAGAGAAATTGGCTGACCCCCAGAGGCCTCAGAGTCGGAGAGGTGGTGTCCGACAATGGGGGAAACCTGGTTGCTGCAATCAGCAGGGGAGACCTGACCCACATCCCCTGCCTGGCGCACGTCCTGAACCTGGTAGTCCAAAAGTTCCTGCGGACCTACCAGGGTATGGACCGACTCCTTGAGGCAGCAAGGAAGGTTGTGCGTCATTTCCGGCACTCGGCTGCAGCCGTAGCGAGCCTGGAAGAGGTGCAGAAGGAGCTGCACCTGCCACAGCACCGGCTCATGATCGATATTCCAACTCGCTGTCGCTGGAACTCCAGCCTGGCGATGTTGGAGTGTCTGGTTGAACAGAGGCAGGCTGTCAGCCAGTACGTTGCACGAGCAACAGTTGCCGCCATCACTGCAACTGGGCGTTCCGCCACCAACCTCCCATCCATCATGTCCATGGAGGACTGGGGGCACATGCAGCAGGTGTGCTCAATGCTGGCACCCTTCCTGCAGGCCACCAACATGGTAAGCAGGGACCATGCAATGGTGTGCTAGTGGGTCCCCATGGTGTGTGTGCTGGACAGGGCCGTGTATGCACTGCTGGAAGAGGGAGCGGCAGCCTTGGACCAGCAGGAGCTGCAGGCAGCTTCACAGGCCACCTTTGAGGAGGAAGGCTTGGAGTTGGTGGAGGTCCCTGACCTTGCTGCTGATGAGGGGGAGCAGCAGAGCGCAGCTGGAGTGGTGCGGAGGTGGAGAGAGGATGAGGTGGTGGAGGCAGAGGATGAGGAGGACAGCACTGTCGGCTCTGGGGCTGCCGATGATGTGCCAACAGACGTGGCCAGGCTCTTCCCAATGGCAGCGCACATGCTGAGGTGCCTGCGCAAGGACCCAAGGGTGATCCAGATGAAGCAGAGGGAGGACATCTGGATCTGCATGATGCTGGACCCACGTCTGAAGGGGAAGCTCAGCCAGTTCCTGCCTGCAGGAGGAGACCGTGCGCAACAAATGAGGGATTTACAGCTGTCCCTTGTTGAGCACTTGGAGGAAGCCTTCCCTCAGCCATCCACCCCCACTGTCCAGCCAGCACAGAGGCAGCAGCAGGTGCCTGCATCCACCAGCAGCAAGCGCATGCACACCACAGACCTGCTGTCTCTGACCAACGAGCTCTACATGAGCGTAGAGCTGCCAGGGACTAGAGAGGAGGTGCCTGCAGCAGCATCCTTCTCCAGTCACAGACAGCGCTTGACCCGCATGGTGGCTGACTACATGAGGTCCTTCAGCGGGCTTGACAGCATTGCCCCTGTTGATCCCATGGAGTATTGGGTCAAGCACCTGCCGATCTGGAGCGAGCTTGCGCAGTACGCCCTGGAAGTGCTCTCCTGCCCCCCTTCCAGCGTACTGTCAGAGCGTTGCTTCAGTGCAGCCGGTGGAGTCGTCACTGAGAAGCGATCTCGTCTGTCTCACAAGTCTGTGGACAGACTGACGTTTCTCAAAATGAACAAGGCTTGGGTGGAAGGCGAATTCCTGGCCCCTGTTGTCGGCGAGAGGGGGACATAAAGTGGCACACACACATTACACCTGCTGCTGCTGCTATATTTCTTCCTGCTGTCTGTGTCTCCACTGCCAGGGAACACATTAAAAGGTGCTGCTGCCCATGCGACATCAGCTATTTACGCTAAAAAATAGCTGCATTATCTTGAGAAAAAAAAATTAAATTATTTTAGAGGTGTCCGGGTTGAAAAGTGTGCTGTCCCAATTGTGTATTGGACACAATGTGGGCTTCATGACCGCTGTCTGGAACCTCATGGTGTTTATTTACGGCCCTGGAACCACCGCTAGGACCCAAGGCCTATTATGTCTCGCTGCATGCCCTCCTGCCTGCTGCCTGCTGCCAGTCTGCCACACACTCAACCTCCTCACGCGGCCTGCTGCTGTATTTCCTCCTGCTGTCTGTATGTTTCCACTGCCAGGGAACACATTACAAGGTGCTGCTGCCCATGCACCACCAGCTATTTACGCTCACAAATAGCTGCATTATTTTGAAAAAAACAAAACAATAATTAAATTATTTTAGAGGTGTCCGGGTTGAAAACTGTGCTCTCCCAATTGTGTATTGGACACAATGTGGGCTTCACGACCGCTGTCTGGAACCTCATGGTGTTTATTTACGGCCCTGGAACCACCGCTAGGACCCAGGGCCTATTAGGGTCTCGCTGCCTGCCCTCCTGCCTGCTGCCAGTCTGCCACACACTCAACCTCCTCATGCTGCCTGCTGCTGTATTTCCTCCTGCTGTCTGTATGTTTCCACTGCCAGGGAACACATTACAAGGTGCTGCTGCCCATGCACCACCAGCTATTTACGCTCACAAAAAGCTGCATTATTTTGAGAAAAAAACAACAACAATTACATTATTTTAGAGGTGTCCGGGTTGAAAACTGTGCTGTCCCAATTGTGTATTGGACACAATGTGGGCTTCACGACCGCTGTCTGGAACCTCATGGTGTTTATTTACGGCCCTGGAACCACCGCTAGGACCCAGGGCCTATTATGTCTCGCTGCCTGCCCTCCTGCCTGCTGCCTGCTGCCAGTCTGCCACACACTTAACCTCCTCACGCTGCCTGCTGCTGTATTTCCTTCTGCTGTCTGTATGTTTCCACTGCCAGGGAACACATTACAAGGTGCTGCTGCCCATGCGCTACCAGCTATTTACGCTCACAAATAGCTGCATTATTTTGAAAAAAAACAAACAATAATTAAATTATTTTAGAGGTGTCCGGGTTGAAAACTGTGCTGTCCCAATTGTGTATTGGACACAATGTGGGCTTCACGACCGCTGTCTGGAACCTCATGGTGTTTATTTACGGCCCTGGAACCACCGCTAGGACCCAGGGCCTATTATGTCTCACTGCCTGCCCTCCTGCCTGCTGTCTGCTGCCAGTCTGCCACACACTCAACCTCCTCACGCTGCCTGCTGCTGTATTTCCTCCTGCTGTCTGTATGTTTCCACTGCCAGGGAACACATTACAAGGTGCTGCTGCCCATGCGCCACCAGCTATTTACGCTCACAAATAGCTGCATTATTTTGAAAAAAAACCCCAATAATTAAATTATTTTAGAGGTGTCCGGGTTGAAAACTGTGCTGTCCCAATTGTGTATTGGACACAATGTGGGCTTCACAACCGCTGTCTGGAACCTCATGGTGTTTATTTACGGCCCTGGAACCACCGCTAGGACCCAGGGCCTATTATGTCTCGCTGCCTGCCCTCCTGCCTGCTGTCTGCTGCCAGTCTGCCACACACTCAACCTCCTCACGCTGCCTGCTGCTGTATTTCATCCTGTTGTCTGTATGTTTCCCCTGCCAGGGAACACATTACAAGGTGCTGCTGCCCATGCGCCACCAGCTATTTACGCTCACAAATAGCTGCATTATTTTGAAAAAAAAAATAATGAAATTATTTTAGAGGTGTCCGGGTTTAAAACTGTGCTGTCCCAATTGTGTATTGGACACAATGTGGGCTTCACAACCGCTGTCTGGAACCTCATGGTGTTTATTTATGGCCCTGGAACCACCGCTAGGACCCAGGGCCTATTATGTCTCGCTGCCCGCCCTCCTGCCTGCTGCCTTCTTGAAGGTGCTGAAGGAGGGGGCTGTCCTAATGGGTGGAGGTAGGGAGTTCTAAAGTGTTGGAGCAGCTCTTGAGAAGTCCTGGAGGCATTAATGGGACTGTGTAATGCGGGGGGCGGTCAGGCGAAGTTCATTGGAGGAACGGATTGAGCGGCTAGGTGTGTACCTCTGAGTAAGATCAGAAATGTAGGTTGGACAGGTTTTGTGGACAGATTTGTAGGTCAGACACAATATCTTGAATCTGATTCTGGACTGGATAGGAATCCAGTGGAGGAATTCACGGAGGGGAGCCGCCCTGGTGGAGCGATGGGAGGAGTGGATAATTCTGGCTGCCGCATTCATGATGGACTGCAGTGGGGCTATTCGGGCCATAGGGAGACCAGACAGAAGGGCATTACAGTAGTTGAGGCGGGAAATTATGAGGGCATGGATGAGGAGTTTGGTGGTGGCAGAGGTCAGGAAAGGGCGAATCTTACAGATGTTACAAAGGTGGAAGTTGCAGGACTTTGTGAGGTTTTGGATGTGGGGAGTGAAAGAGAGTTCAGAGTCCAGGGTGAGTTGCTATAACTCAGAGGGGGAATAGTATTTAACGCTGCTGGGGATTTGAGCGGCAGCAGGGTGAGCTGTCTTTAGGCTCACACTGCGCTCAGCTCACCGGCGGCGTACTTATACGTACGCGGATATGTCTCCACACTCTCTACTTGCATGAAGAATTGCTAATGCTTGTTAGCATTATTAACCAGGGGCCCCAACCGTCCCGTTTTCACCGGGACTGTCACGGGTTGGGGGAGGGGTCCCGCTGTTCCGGGATACCCCCCCCCCTTGTGTCCCGGTGTAGACGGCAGGCAGCGGAGGCAAAAAAAGGATCAAGGTGCCAGCCGGCTCCTTTGGTGTGTGGGATGCGGTCTGGGATAAGATTGTCCCTCCCTATGTGCCCCCCAGTGTCTCCCTGTATGCAGAGATACGAGCGCAGCAGAGCGGGCAGTCTTACCATTCCTACTCGCGTACAGGCTCTAGCTTCCATCTACACCACAGGAAGCAGGAAGCGGAGAAGATGAGATGCCCGTACGTGAGTAGGAATGGTAAGACTGCCCGCTCTGCTGCGCTCGTATCTCTGCATACAGGGGGACACTGGGGGGCACATAGGGAGGGACAATCTTATCCCAGACCGCATCCCACACACCAAAGCCGCCGTCTGGCGCCTCAATCCTTTTTTTTACCTCCGCTGCCTGGGCACCCTCACCCTTCTCCCCACCATTTTTAATGACACTCGTGTGTGTGTGTGTGTGTGTGTGTGTGTATATATATATATATATATATATATATATATATATGTGTATATATATATATATATATATATATATATATATATATATATATATGTGTGTGTATATATATGTGTGTGTGTGTATATATATATATATATATATATATATATGTGTGTGTATATGTGTATGTATATAAATATATATATATATATAGAGAGAGAGAGAGAGAGAGAGAGAGAGAAAACAATTGACTAGGGGTGTGTCAGGGGGTGTGGTTGAGGGTGTGTCAGGGGGTGTGGCTTAAGTGTCCCGGTTTCTCATCTCAAAAAGTTGGGAGGTATGTTATTAACACATCGGTTGAGAACAGTGAAAATGTAAAAATCTTTGAGCCTTGGACTCACCTAATGAGGGTACAAATGCTTGAGAGTACTCGGGCATGACGACTGGTTTGGGCCATCTTTTCCAAGGCTCGGTCTGAAGTTGCTTTGTTGTGTGCCACACATTTGTCCCTTCTCATCCCTCCATAGCAACAGAACAAGGCCTAGCCTAGCAACACATTTGCAGTGAACTTGCCCCTGTAATGTCACTCAAGGTATCGAGTCCTGATTCATGTGGGCTACACTTGCTGTGCAAATGTATAGATACTCCAGGAGAATTATAAACTACATGAGCTAATGGTTCACCACAGTCACATAGTAAAGAAATAATGGGCACCCCGTCTTAGGTATTTACCTCTCTCAGACAGAGCCGGATCACCCACAAGGCAATTCTAGGCAGATGCCTAGGGCCTGGAGAGAGTCTAGGGGCCTGGTGGATGCTAGCCCCCACCAAATATTACTCATAAAAGCCAGGTGACCATCAGTGGTGGGCAAAAACTGCTATCTTGCTCAGGACACCATTTCATCTTAATCTTTTTCTGCCCTCAGATGAGCCTGAGAAAGTTTGCCCTAAGCTGAAGGGATGAAGTATAACAATAGTTCAGCCTATAAAAAAAAGTTCAATATAAACTGAAATGTTTAAAGGATAACTGAAGTGTGAATAATATAGAAGCTGCCATATTTGTTTTTCCTTTAAAACAATACCTTTTGCTTGGGTGTCCTGCTGATCTATTTGGCTGCAGCATTGTCTGAATAACACCAGAAACAAGCATGCAGCTAATCTTGTCAGATCTGACAATAATGTCAGAAACACCTGATCTGCTGCATGCTTGTTCAGAGTCTATGGCTGAGGACATAGGCAATCGCAAGGGGGGGGTTATAGCTGCCCAGAATCCCCCCTCAGACCAAGGCTGGTGCAGTGTCTGGGGACAGGCACAAGTTAGAGACACCAGAATATCTGCAGGTATCCTGCAGCTCACAGCGCTGCACCCTTTATTTACCTGCTACAGCTGACTTTGGATGGAGCAGCTGTGTGTGTACAGAGCATGGAGCAACAGCGTATACAGAGCATGGAGCATCAGTGTGTGTACAGAGCATGGGGCAGCAGTGTGTGTACAGAGCATGGGGCAGCAGTGTGTGTACAGAGCATAGAGCCGCAGTGTGAGTACAGAGCATGGAACAGCAGAGTGTGTGCAGAGCATGGAGCAGCAGTGTGTGTACAGAGCATGGAACAGCAGTGTGTACAGAGCATGGAGCATCAGTGTGTGTACAGAGCATGGGGCAGCAGTGTGTGTACAGAGCATGGAGCAGCAGTGTGTGTACAGAGCATGGAGCAGCAGTGTGTGTACAGAGCATGGAGCAGCAGTGTGTTTGCAGAGCATGGAGCAGATCTGGGGAACTTAACAGAGTCAGGTATGAGCACAGCCCTGTGCCTGCTGTGTGAATGCTTCACTTTCCCCTTCATTACCAGTGTCGACTGTCTTCATTATTATCTGTATCCAAACTGGTCCTGATCGATCCCGATAGGAAATCGCATTATATGTACCCAGCATGTTGTCCTACCATATTATTATACTGTATTGTGCGTGGCTGAGGGAGACCTTTCAGGAATGCCCCCCTTGAAAATCCTGGGTTTGCCCCTGAAGGATGAGCAGGATAGCCAGGCAACTGGTATTGCTTAAAGTGTACCTGAGGCTACATGTGACATGATGAGATAAACGTGTATGTATAATAATAATTGCAGTATTTATATAACGCCTTTCTCCTGTTGGACTCAAAGCACTTGCGAAGCAGCCACTAGAGCACACTCAGTAGGCAGTAGCAGTGTTAAGGAGACTTGCCCGAGAAACTCCTTACTGAAATAGGTGCTGGCTTACTGAACAGGCAGAGCCGAGATTTGAACCCTGGTCTCCTGTGTCAGAGGCAGAGCCCTTAACCATTACACTATCCAGCCACTGTATAGTGCAAAACATATAAATAAACAGGCTGTTTTACTTGTTTTATTTTGGTGCCTGAAAGAGTTAATTTCTAGGCATGAAAGTGGCATCTTCTGTCTTGCCAATACCTTGTAGGGAATATAGTAAACATCACAGATAAGAAAATTACAGCCATAAACATTTTCCTGGCAGAATACAACTTCTAAGGACAGGGAGAGATAAAATAAATAAACTAATGACCTTTTTCTAACTCTGGGACACTTATTAGGCTGGCACTGAGCAGAGGCAACAACACATTCAATCTACTTTGTAAATGTTTAAAACATTGTATAAAACCATGGTATATCTAAAAAAAAAGGTCATTTTTAGGAGTAGGAGGATAAATACAATTGTTTAGCTCATCAGTTTATTTTCACCCTGGTTCACTTTAAAAAGAAATAAATATGGCAGCGTCTATAACCCTCTCATTACAGTTGTCCTTTAAGCACTGAACATATACGGCCAACTTAGCCTGTTAAATCTATAGGAAGCCTAGTGTTGCCGCTTGCTTGACAAGACATCACTAAACCTACTTGGTGTTTATTAATAAGCTGGGAGGAGGGCCAGAAAACTTGATTGTCGATATATTTGTTAACTTCTGAATTATAATTAGATTTCGGTTAGGCAACGGGTCAATAATTGTTGGATATAGCTGGATCTTTCCAAAGCTTGTTAACTACAGAACTGTGAGAGCACCACGGTATCACAAGGTCACTTGTCCTTTCATAATATCATTAAACAGTGAATATACTAGGGGCACTGATGCCTGGCTACCTATACTGGGGGCACATATGCCTGGAAACCTATACTGGGGGCACCTCTGCCTGGCTACTTTTACTGAGGGGGCCTATACCTGGATACCTATAAGAGGGGCACCTATACCTGGCTAGGACAGGACAGGGGGACAAGAGCTGACACAGAGGGGGGACAAAAGGTGACACAGGGGGACATAGAGAGGTTGCAAAAGAGGCACAGGATGAACGGAGGGGCATAAAAGAGGCACAGGGGAACAGAGGTAAGAAAGGGAGACATGAGGTGACACAGAGGGAGACAAAAGAGGCACAAACTGAAGTGACACAGAGGGGGACTTTTGTTTGCTTATTATTCTGTACAGCGCCATTGAAGACGATGGTGCTATATCAATCCTCATATTAATCATAATAATTTCAATAAAAATCCAGTAGAAGACATGCCATGTAAGTGATACCCCAGCTTCATTCACAAAGTCAAATCACTTAAAAGGCATCACAAGAATCTCTCACAGAGTAGTCATTTATTCAGATTGAGTTCAGAGTTAAAGAGACTCTGAAGTCTCATAAAATTCAGATTTTTATTTTAAAAATCTCTTTTTATCAACATTGCCCTAACTAAAACGCTGCAACCTCGCGGCTGAAAACTAACTAAATCACCCCAAACTCCCCAGCAAAAACCCACAACTTTCTTGGTCGTGTATTTTGCTGCTGGAGGACAAGGGTGCTCGGATACTCCTTTTCAAAATCCGAACCCAATATCCTGAACCTTCTGATTCTGATACCTGATATCCGTGATATCCTCCGCCCGGATTCGGATATTAAATGTATCCAATTTAAAGTGACCCTTAAATTGCTTCTAAACATTTTTAGGGTAAATGAGGCATGAAGCATCATTTTTTTTAAAGGGAAACACTAATTGATTATGTGGGGACTTAAAATCCCCCTCCCTCCCCAAAAAAATGGCTGTAAATTAACATCAGGACTAGGTTCCAGACAGCGGTCGTGCAGCCCACACTGTGTCCAAAGTCCAACCACACAACTGGGACATGACAGTTTTCAGGCCGGACACCTCCAAAAAATTACGCCGCAATTGTGTTTTGGGTTAAATATAGGTGGTATCAGTGGCCTGTGGCACCCTGGTGGTGGGAGCAGCACAGGCAGCAGGAGCAAGGCAATGCAGCAGCAGCAGGTGTAATGTGTGCCAGGAGCATGCCGGACGTGGCACGTGTATGTGGCATGTAGCGTTGGTGGTACCATGACCGCCTGGAACTCCGGGCTGGCCTGGGCGTTCGATTGCACTCTCATCGGGGCTTCCGGGGGACTTCAGCGAAGCAAGCCCACATTGTGTCCAAAGTCCAACCGCACAACTGGGACATGACAGATTTCAGCCCAGGCACCTCAAAAAAAATTACGCAGCAATTGTGTTTTGGGTTAAATATAGGTGGTATCAGCACAGCAGCAGTGGCCTGTGACACCCTGGCGGTGGGAGCAGCACAGGCAGCAGGAGCAGTGCAATGCAGAAGCAGTAGGTGTAACGTGTGCCAGGAGCATGCCGGACGTGGCAAGTGGCACGTGCCATGTGTACGTGGGACGTGTACGTGGCAGGTAGCACATGGCACGTAGCACGTGGCACGTAGCGTTGGTGGTACCACGGCTGTCAAAAAATTGTGAACCAGGCGGCTTAGTTAGTAAGTAATAGTTAATCAGGAGGAGCCAGGAGGTTGTGGTGGTGGTGGTAAAGGGTGGTAAGGAAGGCATAGTGATTCCCAGTCACTTCATGTCCACCTCTTGCCAACAAGCGGTTTTTCCTTGCACGGGAAGCAATGGAGGGAGCAGAGAAGGCCCCTGAGGACTGGCTGCCTGCACAGGCCTCAGTGTCGGCAGGAGTGGCAGAGGGGGTTCTGGTGCTCCGAGTCTGACCACTGCCAGTGCCAGCTTGCTTCAGCCACATGATGTGGGGTACTTGTACTTTATTTAAATCGGGGTTGGACTTTAAAGAAAATCAGCATGGAGTGACAGACAGCAGAGTAGAAGACACTAGTGCACACTAACTGTCACACTGACACTGCTCAGCACAGTAGTTCTGTAGTAAGCTAACACAGTAGTACTACTCTAACAACTAACTAGCACTGACTGCAGTACTAACTACACAATAACACAGTAATCCTATTCCCTAACCTATACTGTAGCTAAGGCTAATAGCAGGCCAGCAGCTGGCCTGGTCTGTGCATAGCACACACACACAGACACAGGACCTAGTAGCAGCTGATGCAGGCATGCAGCACACATTCTGACTGTCACTGAATGAAATCAAGCTAGCTACCTAATAAACAATAGAAAAATAGTGTAGTGATAGTGAACGTGTTAATCACTGAACAGCTTTAGGTTTATCACTGTATACAGCACTTGCTAGGCCAGCAGCACTGGAGCATGTCAGTGAGCAGTCACAAGCAAGGACAAGATTTCTAATCATGGCACCCCTCCTTAATATACAGGGGGGGCTGGCCAGGGTTCCCTTCTGTGATTGGGTGCTATGGCTTAGGCTGGGAGCCCTCTGATTGGCTCAATGAGGTCAGGAGGGGCTGGCCAGAGTTCCCTTCTGTGATTGGTTGCTAGGGCTTCTGCTGGGAGCTCTCTGATTGGCTCAGTGACGTCATGGACGTCATCTCCATAGTTACAGTATCCGACCGGATATCCGAATTCCTATCCAGATTCCGCTGCGAATCCGGATACCGCATTCCGGATTTACGCAGATATCCGGAATCCGAATCCGAGGTCAGATAGTGGAAAAAGTTCGGATTATCCGGGTAGTTCGGATATCCGGAATCCGGATGAGCACCACTGCTGGAGAAGACAGAGCTTTGGGCTGTAGCTCTGCCTCCATGCTCGTCAATCCGCACGTATCTCCGCCTCTCTCTCGCTTCTCTCAGTGAAAGAAGACAGTGTGGGGCAGGGAGAGGCGGCAATCCGCGCTGATGGACGCATGTAAAGGCAGAGCTGCAGTCAAAAGCTCTGCCTCTTTACGGAAGCGCTTCCCGCAATGTGCCCCGGGGAGTTTGGGGGTATTTAGTTAGTGCGCAGCTGCGGAGTTGCAGCATTTAGTTAGGGCAATGATGATAAAGAGATTTATAAAATAAAAACCTGAATTTTATGAGACTTCAGAGTTTCTTTAAAGCAAATGCATAAAATCAAATCCACAATGTTTACATAAAAAGATCCTTAGCACATGTACCCAAAGACACAAAAATGTCATTAATTATGCAGGCATAACAGGATGAATGCTGCCGCCTCTGCGCTCTACTAGTTTTGTCACCTGTACCTCGTCACGGGCCATTGAGAGTGGCAGCTCACCCTATGATACCGTCCTTATTAATGTGATGACAAGCAGTGATCTGTCCCTTCCAGTAAGTGACATTTTTATACTGTATTGCAGGAACACGTTATTTCTGCAAAATAAATGAATGTTTTTCTTTAGTTTGAAATGCAATTATGAAGAGAAAACTGAACCAGGGGTTGAAAGAATTCTGTCTGTTAATGAAAAAGCGAGGAGAACTGCCTCAGGGTACGCTGCTCCTGCTACTGGGCTTTGTTGAACAAAAACACATAAAATTACATATTTATTTATTTAACCCTGTATTAGAGCACTGTTTCTTAACATTATCATAACATTATCATACAGTAGCATGTACCCCTTTATGTACCCCTTTATCAACGACTGGGCTGGTCAAGTACCCCCTGTTGTGTGTAGCATAATCTCAGACTAACACTTAAAACTAAATTAACACTTAAAGAGTCTGAAGCCTTAAAAAATGCTCTTTTTATTTGACATTTATGTTAAGCAATGTGTGCAGAGCTAAAACGCTGAATTCCCATGGCAGAACGATGTAATTAAACCCCCATCCCGGGGGGGGGAGGGGAATTTGGGGCTCCTTCCTGGTAGAGGCAGAGCTTTGTGCTGTAGCTCTGCCTCTACTCGCATCAATCCCCACGGATCTCCGCCTCCTCCTGCCCCTCTCAGTCTTCTTTCACTGAGAGGGGCAGGGAGAGGCGAAGATCAGCGGAGATTGACTGGACTGGAGGCAGAGCTACAGCACGAAGCTCTGCCTCCCCGGGCAGCAAAATTAATGACCTGGAAAGTCATGGAATTTTGCCCCGGGATTTGGGTGGTTTAATTACATTGTTCTGCCGCTGGAATGCGGCATTTTAGCACATATTGCTTAACATAAATGTCAAGTAAAAAGAGGAAATTTTTAAGGCTTCAGACTCTCTTTAGGTGACTTTGAAAAAAAAATGTAACATACTCATCTGTGGAGAAAGAGTCTTCCCAGTCCCCTCTTGGTGAGCTTGCTCTAGCGCTGTCAACCCTTTTGAAGTTACTGGACAAATTGGTCGAATATGCCTTCGGGGACCCTTGGAAGACTTTGGAAGCACTTGTGTTCCTTAGCCTTCCGAGGGCTCGTGGAGGTGGCAGATTTGAATGGAGGACATCGCTGGAGTGAGGACACAGAGAGGGTAGGGAAGGCTCTATGAGATCCAGAGTCTTCCCTTTCCATAGGTGAGCTTTTTTTCCACGCAGATGTGTCTAGCCGCCTAGGCACCACATTCCATCAATGGATTCGAGTCCTTAACCTCCCTAGGGGTAATGACGAGCCTGACTCGTCCAGCTAGAACTTGCTGAAAGAGGTATGGATGGGTAAGGCTCGTCCATGCTGCCAGGTAGATTTCTAGCTGCTCTATGCCACTAATTAGGCTTTTTGTTGCTTCTGTGGGCTTCCCTAGGACTGATGGATGCCTGTCAGCACACTGTGGGTAGTGATCTGTGGTACCCACAGTGTGCCAACCTGCATCCATCAACCTTCCCTTTAAGATTTAATTGTGTGTACCAGGCATTAGAAGTATGGCTACCTTTAGACATTTTAAAACCTCTAAACATGGAGACAGTAAAACCGTTTTATTTCTGAAACGTTCAATAATTTCAGTACTTGTAAAAAGCTAACATGTTATAGGACTATCAAATCTCTTTCTGAAGGAGGTCACAGTCAAATGCCTCAGCCACATATATCATATGTATACATTCTAGGGGAAATTTGGAGACATGACAGTTAACCAACACCATATGGTTTTTTGAGATGTTAAAGGATTCCCACAGGACTCAATGCTCATACAATGCTTTTATTGAATCATTTGTGGCAGGGTGGATTTTACTGAAAGAGTTACATGCATATAAATGCCCCACTGAACAGCTGGGTTTTCAAGGTAGATTAACACCATCAAGATGATTGACCCATAAGTGCAATATAAAGGTTTTATATTCACATAGGGGTTGCTATTATTTAAATCTTACTAGTAGACCTAAGCCCGTTCAAAAACGGCTCTAGGTCTCTGTCTCCGCCGGCACCGCCGCATGTCAACGCGCACGCACCCGCTGCGAGCACCCGTCCGCCCGCACCTGTCCGCCCGCACCCCCTGGCCCCGTCCTCCTCCTGTCCTAATGGCTACACATGTGCAGTAGCCAAAACACATGGGACACAGGGACAGGAGGATGACGCAGGGACGGTTACGGTTTTATTACATAGGATTTTAATTATATAGAGCTTACATCTTCTGTAGCGCTTTACATAGTACCAAAAAAATAGTGGAGAGAATAGAAACTAGTGGGGCTCGTAATAGGTCTATTACAATTACGCAAAATTTAGCGTAATATTTTGCAGTTGTGCATTGCATAACTGCAGTTACATTACATACAGAACACAGTTTGTTTGTAATTGTAATTACACCTGTAATTATGCAATTATGCATATTTTTGTGTTGAATGCATAAAAATATTTGCATCTACCCACCAGTGTACTGCACTTGCGCGGCTATTATTTAAATATTCAATGCAAAAAAAGTGTTTGTATTCGTGAATAAATTTGCACCTTAACTGATTAGCCACTGAAAACAGTAGGTGGTGTTGGATTCTCTTGTTTATGAAATTACGTGAAATTTATGTCAAATACGCTTATAGACGTAATTATGTCAATAGTAGGTGGTGGTTGTTTTTTTTTGCTTACGAAATTATGTGAACGCAAGCAATTGTGTTTTTATGTGAAATGTTTACGCGTAAAACATAAATTAAGCAGTGCGACTATGATGCATAATTGCGAATTACAATGCCTAATTACACATTGGCGGAAATGTTACGTTCAAAACTCTGTACAATCAGGACATCCAGCAATACAAATACATATATACTGTAGTTGATGTGTGGTTTGAGACATCACCAATACTGATACATGTTTGTATGATAAATTAGATACAAGAATAAAAAACACTAGGAAGAGGTCGCAACCCTTGTGAGTTTATAATCTAGAAGGTAACGGGTTGGAGACATTAGGGAAGGAGACACATCGCTTGGTGGATGAAGCAGTGGTCCAGTTTTATCAAAGCATTACTGACTTTTTTCTTTTTAAACTGTTCTAACCAGCAGGGGAACTGTTCTGCATGATAATAAGAAACATCTCAAATCCTCTGTAATAGCAACAGTTTAGGGCGGATTTCTAGAGCTGCACTACAGTTAAGAAAAGTGCAAATCCATCCCTAATCTGCCATAGATTAAGAAGTGCTTAATAGCAGTTCTACAGGCAGTGCAGTAGTGCAGGCTAGACATGATGTAAGTGCTCCCCCCCCCCCCTGCTGCCAGGTGTCCTGTGAAGCTGTTCTGTGTTTAACCCTTCCAGTGCTGGGCATTGATGCAATACAACAGATGTATTGGTTACCTCAGCAACAGCAATTTCCCCTCACACACTGCACTGTCTGAGAAACCTTCCTAACTCCTCTTATTCCTAACACTTTAAAGGGAACCTTAACTGGCGGGGAAAAAAAATTCACTTACCTGGGGGCTTTCCCAAGCCTCCTGCAGCCGTCCTGTGCCCGCGCCGGTCCTTCGGTGCCCTCCGGTCTCCCTCCGCGGCTAAGTTTCGTTTTCGGACGACTGCCAGTCGTCCTCGGGCAAAGCGTCCTCTTCTTCTGCATTCCTCGTCGTAAAGAGCCGTAAAGCGCGTCCGCATGGCTCTTTACGATGGGGAATGCGGAAGAAGAGGACGCTTTGCCCGAGGACGACTGGCAGTCGTCCGAAAACGAAACTTAGCCGCGAAGGGAGACCGGAGGGCACCGAAGGACCGGCGCGAGCACAGGACGGCTGCAGGAGGCTTGGGAAAGCCCCCAGGTAAGTGAATTTTTTTCCCCGCCAGTTAAGGTTCCCTTTAAGAAGGAATCTGCACTATTTAGTGATTTCTTAGGATGTCTGAGTCAATTTTGCACAGATTTCGAAAAACCTACTCATATTTTGTCTCAGACACTCTTGATCAATGTCCCCTAGTGAATCTCCAATGCTACTTATAGCTTGTCTAAACAGATGTCGTTTGAAAGTACATTTGAAAGTTTTGAGGCTCGAAGCAAGATGGAAAGGCTAGGGGAGAGTTTTCCAAAGGAGAGGTGAATGATACACATAAAGTTTAGAGTTGGGCCGAACGGTTCGCCGGCGAACGTGGTTCGCGCGAACGTAGGTGGTTCGCGTGCGGGTACCGCACGCGAACCTTTTGCGGAAGAAGTTCGGTTCGCCCCATAATGCACTGAGGGTCAACTTTGACCCTCTACATCACAGTCAGCAGGCCCAGTGTAGCCAATTAGGCTACACTAGCCCCTGGAGCCCCACCCCCCCTTATATAAGGCAGGCAGCGGCGGCCATTACGGCCACTCATGTGCCTGCATTAGTGAGAGTAGGGCGAGCTGCTGCAGTCTCTCATATAGGGAAAGATTAGTTAGGCTTAACTTCTTCCTGGCTGCATACCTGTTCTGTTCAGTGAGCCCTCAGCCCACTGCATACCTGTACTGTGATCCTGCCACTGCATACCTGTTCAGTGATCCTGCCACTGCATACCAGTTCTGTTCAGTGAGCCCTCAGCCCACTGCATACCTGTACTGTGATCCTGCCACTCCATACCTGTTCAGTGATCCTGCCACTGCATACCTGTTCTGTTCAGTGAGCCCTCAGCCCACTGCATACCTGTACTGTGATCCTGCCACTCCATACCTGTTCAGTGATCCTGCCACTGCATACCTGTTCAGTGATCCTGCCACTGCATACCTGTTCTGTGAACCCGCCACTGTATACCTGTTCTGTTCAGTGGACCCGCCACTGTATACCTGTTCTGTGAACCCGCCACTGTATACCTGTTCTGTTCAGTGGACCCGCCACTGTATACCTGTTCTGTTCAGTGGACCCGCCACTGTATACCTGTTCTGTTCAGTGGACCCGCCACTGTATACCTGTTCAGTGAACCCGCCACTGCATACCTGTTGTGTTCAGTGAACCTGCCACTGCATACCTGTTCTGTGAACCCGCCACTGTATACCTGTTCTGTTCAGTGGACCCGCCACTCTATACCTGTTTAGTGAACACGCCACTGCATACCTATTGTGTTCAGTGATCCTGCCACTGCATACCTGTTCTGTGAACCCGCCACTGTATTCCTGTTCAGTGAACCCGCCACTGCCGTCACTACACAAACAGCTGTTTGCGGTGCGTTACACAGTGAGTTTGGTGTGTCAGTGTGAAGCAGTACCTTAATTACACTACCTGATTGATGTATACACATGCAAGATGTTTTAAAGCACTTTAGGCCTGTCATTTAGCATTCAATGTGATTTCTGCCCTTAAAGTGGACCCAAATTAAAAATACAAGATTTCAGAAATAAAATCTATTTTCTAAATTATAATAATAAATAGCAGCCTTTTTTCAGCTGCATGATGACAAGTATAAAATATTTTACATTTATTGGAGGAACCCCTCCCTTCCTTTCAAATTGCCGGGATTTTTCCGGCAAACTGGTGGAGTAGATGGTGTCCGGCAATGGAGGAATTGCTAATGGCTGCCCCCAGTATAACCCTAGCTATGAAAAGAGAAGGGTGAAAAGCATGCACTGAAATGCTTAGAGGCTTCAAGGAGTGTTTATTTATCTTTGTATGTGTCAGAGTGGTGCAACTAAATATTTTTAATTAAAAAAAATGTTTGGTTTGGGTCCGCTTTAAAACGCTGCTTTGCGTCAAATCCAGATTTTTCCCGGGGACTTTTGGCGTGTATCCCACTCCGCCATGCCCCCCTCCAGGTGTTAGACCCCTTGAAACATCTTTTCCATCACTTTTGTGGCCAGCATAATTATTTTTTTTTTTCAAAGTTCGCATCCCCATTGAAGTCTATTGCGGTTCGCGAACTTTAACGCGAACCGAACGTTCCGCGAAAGTTCGCGAACCCGGTTCGCGAACCTAAAATCGGAGGTTCGGCCCAACTCTAATAAAGTTAGAGCAAGTGACCAAGCTAGAGGACAAGAGAGTCTCCTAGGTAGAACGAAGTAGGGGTGAAATTGTATCTGGGGATTAATGAGGAAATGTAAGGAGTTGAAAGCTTATGTAGATTTTGGATAATAGGGTGAGTAGATTTGAGGAGTTTCAATTGGATCATGGGTAATATGGAGAGATTGGCAGAGAGGGGTTGAACCAAGGTGCAGTATCTCAATGCAGGGTGGCCAAACTTTGGCCTGTAATGGTGGGGAATGTTGTAATGAGCTGATGTAAGCCAAGTTGATTTATTTATGGAGTGAAAAAAAGCTTTTTCCCCAGTCTGACCAGGAATGAGATCTACCAGAATTGCGAGAAAAGTAAATCCATGTGCAGTAGATGCACTCTGAAAATATTTTATCCATTTTGTTGTCTGTGTCGAGCATCTGTGACCTCTCTTACTATTATTTAACATAGTATGGATACAGGGGCACCAGAAGGATAAAAAGATCTAAAATGTTTAAAAATGAGGAGGTAGTGGTGGACTTATCCCCCCCCCCCCTCCCTAGGCAGACACAAGAAATGCCAATCAATTTTCAGCAAAACAATTTATTTACATACTCCAGTAAAATACAACGCGTTTCGCGGGAGTGACCCGCTTCCACAGGCAATAGGATGGAGCATATACAAAACAGGTCTGGTACTATGCCAAGCGCCTCTGACATAGTACCAGTGGTTGCAGTGGTTATAGTGGTTGCCTATGCGGTAACCCTGACTTGTGAGTATACTGCCCATACTCTTTCCACACACCTTTATTTACCAGTGTATACACTATATTAGGCTCTCGTGTCCCTTTTTTTGTTTCTATTATTATTATGTGTACCACCTTGATATAATTATACAGGAATGGTAAAGTGGACTGCCAATGTATCCATACTTCCTTCAGCAATGATCAGTGCCACATATCTACACCACTTGTGTTGCTTAATTGACATATATGACAAAGCAAAGGTTCCCATACGTTCAACATGCTGTATTTGTAAGTAAACCATTACCAAGTTTTTTTTCTAAGTAAAATGACCTTTATCCAGTTAACTTTTTCTCCTAAGTTTTCTCCCAGGGGACAAGTTTTCATATTATCTAAATATAAGTTTTCAGCACATTGCAAAAGAAAGGTACTATCAAAATATTTTTTCAGTATTTTCTTGCTTGCTGGGGGTTTAAAGAGACACTGTAAGAAGAAAAACGTCCCCTGGGGGGTACTCACCTTGGGTGGGGGAAGCCTCCAGATCCTAATGAGGCTTCCCCCGTCCTCCTCTGTCCCACGGGGGTCTCGCTGCAGCCCTCCGAACAGCCGCCCGACAGACCCGACAGCCTGTTCAATATTTACCTTTCCAGGCTCCAGCGGGGGCGCTGCTGCAGCTCTTCTGATGGAGATAGGCGAAAATAGCCGATCTCCGTCAGGTCTGCTCTACAGCACAGGCGCAGGAGACTTGCGCCTGTGCAGTAGAGCGGCCCGACGGAGATCGGCTATTTACTCCTATCTCCGTGGGAAGGAGCGGATACTGTCCGAGGAGGACAAGGGAAGCCTCAATAGGATCCGGAGGCTTCCCTCACCCGAGGTGAGTACCCCCTAGGGGAGGTTTTTTTTCTTACAGATTTTCTTTAAAGAGAATCTGTATTGTTAAAATCGCACAAAAGTAAACATACCAGTGCGTTAGGGGACATCTCCTATTCCCCTCTGTCACAATTTCGCCACTCCTCGCCGCATTAAAAGTGGTTAAAAACAGTTTTAAAAAGTTTGTTTATAAAAAAACAAAATGGCCACCAAAACAGGAAGTAGGTTGATGTACAGTATGTCCACACATACAAAATACATTCATACACAAGCAGGCTGTATACAGCCTTCCTTTTGAATCTCAAGAGATTATTTGTGTGTTTCTTTCCCCCTGTTCTCATGCACTGAAGTTTCAGGCTGCTTGTTTCTTCCTGCAAACAGCTTTGCCCTTGTCTGTAATTGTTCAATATGTGAAAGCCCAGCCAGCTCAGAGGACAATTTATCCAGCTTGTAAAAGATAAGAGAGAAGAGAGAAGCTGCTCTAATCCTAAATAACACACAGGCAGTGTGCATACAGGGGCCTGGAAGGGGGAGTTCATAGCAGAACCACAACACTGAAGAACTTGGCAGCCTTCCAGACACAGGCTGACAAGTCTGACAAGAGAGAGATAAGTTGATTTATTACAGAGATGGTGATAGTAGAATGTGCTGCAGTAAGCCAGAACACATTAGAATAGCTTTTTGAACTTGTAGGATGATAAAAAACAGAATGCAATTTTTGTTACGGAGTCTCTTTAAAGTGTGGTGGTATTTAGTTGACATAAGACTGGTGGTATTTAATAGACGGATGAAATTAATCTTTTCTCCTGAGTTTTCTCCTAGGTTATATTTTCATAACTTGTTATAAAATGCCTTTTAAGCCACCGGCAAGCTAGAAAATACTCAAAAATAATTTGATAGTTCTTTTTAACCAACTTTTGAGTACTTTTTCAATTGTAAAATGCTGAAAAGTTATTTTAAAGAGAAGATGAAAATGACCCCCTAGGAGATAACTCCGGAAAAAAAGGTAATTGCAAATGGGCCCAGGTGTGGACATATCACCTGTCTCTTCTCACTGGAACAAGCAAGCAACAAACAGGCCCCCCTTGGGCCATATGCAATTCACGTTTTCTCTAGTGTGATATTTTCACACCTTACCAATAAAATACATTTTATGCCACCAACAAGCAAGAAAATACTCAGAATAATTTTGACAGTAGTTTTTCACCACCTTTTAGGTATTTTTTCAATAGTAAAATGCTTAAAATTTATTTTAAAGAGAATATGAAAATTATGTCCTAGGAGATAACTCAGGAGAAAAAGTGAATTGCTTACAGGCCAAGGTCCCATATGCAATTTTTCTCCTAGGCTTTCTCCTACTGTATGGGAATTTTCACACCTAAAATACCCTTTCAACCCCCAGCAAACAAGAAATGAATTGAAAGAGTACCAAAAAGTAGGTGAAGAAGTACTTTCAACATTATGCTGAGTATTTTCTTGCTTGCTGGTGGCTTAAAGAGACTCTGTAACACATTGTTCAGCCTTATTTCTTCTATCCTATAAGTTCCTAGACCACTAATGTGGTCTGTCTTACTGCAGCCTTTCCTAGTTGCACAGTGGCTGTATTATCTCTGTTATCTAATCTAATCTTCTTTCCTTTGTCAGCTTTGTCGGCTCAGGCTGGAATGTGCTGCTCCGATTGTGATAGGAAGAAGCTATGCACACCCTCTCCACGCCCCCTCCAGGCTCTGTGTGAGTCACAGACTGAGCTCCTTTCAGCCTATCACATGCTGGTTAGCAGCCATGTCTTTTGTATGTAAACACTGCCTAAAACTGGCAATTACAAGCCAGGATTGCAGCAGGGAGTGGCAGAAACAGCACAGAGGGGCCCAGGAGAACATAATGAATAGAATGGTATGCTTTTTATTGTAAGATTTTATAGTACAGATTCTCTTTAAAAGGCATTTTAATAATAGGTTGTGCAAATAGTGTACGTTAAAAAAGGGCGCTGGGAAAAAAGGGTGCAGGGTTTTAAACGATAAGCATGAATAATGTTTTTTAAAAAAATGTGCTATATTTCATTTAAAAAAAAATGTTTTATAAAGTTATAAATCATTAAATAATGTGTATGAAATCGGGAATTGTAAAAACGTTAATCTTCCCTGTTTAAAAAGTGAAATGTATACTAACGTTTTATAAAAGATTAATAAGAATGTCACTAAAACTATACTTAACCCTACTCTCACACAGAACCCTCCCTGTACCTACCCCTAACCCCTAGATCCCCCTGGTGGTGCCTAAACCTAAGACCCCCCTGGTGGTGCCTAAACCTAAGACCCCCCTGTGATTGGCATTAATAACGTTTAAAAAAAATATTGTGCTGTTTTTCGTTTAACATTTTGCCGACCGCGTCACGCCAATGGGCGTGACCGCGGCGGCAGCCCCAGGACCGCGTAACGCCAATTGGCGTAAAGTCCTGGGGCTCTGTTTTGAATGAGATCGCGCGCACGCTGCGCGCGCATCTCGTTCTCGGAGGGCGGAGTTCCGCCCCCTCTTCAGTCTCCGAGCGGCTATTGCCGCTCTGGAGACTGTTAGATGGCGTAATCGCCGTCCAATTACCCGTACAGCGCTGCGATCAGCACGGAGCCACGGAGGTGATCGGCTGTCATAGGCTGAAGCCTATGACAGCTGATCACAGGGATTGGCCGGCGGGGGAGGGAGGGAGGGGGGTATACAGCAGGGGAAAAAAACCACTGTTGTTATTTAAAAAAAACAACAAAAAACAAACACAAATAAACAAACAAACAAACACTGGGGGGGGGGGGGGGGCATCAGACCCCACCAACAGAGAGCTCTGTTGGTGGGGAGAAAAGGGGGGAGGAATCACTGGTGTGCTGTGTTTTGCGGTCCTGCAGCTTGGCCTTAAAGTTGTAGTGGCCAATTTAATGAAAATGTGCCTGGTCTTTAGGGGGGTTTAACACAGCAGTCCTCAAGAGGTTAAAAATAATGTTTTAAAAATATTGTACTGTTTTTCGTTTAAAAATAATGTTTTAAAAATTATAAATCATTAAATAATGTGTAATCATGAGAAGCCGTTATAAAACATTAAAAGTCTCCGGGCGCCGCTTGTAAAACTTTATTTTTTTCCGACACCCTTTTTCCTGTTGGGCGCCCATTAAACAATATTTATTATGGCAGTGAATGGCGGCGCTCTTTTTGTCCACCTGCCTCATGCGCCCAAATTTGCTGCTTCCGTGAAAATATGACCTCTGAGAAAAAGTGAATTGAATAAGGCCCAAACATTCCACAGCAATGCACCTTACCAGCAGTAAAGAAGTTGCCACCTACGATAAAACTAGGATGTAAATCAGGGTGAGGAAAGATTTTACAGTGAGCAGACTGATATTGGAGGATTCTCAGAGGTTAACCTCAGTTACTGTGACTAGAACAAGAGTACTGTTTACTTCAAGCAGGACCTTCATTTTAATGAACTGGCACAGCACACAGATCCAATGCATAGCATAACCAGCACTTAATTAAATTGTTGTGAGCCCTTGAGAAAGCATCTGCATGTGAAACAGTTGTCAGGACGAACTGTTTTCACCCACTGCACTGTGTCAGCATTGTTCTGGTTTAGTTGGAAACTAATTAAAGGGACTTTTGTTGAAAGTTAAAGCGGAACTGTAAACTGCTAAAAAAATTAAGAGTTTCACATACGTGGGGCTTCTGCCAGCCCCCTGAAGCCAACCTGTTGCCACGCAGCCACTCACCGATGCTCTGGTCCCACACCGCGGCTCACTTTCACTTCACGCAGTTCATGGGAACTGCATCTGAGCGGCCCTGGCTGCACGCCTCCTCGTTCACGTTCCCGTAGCCAAACGTGTACTGTGCAGGCACAGCAGAGATTTTCTTGTACTGCGCCCGCACAGAGCTACAGTAACGCATACTAGGATACGGCCAGGGCACAATGGAGGTTGACTTACAAGTCGACCTCCATTACAGGAAAAAAAAAGTGAACCACGGCGGGGGAACGAAGGATCGGTCCAGAACTGCGAGGGCACAGGTCGGCTGCAAGGGGCTGGAAGAAGCCCCAGGTAAGTGAAACTCTTATTTTTTCTGCAGTTTTCAGTTCCACTTTAGGTGTCCAGTTCTGTTAGCTTCATGGCATCCCTGGAATTGCGGACTTCGGGTTCCCTGGGCTACTTCTCCAAATTAAGCCACAGATAAGTTCTGCTATATGTATTTGAATAAAATTTTTTATTGAATTTCAAAGAACAATAAACACACTAGGAAGAAGTGAGAAGCACACAAGCACATTCAATGCAAAGCCGTTTAGTATAATCCCATTATGTATATAGCGGTGAGCTATGATTAAGGGCTGCATGGCCCGAAACATGTCAGCTGATGTACTTTTTCATCTGCTGTAAGGATACGTCCTAAATATATTATAGTCTTTTGTGGAGAGATTTTGTTGCGGACCACATCTTTTCAATATATATTTATATATGTTGGGGTTATGGTGTTAAGTAGGGACTGGGTCTGATTGAAACAGGCAGTTTCCAAATTCATCGGAATTCTGAGTTCTGCCTGGTAAGTGTAAGTTTTGCTCCGAGTTTCATGGAATTCTGACATCTTACATTAAAAACAACTTAGTGGTTAATTGCAAAGCCCGCATACAAGCTATCATAACTAATGTGCCAAGTATGTAATGGCCAATATTAGGTACATGTGTCGTGTCATTTTTTATTTTTCAAAAATACCTTACGGTTTTTGAGAAAATCGACTTTAAAGGAAACCAGAGCTAAAGTAAAGAAAAGATTGTATACATACCTGGGGCTTCCTCCAACCCCATACGCACTGATTGATCCCACGCCACCATCCACCGCTGTCCGCATCTATGAGAACCGGCTCCCATCACTGACGTTATCGGAGCCGGGCTACGCTGGAGAAGTGCGCCCTCTATGTATCTCTCCAGCGGCTGCTGGCCTGCTGCAGAGATACACAAAGAGCACACTTCTGCTACACTACACTGGCTCCGACTGACGGCAGAGCAGGGAGACAGTTCTCGTAGATACGGGCAGCGGTGGATGGCGGTGTGGGATCGATCAGCGCGTATGGGGCTGGAGGAAGCCCCAGGTATGTATAGAATGTTTTCTTTACTTTAGCTCTGGTTCTCTTTAAGAGTTAAAAGAAAACTAGTTGCTGAATTTTCATCTATTTATTTACAGATGGACATGCAGAGCTATGCAAATCCACTGAGTCACCAGTTCTGATGTAAATCAAAACACTGGTTTGCCAAACCACGGTTGTCACATAATCCTTTTATTTACTGACAAATCTAACTTATGCATGTTCTAGGGCTACTTATATATAATAAATGCCTACATTGCATCTACTGTAACTATCTGTATAAGTTATGTGTCAGCAACTAAAGGGAATAAGTTGGCAACAATTGGGCAAACCCAAATGCAAAATGTTTTATGGGTGCACGGCCATGTTGGCAACTGTCTCCTGGAGGATCTCAAAGTCCAATCCTTACCATACTCTTATGTCCCTAACATATTGAAGAAAACAGTCTAAAGCCACTGTTGGGGCTACCAATTAAATTATCAATATAG